>NC_083355.1:38285000-38585000 GCF_030254825.1 Meriones unguiculatus | reverse complement strand
TCCAAGATTACAAGCCTAATTAAACCCAGGTTCAGTTATGCCTTCATCTGATCTATGCACTGTACACATTCTTACTACAATGGAGTTTGTTCTTTTACTGGTGAGAAAAGTGAAGGTCAAATGGGAGGATTCCCTTGCCCCCAGTTCCACTATTTGTAAGTGAGCAAATCAGGATTCAGATCCCGGGAACCTGACTCCAGCCCAATGGCTGGTGCTGTATACATGCTATTGGCACTTTTATCAGACACGATTATCTCCTTATCTTGCTCTGTCCTGCTCTGGTCTGATTTCTATGAACCTTGTTATGTTTGTTTGTTTGTTTGTTTGTTTGTTTGTTTGTTTGTTTCTTGTTGCTAATGCCTAGCTGTAGCAGTGGAGAAAGCTGGGGAAAGGTTAAGTTATTTATTCTCCTACCTACTGTTTCCTCCATCACTCAGGGGCGCACACACTTTTGATATTAGGTGTGATGTTGTGGTCTACAAGCATTTAGGGCCATATCCTTAGCTATCCTTGGAGGCATGTGCTCCATGAGCTACAGATTGGGCATATCTGATACTAGCAGGAGCTGAATTCAGGGTTATGACTCTTTCCTGATTCTGTAGCTCCATTTCCCCATGGCTCTTCAGGCCAATGGTGATGACAGTTGCCTGCTGCTGTGGGCATCTAGGCAATTCTCTCAAGTTACTGGTTCCCTGTCCCCAGCTTACACTCTACAAACTGTCCTTTCCTTCTTCTGTCTGTTGGCAACCTGACCATTTGCTAAGAGCCTGAAGGCCTTCGGTGACCTTTTTCTCCCTTCACGCTCACATCCCAGAACTATGACCCGTGAATTGGTCCCTTGGATCATCTATTAAATATTGATTTTTCTTTTTGTCCTATGATCTTGGACTTTCTCCCATTATCTTCCCACTTTCGACTTCCATGTGCACAGGCTCTCATGTCCCAGCTCATCTAGAAGTGACACTCCAAGCCCTCCTCTCAAAAGCAGATTCACTCTTCTAATTGGCTCTTCAAAAGCTTCCCAGTGGTTTTCAAAGCCCAAAGAGGAAACTCAAACGCCCAATGTAGTTCACTTTTGTATTTCTGCCAGAGCTATGTCTGAATTTAATATATGTTGTGTTGAGGAAAAGCATTGCTATATTTTGGGAACATTTCAATAAGACGTAGAGAGTACAAGGACATGGGATACAATGAGAGCATCCTCCAAAATTTTATAATCTGAGTACTGTCTTCCCCAGTCAACAGCTTCAAAAACACTCTCTCCTCTTTTTGTTTGTCCACACTCCCACCATCTTGTCCCTGACTCCGCCCCTACCATCTCCATTACTGGTGCATGCAGCAGCATTTCAACTCTTCTTCCAAACAAAGAGGAAGGACTAGAGATGGCTAGCCTAAACTATAGTCAGAATGCCTATGTCTAGCCTTTTTTTCTGTGTGTGCTTGAGCAAGTTTCTGGACCATCCAAAATGCTGTTTTCTTCTCTGAAAAACAGAGCAGTAAAAGTTCCAATTATGAAGGTGTTTGAAGGAATTTCCATAACAATTATGTGTTAACTCACAACATACTAAGCACACACTGCCAATAATAAAATCATCCCTCCAACACATGGACAGGACTGTGATTTGCCTCATGGTGGATCAGCCTGTCACATTACCTGTTCTTCTGTCCACTTTATAAGCCACAAGTACTCACCAGTGCTCATACATAGACCTAGTTAAATCTCCCCCAATACACAGATGTGCTATTAGCTCTCTTTGTAGAAGAAAAATATGACAAGCAGAGACGCATTTTCTGGCTTGGGGTCACTCTGTCAAAAGTGCCAGAGGCAAGACTGGAATGCAGGGTTTTTGATTCAAAATCCATGCTTCCTGTTCTCTGCGCTATCGTGTCCAATTAAAAGTCAACTCCCTTTTTCAAGGCCAAGCTCAAACACTCTTTCCTCCATGACGTCTTTCCTAATGCCCTGAGAAGGATTCATCAGTCTGTCTTCTGCGTTCTGGAAACCTCCCAATTATAGACTTATTCAGATGAACTGAGCCGAGCAGTGTATTATCCCTGGGAATTTATGTTCCTGGCACCTTCACTCAACTTGGCTGCTTCAAGGGCATAGCTGCCATCATGCTTATATGTACAGTCTTGGCAACTATCTTAGGACTTTATAGCAAGTAGACAGTAAGGCAATAAATGGCCGTGTTTATCAGTCAGGTTTAACTGGTTGAGTAGCATTAATAAGCCATCCCAGAATCTCAGTTCTTTTAAAAGAAAAAAAAGTTGAATTCTCATGTATTCTCTAGTGTTCATGCAAATTCACTCCTTCGCTGGAGGAAGAGTCCCTGTCTATACATTAACATCTCCTTGCAGAAAGACAAAAGGAAGATGCCAGACTACGTACTGGCCCTTACTTGGAAGTAACACATACACCTCTATCTGTATCCCTTCGGCCAAGGAGACATGCCCACATAATGTTGTCATGGGACAGGGAATGCAGTTTTCTTCTGGAGAAGGACTCTGGGGGAATCAGAACAGAACTGTGGTCTATCAGAGAGTAGACAGGGAGTTGGTCTGGTTTGGCTCCGGTTACCAGAGAACCAACAGCTAGTTACAGAAGGCTTCCTATGAGTCATGAAGCATCTCACACACAGTTACACACATACAATCACATATCTGCACACACTATACATGCATACACATGCACTGAGGCGCAGGCTATTGTCTCAGTCTTACGAAAGACACCTTTGTCTTCCGGAAGCCAGTGGCCAAGCCTGAAGCTCACGTAGACTGCAAAGTAGCCCCACACACATCTGCCTCGAGTCTGAGTTGCTCCACAGCCCTCTGATAATCACATCACCTTTGGGTTTTGAACCTTCTAATTAAAACACGTTACCCACCTCTGAAAATGGGGTATACTCTTACTGACAAAAGCAGCACCTACAAGTAAGCATGCTCCCAGGCTCTGCCCCAGACCAGTTGGGTCAGAATCCAAGTGCTGTCTAGATCTCCAAGTGATCTGAAAAATGAAAGTTTGAGACTCACAGAAGTACCAGAGGAACAGAAAACACACTTTCCACCTGTGCTAAACTAGAGGAGCAAATGGGAGCTGACTGTGTGCTCTCCACTGCCAGAAGTCCTCATCAAGCTAATTTTGTTGAAAGAAGAGAAAATGACATGAACCCTGCTCCTTCACTCACATATCAGAACAGCCTTGGCTGTGGTTACCTTTTCTAAGAATACTCCCGTCTTCAAACTCTCACCATTTACTCCGCAGTTAATGGAGAAAACATAGTGGCTCATGCCAGGAACCAGGCTTCTTTAGAATACGAGGAGGGGCCTTAACCCTGAGAGGCTTACACCTCAGTCAAGGGAGACACTGCAAATACTGTGAAGTGCCTGGGACTCATCAAAGAGCAAACCATGTGCTTTGGAGTCCTGGAAGAGGGCACTACTGGCTGTGACATGGTGAAAAGGCAGGTTTCATTGAGGACAGTCATGGAGAAGGGAGATTTTCTGTCTGAACAGAATCTGCCTGTGCAGAGCCAAAATGGGCTAAAACTTTGCAGCACTTCCTAGCAAGTGGAAGGGCACAAAAGTACAACACAGTCTGGGTTTTGGGGGTTGGAGGGAAGCTGTATTCGGGGATCAATCCAGAAGTGCCAGAGCCTGATGGCGCTTGAGGTAGGAGGATGAAGGGAAGAGTGTCAGTCAGGAGAAAGAATTACACCAGTCCTTTCTGGCCCCTTGGCTTTCACATACTGTAGAATGAGAACAAAGCTCAGGATGGGCCAGATGGAATGCAATGAGCTGATGTGGAACAAGTAAGTAGCACTTAAAGACTTTTTAGGTGATAAATAAGTAGATTATTATAATCTTGGCGCACACACAAATGTACTCCTATATAAGATTTGGGGCTAGGGGGTTACAAGTTTATGTGGCCAAAAAGGATCCTTGACAGCCCAAGATTACAGGATTGCCTCTGCTTACACAGTGACACTGGTCCTTTCCCCACCCCCAAATCTTGTTGTGCAGCCTCCAGGCCCAGAGGCCAGCAGCAGCAAGGAGAAAGAGGACCCTCAGGCCATAGGAGGCTCCAGAAAGGTGTTGATCAGAAAGTCAGAAAGGAAGAAAACTATAAAACAGGTTCTAGGGAGGACAGTACTCTCTGAGAGCCAGAGGCATTCACAATGTGTCCTGGAGCCTCTTGACACCAGCCATATTTTAGGAAGCCCTGGATAAGGAGGCAGTTAAAGGACAATTAAGTTCTGTGACCTCCAGCTCTAGGTGCATATCACTCGGGGGGGGGGGGAGAGAGAGAGAGAGAGAGAGAGAGAGAGAGAACTGAAGATCATTAGCTATGAGATGGGTGAGTGGAAGGGACTTTAGGGCAAGGACAGTTGCAAATGAACATCTCTCAGAAGTCTATAGCTGCCTTTTGGGGTCCTCTGCAACAGTACGAATTCATTGCATCGGGGAAGCCGAGAGATGCAGAAGGATTCCCACTCCTGAGATTCCTCCTTCCAGGCCTGGCTGTACAGCACAGAGGCTATAACTTCAATCATATTGCCTGTATGAATGTTCCCTGAGGCAGAGGGGACATGAGAAGAGGGAATGGGACAAGAAGGAAAGGAACAAGAAGGCAGGTGAAGGAGAGGTGGTATACTTGTTTGTCCCCTCTTCATAACCCACCCAGTTTATTAAATTAGCAGGTTTTACTCTTGTGGTGGGGACACTGTAGAAGGAAATGCCAAACAGATCTGTTTCATGGAATTCAAGACTGATAAATTTTCAGAGCTAAGAGGCTCCTTGGAGATCACCTGGTTCAGCCCCCTTCATTTTTCAGATGAGGAACCTGTGGCCCAGAGATAGGAGATGACCTCCCTGATGTCACAACTGATACTTGAAGCTCTAAACTAACACACCCCATGATGGAGGGTGAATTCTCTCCAGTAATTTATCACTCCTACAGAGCCAGTGTTCTTTATATTGGATTTACATTTGATAAGGTCTACTTGCAATCTCAGAGGTAATTTACTGTGAAAGATAATTCTTAAGGTTTTCCCCATCATTATTAACATTGACTTGAATGATGTTGCGTTTCATATCAGAACATGGGTTTAATTTAACCCACAGCAAACAAGTTTCTCCACTAAAAAAAAAATATAATAAGAATCTTCTCCTTTCCATAATGAGTAGGCAGTCTGGCTTCTCTTGGAGATAAAGCTAATGAAAGAGATGATTCCTTGGGTCTGTCTTTTCTATCAGGTGTTCATACCTGTCTGTAGACTCTTCATTAGTGTCCGTTGTTAGGCTGGGCATCTCAGGACAGATCATTATTCTTCAGTGCAGTGGTGAAGAGACAAGCCAAGCATAGGAGAGAGGTGAGCATCTCAGAAGCCTCGTCTACACTGAGCCTGGGTTAGCGAACACCAAGCTCTGGGCACTGAGTGACGCCCATAGAAGGCCAAGGTCAGAGCTACAGTACTGACCTCCCTCTCCTGAGCTCAGGCCTCGCCAGAACTGGTTAATTGAGAAAGAACCAGAAAATGCAATTAGGGAAGGGAACTATCTTTCGGTGAACATGTTGTCCTTCCAGTGTTTGCACAAGCCTGGACTCAGCCTAAGGTAAGACCTTGTCCCGTCACTCCAGTATGAAATCCCTTCTCTCACTCTAAGGACATGCTGTTCAGCAGACAGTAGTCATACATGGCTATTGCAGTTTTAATAAGTTGAATTAATGAGCTTTGCAGTAGCTAATTCCCAGTGAGCAATGACCATCTACCAGAGGCTGGTGGCCATCATCTGAACCAAGATTTGAATTATCTTCATCCTTGCATAAAATTCTAGGTGGTTCTGGCTTTGCTTGAGTGTCTCCTCTCCAGTGAACAATTATCTCACCTAAGAGGGCTGAGGAAGTAGACAGGAGGTCACAAACTCCAGATATGTGAGGGTCTTCTGCTCAGAAAGAGTTAGGAAGAAGAAGTTCTCCATGGGCTGTCCCCAGGTTCTGTCATATATTGTGACTTCAATTCTTCTTCCAATTGAGGTTTGAGTAGAGTAAGCTTCCTGGGTAGCCCATCTTCGCGTCAGAAGACCATGAGAGTCTTGAATGGTGACAACCAACATTGATCCATTGTTTACGTTATGCATTATGATGCTAAGTATTTTCCATATAGCCTTACAACACCCCAGTTTGCAGAACATAGATATATAAAGAGAACCAGCGAGAACACGCCTCTTGTTCCCACCCATCAGTGAGGTGCCAGGAATTGAACCTAGGCTAGCTACTCCTGACCCAGACATTACCCCTAGCTATGTTGCTGAATGTGTCTTGCAGTATATAGCATACAATATATATCAGTATTTTAATTCTTAGCCTTCCCCTCTGGTGGGAGAACCCACTTCACTTTTTCCCAATGAAGCTGTGATAAAGAAATGAATTTAATAGTGTGAAGTGCTTCATGGACATTAAAGCTCCTCCCCAGTATCTGGGACCTTAATGAAAACACAAGAGCTCTAATGCTTTTCTTCAGATTAGCACCAGGTGAAGTAGGCTGCAGAAGCACCTGAAGAGTTTGTCTAGTGCTAAGATATCCTGACCCACGCAGAGTGGTTCGAACGTGGTTCAGACTAAGTCCATGGACAGGCATCCATATTATGACAAGTACTATCATCTGATGCAGGTATGCATAGTGTAATTGACATACATTGAAATTGCAGCCCTGAGGCCGGCTGGTATGTCACATGGAGGAGGACTGAACCAAACAGAAACGTATCAATAGTGAGCACCTCTGCCCTGCCTGGCAGACTGGGAAGCATCTGGTTCTCTTTGTAAATTCCTCCAGTCTCTACAGTTTTCAAAAGAGGATGTGCTTTCCTGGCTTGCACAGCCCAGCGAAGGGAATTTCCCTCAGTGGACAGCATAATTTCTGACTTGGCCTCTAGGAAGAAAAGGCAGCTTGCTTGCCTTACCATCCATCTCTGACTGTGAACTCCATGGGAAAAACAAATCACTTTGTTGAGCAATCCCTCCTCACCTGGATTGATTTTACGGGTAAGGGTGAGGCACGCTGCCATAGCAGGGATCTGTGCTTTTTAGAAAGGCTTATACTAACAGCATTGGGATATCAGCCTGCCACAGGGGAAGACACTGTAAAGGATGGACTGAGGGCTGCAGTTGAGGACACTCCATCATAACACCAGTCCCTGGAGGCTCAGATCTAGGAAAACCCAAGCTCTCTTGAAAGACCTTGGGTTGCACTTGCAGGCATTTGTTTTTGGCTATTGGGAAGCTCGGTGATAACTCTGCTGCCCACCTCAGCAAGATGCTAAGGAAAGCATGGGAACTTGAACGCTAATCCCACTGCAGGAATGGTATTTAACTTTAATTATTTATTTGTTTGTCTTTTATTTTAGTGATCATTGAAGACTTAACTAAGAATTTCAAGGAAGAGGAAGGAAAGGAGAGCTGTCAGTCTACGTCCCATAACAAACAAATTGCCAAGTCCTTTATTAGACATTTATCTCTACCCACAGCCCTCCCTGGAGTGTCGCATGGCCTGGTTTTATTTCTCTGCCCTTATTTTTCTATTGCTTGGCCATCTCCATCTACCATGTTCCCTTGTGACATTGCATGAGTTTGTAATTCACTTTGAAACAAGTTTCTTTTAATGAGCCGTGCAATTTCATGACTCTTTGTCTCCACTAGTTATTAATTGTCCGTTGGGTGCCTGGAATCGTTCAGGGTGGCAGGACGACAACAGTGAATAAACCATGCAAGTCTCCTGTTGCAACACACTTTATGTTTGCGCAGGGCATTGGGGAAACAGATGGAGAACAAGGATGCAAATAAATAAAAAGTGTAATTTCAGAATGGAGAGATGTAAAGGAGATGGGAATAGCAGCTTCATAAGAAAAGGTCAGGGAGGAGAGGCGTATCTATGGGGGCCTCAAAGGCCTCTCTGGGAGGTGATGTGTGAGCAGAGTCTGAATGAGACGGAGAAGGGGATTTGAGGATGGGTATTCCAGCCAGACAAAGAGCAAGTGCAGAACCCTGTGCGGTGGCAGAATGCTGCACTAAACACACATTTACGCTCACCTTGAAAATGCAAGGTGTTCCCCTCTTCTCTACTTCTCTCCTTGCAGATTCCATCACCGTGTATCACTCGGGCAAAGGTCGGTCCTTCCGTGCCTGTACTCCTACTCCTGTGTAATTCCTGCAGAGCAGCATGTGGCAGCTTGCAAGTGGACCCCTGTGATGTCTAAACTCCATTGTCAACGTGACTGGATTTAGAATCACCCGAGAGACACATCTCTTACCATGTTTACGAGGGCATTTCCAGAAAGGTCTAGGTGAGGAAAGACCTACCCTGATCGAATGGAGGGGGTTCTGTCCTGCTAGATGGAAACCTAAACTCAGCTAAAATGAGGAAGCATGAAAACTGAACACCACCCATCACCACTAGCTCTCTGCTTCCTGACCAGAGTCACAATGTGACCAATAACTCCACACTCTCACTGTCATACTTTCAGCACCAGAATGGACTGTGCCCTTGCAAATCTTAAGCCAAGCCAAGCTCCCTCCTCCCCACCCCCCAGCTTCTTTAAATTGCTTTCATCAGATATGTTTTTCTCAGGGACAGGAAAGGCAACAAAACCAGCCTCCTTCACCAGTGGATGTTTGTGAGCTTGGGATCAGGGTAGCCTTCTCTGTAGTGCTGCTGCAGAAAGCAAGCACAAAGATTTCTCTCCCCAGATAAGCCTTTTCTCATCTGACCACACAGGCCATGCTCACTGGAGCAACATCTACAGGTGTGAGGCTCAGGGATGCTTTTTCCATTTGTGGAACCCAAGCTGTCTGTGCTCTGCATGTGACCTGAATAGATTAGCAGTGGAGAATGAGCTGCCAGAGAGTATGGCTGCCTCTGAGGGGAGGAGGAGGGAAGCACCACTGCCTTCCCCTGAAGAGGCTCCTTCTGGGAAAGGAATGACTCTTATAGCAGTATTGGATTTCCCTGCAAGATTTATGACCCAATTTAAAGTTATGGGGCTTTTATTAATTATAATAAACACCAATTTCATTACACTTCAACTTCCAAAGAAATTACATACTATGGTAGGGAAATAAAATGTTAGTTTAGTGCTAATGCCAGGCACACATTAGCTGGCTGGGCACCAAGGAGGCTGCCTGCATGTTGGCGCTTGGCTGGTACAGAGAGTCATTTGAGGGGAAGAGCCGGAGGAGCTGTTTCCAGGACTTAAATCCACTTGTGTGAAAGTGATGGCAAAGGGTTGTATTTCTACAGGGGCTTGAGGTTTGCAGGGTGCTTCCTTTACAAGGAACTGACACCATGGCAGTTACTCGCTGC
The DNA here is from genome assembly GCF_030254825.1 of Meriones unguiculatus. Taxonomy (NCBI): domain Eukaryota; kingdom Metazoa; phylum Chordata; class Mammalia; order Rodentia; family Muridae; genus Meriones; species Meriones unguiculatus. Next base: position 38,575,641 of record NC_083355.1, on the reverse strand, counting down.
CTCTGTGAACCGCATTTTTTTTTTTTTTCATTTTAAAACTGAGGGGACCTGGAGAGAGGTTCAGTCAGTAAACTGCTCGCTATGCAAATATGAGGACCTGAGTTTGATATCCCACATTCACAAGAGAGAAAACAAACAGACACAACCAGAAACTGCCATCAACAAGAGCAAACAGGCAAAAGGGGCTTTCGTCTGTAATCCTAGCACCTACGAAGGGGAAACAGGAACATCTCTGAAGTGATGGAGAGAGGCTGAGGAAGTCACTGACTTGTGGAGATGCACAAATGCACAACCCCCACCCTAATTTGTAAGACGCAGTCAGCATGCATGATCTGAGCATCAGCTAGGGTACCAGTCAGGAAGGGGGTAGCCACAGGTTGGTTATTCCCTACTCCATGAGAGCTTGGGCCTCACGTTTGATTTCTCTAAATAACTGCCTATTAGTAGGAGGCCCAGAACTAAATTCCAGGGTCCTGGATCCAGATTCCAGGGCACATGCATTTAAGATTCATTTTGCGGGGTGGCATGCGTAGTGTAACAGAGTCCACGGCTATTACTGCCATCTTTCTGTGTTTCCATCTAGCCCTGGTCGGTCACATTGACTGTGGCTTTGCCGTAGGGGTGAGTGTTGAGGACATGTTGGTTGATGCCAGGTATACAGGGTTTTCCATCTGCTATCCTTGGACTCTGCAAATTCCTAAAGGGGAATTTTGTGATTAAAGCTGATTGGTTGGAGGTTTTACTGCTGATGACTTTCAAACTGTATGTCATTTTTATTTTCGCTGGGGGGAATGAAAAATATTTTGACATTTGTGTGATGAACCCCCTAAGGGGGTAGAGAGAAGGATTCAGCGACTCTGCACAATTACTTCTTGCCAGATGTGAACTAACTTACGGGCACTTAGTGGTAAGCCTACTGCGACTTGGGAAGAGGATAAAGGAAGGGAGGAAGAAGAGTCTGCAGGAGACTGTTTGTGTGTTCAAGCATACACAGTGGCATGCATGCATGTGTATTGGGTCTCTTGATGTGAGCAGCTACCCCTAGAGTGAAGACATTAGATCCCTTGGGACTGGAGTGGTTCTGTGCCATCTGACCTGGGTGCTGGGAACTGAACTTGGGTCCTCTGTAAGAGCAGCGAGTGCTCTTAGCTGCTGAGCCATTTTCCCATCCTCCAAGATTCTCTTTTAATCAACCCTAGGAGACAAAACAAGCATAGATGCCATAAAACTACAATGTCAACCCTGAGTCCAGCTCTTATGAGGTGAAAGACACTTCACTTCTGCAAGTCACTTCCCTCATCTGAAAATGGGAACAGAAGCTTCCTGGCAGGGTGATTACAAGGATTAAGTGGGATAAAGAACAACAAGAACCAAGCAAGCACTTAGCATGGGTAGGTGCATAATAAGGACCGCTTGTCAAACATGAATTTTTCTTCTGTATTGTTTCTCAGCCAGCCTTTAATTACTCCCAGGCAAAGATGCAGCTTTCTTGTATTCCTCCTCATACTGCCTTCTAGCCTGACAGAGGGCAAATGGCTGAGTGAGCAGGAGAGCTCCGAAGCCTGTCTTCGGGCCAAGGCTGTATGTTTTCTTCTGAGCCTGAACACCCCTCCTCTCAGGATGACATCTTGCAAGCCAGTGCAGAAACAGAATCCACTTCTGTGATGTTCCTCCCCTTCCCATCATCAGATCTATTTCCCCACTGGTTCAACCCACCACATCAGATGTTTACTTTGGCTCTTCTTCTTTCCCTGACAGCTCAAGCAACTCCTGATTTTGCATATGCAGAGAGTCAAGTGACTCTGGAGCAGCCAGGGGATGAATATTCATTCTCACTCCTCAGCTGTGCAGTGGACAGGAAATGCTGACAGCGGAGGACAGGCGGGGTCTGCAACACCCCGCCTGCAGGACTCAGAGCTTCTTTGGGGTGCATTAGTTCACTAACCTGGCTGCTGTCAAGGGATCCCTGGGGCTTTGTGCATTCCAGTTTTAGTGGGTGTACCAGCCTCACTGTGGTAGAGTCATGGCCACCCTGGACATCTTACTAACACGTATCTTTCCAGCCTCTCAGCATTGATGACCCGATTACAGGTGACTCCTGATTGCTACCCTCACTGTGTCTGGAGACCCAGGCCCAGCTTGTTTCATCTTAGAAGATACTGCTTACATTGTATTCTGTGTGCTCAATACCCTGTGGTGATACAGTGTGGCTCACTGATCTCATCCATCATTCCCTCTATCCTGTTTTCTTTCTATAAGAGTTTGGAGCAATGTGAACTCTCATCAAGGACAACTAAAGGACATCTTTGTTAGAACTAGATTGCTGATCTGGTCCCAGGGACTTAGAATCCTTGTCCCGATCGGCTCTAGCATTAACAAGTTGCACTGAGGCTCTCCACATGAAGCCAATGGGCAAGCACATTGGGCTAAACCATGAAAAAGAAGTATATCACTCACTGGGCATTCAATGGAAGGACATTGAAACAGAAGGTGTCTAGAGAAAAATGCAAGCTGCTGCTCCTGGTCCTGTGTGTCAAGGTGAGAGACCATTCTTCCAAGCTTCATTGTTATTCCACAGAAGGCCAATACACTGTCCCTTCTTTGGTATAGAAGATAAAAATGGTTTTGCCCCTCTCTCCCTCCTTCCCCGTTTCACATTGGCATCATATTGTGACATCTCATCCACCATGCTCTGCCTATCCCCCGGCCTCACTGTGTTACCCTGACACAGCAGAGCTTCTGCTCCACCATGGTCTTTAACAAATGCTTTTGAATAGAAGAAAGGGTGCTTTTTATTCAGCTCTGACTTGTTCATATTGACCTGAGCTGAAAGAAAGTTTGAAGCTGCTCACAGCACACAGGAAGATCATGGCTGTAGAGTAGCCGGAACTGTATTTGCTATACCTGCAGCCTCTCGTGTCAGCACTGATGGTGTTACATGTCTACACAGCTCATCTGCTTGGAAATCCACACACTACTTTGAACAAGATTGCTTTTGCTCGAAGGTGTCCAAGAGGGAGTATGGGACCTTGAGGAGATGAGGGAGGGGGCTACAGCTGGGATACAAAGTGGATAAATTGTAAGCAATAATAATAATAATATAAAAAGAAAAAGAAAAAATGTGTCCGAAAATCTAACTCCACAACTATTGTTTTTTTAGCTGACTGCCAAAGACCTCAAGAGCAGAGAGCTCACTGGTGGCTGGGAATCACTGGTGGTACAGTTACAGAGGGTTTCTCTGTGTAAACGATCACTTGGCTTGACAAAAGAGTCTGAGAATGTGGATATATGGTTGGAAGTAGATTTTCACCAGGGATGGAGAACTGAGGATGGGTAGTGACTCTAAGGCATTAGGACAGTTGTAGTAATGGGGACCAGTTTTTCTCCAACTGGAGGAGTTAGAATCTCCGGGGTCAGTGAGATGAAAATGGATTTCCCCTGGCATGATATGGGACTCTGGAAGACAGAGATTTTCCAAATAGGATGACATCTACACTCATTTCACCCCCATGTGAGGACCTCTGTGGGCATTTCTTCCTTCCTTTGTTAGGCCTCTGTGACACTCCCCCCAACCTGGAAAAAAGAAAAGAAACAGCCCAGACAGGAAGCTATTGAAAAAAGTCCTCAAGAATGGTGGTAATGATGTGGAAATGTAGCTCTTCACAGTTGATGGCTTCTGGTGGGGCAGGGGTGAAGGCTGGAGAAGGACTCAGTTACCTGTAAGGAGCTGGCCACTGGGAGTTTGACCTTGCTCCAAGGAGTATATGGGCAACGCAAATTGGACTTGGTATTTTTATTGTATATATTTGAGGGGGAAGGGCATAAAGGTGGGAGGATGGACCTGGGAGGAATGGGAAGCAAGTGTTATGGGGTGCATTGTGTGAAATTCCCAAATAATTAGTAAAATATTAGGTTGGGGGAAAACCTTTTTAAAAAAAAATAACTGTAGGTTTATAAAGAAACTACAAAGATTGGAAAAATCACAGGTGTTCTTACCCGCTTTCTCCTAATGTGAGCAATCTGCAGAGCCAAAGTATAATTATCAAAATATGGCAATTAGCATTGCTATATTATTAACTAAATTTTTTTGCTGATTCCAATTGTTTTAAGACAGAAGCTTGTGGTAGTCCAAGCTGGTTTAGAACTCATGATTCACCTGCCTCAGCCCTACCAAGCACTAAGTTTCCATGTGTGAGCCAGCACACCCAGCTTCTCCTTAGAATTTTCTGAGCTTCTCTACTAAGTAACCCTTCTGCATCGGGATCCAGAGGCATGCAGGACGCTTGCCTCTTTAGCCTCAACCATATGTGAGCTCCCTCCATTCTTTCCCTGGACTTCGTGACCTTGGTAATTTTAATGGGTTTCATCAGTTATTTTGTAAAACATTTCTGAATTTCGTCCCAGTTCTAGCTGGAGAATGTACCCAATCATCGACAGGTTTCAAAGCACCCAAGTGTCTTTGCTTCCCATTTCTACAGTCACATCTTGCTTTGATTGACTTGAGTCATATCCCTCCTTCAATGGCCTTTGTCTCTTTGTCAAGTTCATATCCGTATTTTGAAAGTGAAGATGCTCAAGGCTGAAGAAACAGCAGGTGCTGAACTGAGGCTTTTCAGAGTGTCCCTAAAGAGATGGTGCAGAAAAGTTTTCAGGAGAGGCAGCTCCATCAAAGCCTATGCTTAACCTCTCTTTGTCCTAGCTCAGCCACATAATGGGGCGAGACCACTGCCAGCTGGCTTTACCACAGAGGGAGTAATGAGGCTGAAAGTCAGGGTGGACTCCCAGAGTGAGCCTCAGGAAGATGGGAGAATTGTGTCCTTGCCGTCAGAAATGGAGCATGGCCAGAGACTGATGGGAGAAAGAAAACTGGAGGCATTGTATATGCTCAGCTCCTGGTGAGAGTCGTAGCCTGCAGGATGAAGCTAGGAGAGAGAACACAGGGAAAGGCTGGACACTGAGTAATGGGTGTGCCCTGCAAGGACTACCTTTGGTGAACATGGCTGCGTCTGTGTGGTAAGCTTCTGATTTTAGAGGCTCTAGTCTATTATCAGCTTTCTCCATCATGCCTATACCAGGGTGAGGTAGAGTATAAAAGGGTGCAGATCATAGTCACTCACCTCATGGCAGCCAGGAAGCTGTGAGAAGGGGGGTTGGAGGAGGGGGAGAGAGGGTGGCCATCAGAGCCCGGATACATTCTTCAAAGCCACAACGCCAGTTATCCATCTTCTCTAGTTCTGCCCCTTTCCAGAATTCTCTACACAGGTTGAGTCTATCATTAACTCGACGCAGTAGGTTAAAGCCCTCACCATCTAACATCTCTAGAAACACCTTCTTGGGGCCAGAGGAATGCTTTACCTCCCTTGATGTCTCTAAAAACAGATCAAGACTCATGAAGGAGCTAATTAAGCTTCAAACCTGAAACCTGCATTCAAATTTTGTAACGGTTCATCTTGCTTGTAACCTTCTGTGGATGTAGAATAACCTGTGCCATGGGCCTCTGGTGTGCAAGGGTATTTCCAGCGAACGAAGGGGGAAGACAGCTTTGAGGGTTTGTGGGATGGCGTCCCAGAGTCAATGACGACGATGTGACCGGCCTCCATATGCTCCTGCCACCCTGCCTACTCTGCCTCTGTAGACTGTACCCTCGAACTATGAACCTTCTTCCCTTAAGTTGCTTCCTGGCAGATATATTGTCATAGCAGCAAGGAAAAGTAACTAACACAAAATGCAGCCTCAATAATGTCTCCTAGCCTGGTGTGCAGATGGCTTCATGCTCCTCATGTAAGAACGTATTTCCCCCTCCCTAGCCTTTAGCTTCTTTTACATAGATGAGCAGTTTATTTTTTTTTAATTTATTTTTATTTTTTACAATTTATTCATTTCATATCTCAATTGTAGCAGCCTCCTTCATTTCCTCCTGGTCCCATCCTCCCTTCCTCTTCTCCCCTGGCCCCCCAGCCTCTTCCCCTAGTCCACTGAAAGGGGGAGTCCTCCTCTTTTGCCATCTGACCCTAATTTATCAAGTCTCATCAGGACTGTCTGGATCCTCTTCCTCTGTGGCCTGGCAAGGCCGCACTGCCAGGGATAAGTTATCAAGAAGCAGACAACCGAGTTCATGTCAGAGAGAGCCCTGCTCCCCTTACTCAGGAGCCCATGTAGAGACTGAGATGCCTATCAACTACATATGAACAGGGGTTCTAGGTCCTTTCCATGCACGGGTGTTGGTGTATCAGTCTAAGCTTTAAAAGTCTACAGGAATAGAGTTCTATGTAGTTGTGACATACACAACTTCTACAACTGCACAAAGTGCTATCATATGGTATAATACTTCAGGGAAAGGTATGGATCCCACTTTAACTTCTAAGACCCTGCTTGCTCCATTGGGAAAATAATCCCAACTTTCCCTTTCTCCTATGGCTATTACACACTTCATAAACTTAACCCAGGTAAGTTAGGTAACACAAGGTAAGTGAGCCCACAACCCACACTAGGCTAAATTAGTTCCTGCCCTGTCTTGGCCATCTCCATCGCTCATTAATAACTGCATTCTTCAAGTACAGCGACACAGGACTGGTGTGTGTTCAGATAAATTCCGCTCAGCTGGACCACAATGGACATGTTATTTCTAGTTCTGTTTCCCTCTTGGGAACATTATTTCATAAGGATCCCCCTAAGACACACAGGCCTTGCCGAGCATGCAACCATAAGAATATATATCTACTCAACATCTTGCCCACAAGCCCTCTGACACTGAACATCCATACATACTTAGGAAAACATATTCCCTGTTGTGTCTTTTTTGTTACTATGGAGATGGGAGTAACAATATAAGTACTATTCTTTTGACTCATGGCAAGCTAAAAAAAGAAAACACTTCCCTATTAGGTTATTCATCAGCCTAGTGAAAAGTACTTAACCTCGTAACAGTAATGCTCCATCTATTTTCACACAATAGTCTTACCAAAATACAATAAAGATTCAGCAATAGACAGCTTTAAGTATACCCAGTGAGGTAAGCAGATCATAAGACATAAAGTGGGACAGGCATTTAGCAGAGGATGGACTACCTGGTTAACCATTTAACTATCCCTTGGGCTATGCCATTTGGCATCACTGACTCTCTATGAGGAAGCTGAAGACTCCTACCTGGATACATGGTGCCCACTTTTACCAACCTTAGCAGAAGACAGTAAGACATGGGAAAGAATGAGCTGGAGTGGTGGGGATGCTGACTCCAGCATCTAGTGCCTTGCCTTGGCTAAGACTCTTTGGATGTAGGTGTCACAAACATTGGTACAATAGACGCAAACACATCCAGAAGATAGTCAGCTGCAGGAATGTCTCTTTGTAACTGTGCCACTAGGACCCAACCCTCTCTGTGTGTTGTTCCTTTAATCTACAAATCTCCTCATCTCACTGCCTTTGCAAATCCTTACACTTCAGCCTGTGCACCTCTTAGGGGCATATCTTCTTTTCCATTAGCTCCAGCCTCTGGGTCTGTCAGGCCTCTGGCCTTGTCTGACTCTTCCTGATTCGTGGCATGGGAGCTGTGATGGGAGACATAGTTCTTTCTGGAAGACAGTTACTCCTTCCATCAGCCGTTCACCAATGACCAGTGGTCCTTCCGTGGCCTCCTGACGATAAAGGGAAAGGGCTTACCTAGACAGAGCACTGAGATTTATACTGGCTCCTGCCAAGACCATGGGTGAGGCCCTATTAGGTGACTTCTCTCACATGTGCCTGACTTTCATCTTCCATTTCCACTCTTCTTCTCTTCCTACCATATTCCCAGAATCAAACTTGTCATGGAAGGAGGGAACAGTGATAGCTAAACCCCAGTTCCTGTAAGGCCGTGCTTTGGGCAGGAAGATGAGCTTTAAGCATGGACATAGCACATGAGAAACTTTGAGAATTGAGAGGTGGGAACACTCCTATCCCACAAGTCTCTTGTAGTGCCTGAGTTTCAATAGTGTAAAAGTTTGGCTAACAGATTGGCTAACAGATACTGACTTATTGGTCAACAGAGGTGGAGAATACTGACCTGGGTCCCAGAACTTGGCAAAATTATATTATGACTAGTAGTAGCACATTTGTCTCATGGCGCTAAAGTCTCATTGGCTGTGTGATGACTACAATAATGTGGCCATAGGTATGGCAGGTTTGCCCATTAGCAACTGTTCGGACTTCCAGAACAGACCAGGGGACACCAAATCTTCATTCTTAAATTGACTTAGACACAAGGCCCTGTCTCAGAGCTGGATTCTCTTCAACAGATGCACTCCTATAAGAGCTACTTTAGATCTTGCTGGTTGGTAGAAAAAAAAAGCCTAAGAAGACCCTGGAGAGTAAGGTATGCCCCACCCACACACACAGCAGCAGGAAGCAAGACCCTAAGGACTAGGAATTGTTACCAATAGCTTATCCTGTTCTTTCAGCCCTATCAATTATCAAGAAACCTAAGACCCAGCAATAAATTCCTCTCCCTTCAGCACCCGGAGTTGTTTGGAAAGACTGCAAGCAGCTAAGCCTTATCCAAAAGAGCACCCAGAAGGACAATAAATCTAGCTTCAGTAAAATGAACTCGAGTGTTCCCTGAAATGCATTCCTCCCCCACACATCTGTGCCAAAGGCTCTAATGACAGGGTCAGTCTCTGTCTTAAAAACAAACAGCAGAAATCCAAAGATGCCATGCTCCCTTCATTAGTGTGCTAGATGGTGACTACACATACTTGTCCTCAGTGGGTGGTCCTGCATTCAACGCATACAGCAGAGCCGTGGGAATCGCCAATACCGTCTAGTGAGTTAACAGAGACGTCACAGTCAGCATACCACAGCCACTCTCTGAGTTTTCTATATATGGACAACCGCATCCTAATCAGCTGGAGGTCTTTAGGAACCCATGTTTATTGAAGAAAACCAGTACCACCAAAAATCTTTACTAAGACAGGAGCAGGAATCCATCCAGAACTGAAATTGCTACCATATCCTCCCAAGTTTATCAATGTCCAGGAAATGAATGTCAAATCTGATGGAAAGAAAGAAAGAAAGAAAGAAAGAAAGAAAGAAAGAAAGATCAAAGCAAGAGTCCTACCACCTTTTGCCTGGGCTGCTCAACACTGCTGGAATCTCCCCCGTTAGACCAGAAATCCTTTACATTTCAAAAATAGTAGTTATGAAGAAAAGAAGCCATATCTCTAGCAGAGCTTCATCCATTCTCTGGCCCATTTCCCTAGACCTTTGACTTTGCAAGAATGTTTTAGCTCCAACCTTTCTCCCTGGTGATATAAACATTGGGGCAGTCATTTCTTCATTTCCAGCAGCCATAAAGATGATTCCTCTTATTTCTCAAAACCATGGCAAATTAGCACCTTTGACCATCATTTTTCGGGCCCTGTCCTTCGCACTCGTGGTTGCTGACACATGAACTGTTTATGGTGTTCTGTGCAGGCTTCTCCTTTCTTTCATACAGATGAAAAATTCCAGCCGGTGGTCTCTCTTCCAATCTGTCTCTGCACTTGTCTCAATTCTGTAGAAGGAAATCTAAGGTAGTGTTTCCCTAAAGGGCTTTTAAAGCTCACCAGGTTTATGAAATGTTACTAGGTGTCTCACTAATAAAGTATTTTGTAGCCAAGTAAGTTGGGAAAACAGTGCCTGCTGTAGATTTCAGAGTACATATTTGCACAAGAAAACACCATAAATCCTGCAATAACGAAACCTATTCAAATTTCAAGTTTGGCTTGCCTAGACCTTCACAATTGATTTAGACATGGAGGTTTGCCTGTCTGCTTCTCAGCTATTGAAATTCTGTGCATGGTGTTCTGTGGGTACCAGTTGGAGCAGATTGATGTCATTAAGAAAAAGCAAGTTGAATTATACAACCAGGGTTTGGACATGATATGAGAATCAAAAATTCCTAGATACCTGCTGCTAGTAGGTGGGATTCATTGGAGGGGATGTTTGAGTCCAGCTGGAGATGTAAATGCAGCAAACCCAAGTGTGGCACACATACCTTTGGTTCCTGTACCCAGGCAGAAGGAGCTGGAGTTGGAGGACATCTAGGGCTGTGCAATGAGTTCCACGCCAGCTGGGGCTACAGAAAGGTAATGGGGAGGAGGAGGAAAGATGGTTCTGAGGTTGAGAACACTTTCTCCACATCGTGAGGACTGGAGTTGAGACCCATGTGCCCAGGTAACAAGCCTGGCGTTTCTGCAAACATTGCAGGCACAGCTCTGAGAAGATAGAGACAGGAGTACCCCTAGGATTTGTTGGCATCCATCTGAGCTGAGATGTCAGCTCTGCAATTAAGAAGGAGAAATCCTTCCTTAGAGGAATAGGAAGAGAATGATGGGAGAGGTTACCCAAAGCTATCTGCTGGCATCAGTGTGCACATGCCATGCTGCTTCATACATATCTCCTAAGCTTGAGAAGCATCTGGGGGAACTTAGAAAACTTATCTACATGGGGTCTGTCTGTGAAGGTGCTGATTCTATTGTCCTGAGGCAGAGCTACAGTATCTCTGCTGCAGAGAACTCCACTAGCATGAGATACAGTCTGGGAAGCTATGGATGAATACAGAGAAGAGCAGGGGTGATGAGGTCAGCCTTAGGAGTCTCAGGAGGCAGAATGAGAACCCTGCATCCAGCTTCTCCACACTCCTGCTCATTGGTACCCTGTGTGCTGCCTTTGAAATACTCTTGTGGTTTCCTGGGGTGAATGAGATCTACTCATGGAAAACTACAGGTTTGGAGTTTGATTCATGGCAGACACTGGCACAGGCATCACTACCCTTCAAAGCTCTGTTACTATGGCATCCTCCCTAAAGCCATTTAGAGCCTGTCTCACTGCTCCTTCTCCAGGTCTCAGAAATAGCAGGATCCCTGCTTTAACTTAAGATTGTCGTCCGTTGTAGCTACTTGAAGCCACTGGGTGGAGAGTTTTGGGCTAGGAGGAGAATCCGAGTGATGATAGTCACCTTTAGGGTGCTCAATTCATCACTGGTTACAATATTCCTTATGGGGAAAAGTAGTTAAATGCACTGAGTGGTACTGTATGAAAAGCTATTGGCCCAACCTCTCTAGTTGATGAGTTCTGTTTTCACTAGTGTCCCTCCCTCCAGGGAAGAGATCCAAGCCTCTAGAAGCTAAATTATTATTACATTAATTGGTAGATTCCTGACCATTAACTGGTAGATTCAGAATGAGAATCCATTCCAGAAGATGCTAAGAAGCAAGTCTGTCACTAAACTGCTGGCCATATAGCATTGATTGGAAAGATACTTTCTGCATATACATGTGCACACTCAGGGACATGCATTCAAACACATGCACACACATATACATTCACACGCAAGCACTCACTCACACACACACACACACACACACACACACACACATGTACACATACATACATACACACATTTGCTTTACAGCCACAGCAGACAGAGCTGCTCCCTCATCTTCCTGGCAGTTCTGATATTGGACAAGTAGGAAATTCTCATTCATCAGAGGCCACAGTTATCCATCAGCCCATGGAATGTTTTCCCTGCACCACAGCCCAGCCTCTAACTTCTGGCTTCAGAGACATGTGCTGACATAGATAAGGCGTGCTGTGTGCCTGTTCCCTAAATGAGTGATGTATGAAGACAGATAGTATGCCAAACAGGGATGCTAGGGAGAGTAAGATGCAAATGAAGGATTTGAACTTGTCCGTGTAGGAGTCGGTCTACTACCTGTCATCCGTGATCCTATACAGGAGTAAGGTGCTTGACATTGGTATGTTCTAAAGCTGCTCCTTACCATGTTAGGGCTCGAAGATAGTCTGCTATCAGACATGTGGGGCCTCATCCAGAGACAGCCTATAAGGGTGGGTAAAGGCTAGTATTAAAGGAATCTGACTCTTGGCTGACATCCACTCCCCAGTCAGGTATCTGGCTCCTTTCTCCCACCAGAAGAGCAATGGCTTCCCTAAAAAGTCCACCCAGTAAAGCTTGTGCCTATCCTCCTTGATGATGAAGTGTTCCTTCCCATAACATCCTGGCATGGAAGATACACCCCAGGTCTGGGATTCAAAATGTGTCCTTTTCTACTCAGGTGGAACTGGATGAGTATTTTAACCCCCATATTCGGGGTAGAGGCACAACAGCCCTTCCTCCACGGTGCTTTCTATAAACTCTAGGACATACAACTAGACTATACCATTAACCAAATAGCACCTCACCCAGTTTTTCTTGAGACCACAATTTCATTCACTCTTTCTTGTAAGCCTGCTAGAAGGTAAATGTAATGCAATTTAAACATAATGCATTCCATATAGTTGGAACTGGAATGTGCCTGGAAGACTCATGTGAGAACAACCTGCAGGACTTAGGCCAAAATAAGCCTTTCCATTTCATGAGTCAGTTTCTCTCAGATATTTGTCATGGCCATGAAAATCTGACTAACAGCCCTCTTTGTCTCTCTGGGGCTCTGCAACATTTAGATGCAAAGGATTTTGACATCAGCTTTTCAGCTTTGGCTTCCAGACCTGCTGGGATCTTCACAGCCAGGCTGAGCAGTTGGCACTATGGAAGACCACAGATAGACTAGTGCCCTGGCTGCCAAGCTTTGAATTCTAAATGATAGAACCCACAGAGAATGTCTATGCAGGAGCTTTGCTGCCTTGACTGATGTTCAGAGGTGTCTATCTCTTTTCAGTGAGGCAAAACTCGCTGTTTTGGACTTGAGTTCTTTCTAGAATGCAATTATCCCTTAGTGAGAGTTGAGTGCAGTAAGCAAAAATGGGTTCTTGGGAGATGAAGCTGGCTAAGACAGGCGAAGGAGAGGTATATCATCCCAGCAGTTCAGCAGACAAAGCAGTGGGAATAGAGGTGAAATTAGAACACCCAGAAGCAGGGACCCCATAAAATCAGATGAAATGAGAACATAGATGTATGGACACAGGTACAGGAACTCAGGAAGCCTTCTTTTCCTGGTGGGGATGGGGTTTTTAAATGCCAGCTTCCTCTAGTCTGGATTTTGGGTGGTCTCAGACTTCACAGTAAAGAACACAAAAGTCTGACTTGTCAGTTGCCTTCAGGGGTGATCACTCTCCTTCCTCCCCTCAGCAGCTAACCTCTGCTAGCCTCTCAGTGGTCTTTGTTGCCCTGAACAGTCCACACAAATATAGAAATAGCACTGGTTTTCTCCTTCATGTTGAATTTTTAGCTTCCTTCCCAGTATATCACACTAGCATGTACTGAACCTTGAGCTCACAGATCATACCAAGAAATTTCTTTTCCTTCCCACTGTCTACAGCAGTCCTATGTGTTGAGCAGACTCCTCCATCATTTTGTATAGCAACCCTCTCTTTCTTAGGCTGCCTAAGCTCTGGTCTCATATTTGTTGACCTACAGCCATGGTTGCTGGGAAGTTATGCCATGGTCTGATCAACCCACATCCGTTCTCTTTCTTGGTATTTGTAGTCTGAAGTAAAAAGTTCTAGTGATTGTGGGACTTGTGGAGATACAGATGCAGAGATCAAGGGAATCATGTTGGAATATACATTTTCTGACAGGGATTAGGAAAGGGAGGAAGATCTCTCCTTAAAGAAATATATAAAACTGCAATCAGAAAGAAGAGGAAAGATGAGGAGATCAGAGGAAGAAAAGGAAAGGTAAAATAAACGGAAAGGAAGGGAACAGAAGGAAAAGCTGGTTTCATCCACAACAGAACTTCAGTTCCTGATTTTGGTAATCACTTCGAACTGGTGGTATTTCTTGTCCTGGAAGTACAGCCTACTGTTTGTCCAGGTGTTTTGGATGTAAGTCTGATTACGTGGTCACCATCAGCAACCACACACACCAGCTAAATCACACTAGAAGTATGGTCTTAGCATTTCAGTGATTAGAGAGCTAAGTATCACTTGGGATCCCATCGTCAGTGGTTAGAACTGCACTTGAAACCAGGCTGTTGGATCTTAAAGTGCTGCCCTGTGCTTGGAAAGGAATGTAGATTGATGCCTCATAGGACCCTGATTAATTCATTGGGTTGCTTTTCTAGTGAGATGCCTTAGTTGCATGACCCTCCAATCCCTTTTCAACTTCTCCTGATGCTCTTGATTACTCCTCTGGTTGTTCCATAGTTTAGGCTCACATGTCAGTCAAAAATAAACACCCCCATTGGCTGTTAGTGGAACATGCTGGAGACCATGTTACCATTCGGGTTTGCTATGGTCTTGTCTCCTCATCAATCTCCCAAGATGCCCTCCTCCCATAATTGGATAATTGGGATGGACAGCTCAAGGCAGCTGTATCCCCACAGCTCCAAAAACATTCATCAAGAGAACAGCGGTGGCTCCTGCTCTCTTGGCAGTTTATTAGACTTTCTGTAGTAGGAAAGGCTGTGAGGATGTGAGGCAGTGTCCTTTCCCGTCGTTTCTAACAAAATATCCCAGAACAGCAGATCCACGAGGACAAGGGGAGGCCATTCTCTATTCCAAATAACATAGACTGTATTTTTGAAAATAAAAGAAGCAATTTAAGCATTTGGGCTTCCCAGGGTGAGTTGGCAGGCATGCTTCTCATCTTGCAGATGCCTTCGGGTGAAGGTGTTTTCATAAGAGAGAGAGTGTGTGGGGAGACAGTAGAGCTCTCCAGAAGTAGGGAGGGACCATGTAGTGTGGGATACAGAGGACACAGAGAGTAGAGGTAGAGGAGGGGGTAGAATTAGAGTGGAAGAATGAACAAGACAGAAAATGGTTTCATCTGTTCACACATCTGCCCTGAACCCTAAGTCCCCAAGGATTTCTTCAATGACAACTGAGAGGTGAAGACTTAATTTTCTTTATTTAACATCTTCATTTATTCACAGTTAGTAAGATGATGTTGAAATGACCATGGCATCATTAAGGGCAATTGTCTTTTAGAGCCTATGCTCAAATCAGGATATGAACCACTGGAGACTGTATCCTTTCGACTTGATGGATATCTCCAACAAGCTCCTTACAGCAAATATTCTAGATGAGCCCTGATGCCGCCTGCTTGGGATGAGACCCAGGTTCCTCTATTTGTTGACCATATGACCCTGAGGACATGTTGAATCTCCTTAGGCCTCAGTTTATTTACCATGCAAGTGGATGTGGCTGGAAAGAGGAGCACCAGAAACATAGGATTGTTCTGGGTTCCTGATACCCACGAAGCGCTGATAATAGTTCTTGACACATAGCAAGATCCCTTGTAAATATTAGTTTATCATTCAAACTACAACAAGGGGTGTGGGGGCTGGAGCAGTTAAGGGTACTATCTGTTCTTCCAGAGAACCGAGGCACCATTCCCAGCACCTACATAGACTCTTGTAATTGACTATAACTCCAATTCCAGGGTGGTATAACTTTAGTCTGGCCCCCGTGGGTACCATACTACAGAGACATACATTGAAGCAAAACACCCAAACAAATTAAAAAAAATTAAAATTAAAACATGTAGTTTCAACTACGTGATCTGTGAATGGGATGCAAAATTTAAGAAGGAGCTGTGTCTTCCCTCAGAGCAATCATATTCGGGTACCATTGTAGACGTGCAAACGCAACAGCAGGTCACATTAATTGAACCCTCACTGTGAGCCAGACGCTGTGCACTGAGTTTAACAAGATGGGTGCCAGTATCAGGATCAGAGATGTTGAGCCACTGGTTTGGGGTTACACTGGCACAAAGCAGCGTAGCCAGATGCAAATCCAGCTATCTGACATCACCACCAGACTTCTGAATAGACTGATTTCTACTGCAGATCCTGTTTCTTCATATACATTGAGGAACTGACTTGATGCAACCATCCCATCCCCAAGTTGGCTTTTCATCCTCACAACATCCTGCTCTGTTTGTCTTGATGAACTTTTCTAGGATTTTGTTTTTTTTATTGATTGTTTTCTTTCTCAGACCATAAACTCTATGAGGGCAGGAGATGGATCTGTTTATCACTCCCCACTTAACAACTGGCAAGTAGCCAGGCATGTTGGAGGCACTCAATAAATACTTGGTCAGGGAGATAATCAGCTAGGCCAAACATCTCTCTGAACATAAGTAAAAACTCTGATATCACCTGGCTTTCCATAGGTAATGAGAAGAAAGCAAGCAAAGGTGAGGGATGGCATGTTGTGAGGGGAAGGAGTGAACCTGCTTTACCTACAGGCCAAAAAATAAATGCCTCTGGAGAAAGCCACGGAGAGCTAAGAAAGCCAAGGGAGGCTAGCAGATGGAAGAATGGTAGATCCTTGGTTCCAGGGCTAGTCAAACCGCCTCGGCCTCTATAGGAGACCCACAGAGCATGCCAGGACCCAATGCTTTCATTTATTCCCAGGAGAGACTTGGCTCTTGTGCAACTTTTAAAAAGCTCCCTGAGGGTCCCCGAAAGGACCGTGAAAATCAGCCGTTTTTCTCTATTATCCAAAAGAAAAAAACATAACGTATTAGCTGAGGACTTCTGTTTTCTCTACAAATGAGTGTATCTGTTAGTGATCAGTTGACCCACCCTTGTGTCCAAGTCCAGGGGTGGGTTAATGAAGCTCATCTTGCAGTCACAGAGAACCAGAACCTTACAGTTTTCAACCATCTTCAGGGCCATGTTCTTGTCTTGGTAATCCAAGTTGAACTCTGGCTGTCATCCAGAATTCCCAGATGAAGAGCATAAGAGGATAAAGCTTCTGGAACATTCTGGATTACTTACATCCTACTGGACTGACCCAGGCCTGTGGTCATACATTTCTAGGAAAGGATGCCAAGACATATGCCCCGTCACTGCTTAGTGCTGTGACCACTAAGACAGATTTGAGGGTAGGCAGCCTGTAGCCTCCACCAGCCCTACTCTGCTTTGCCGTTGCTGTAATTAAACACTGACCAGAACCTACTTGGGGAGGAAAGGGTTTATTGTGTCCTTACAACTTTCATGTCACAACCCATCACTGAGGGAGCTCAGGGTTGAAACTCAAGGCAGGAACCTAAAGACATAAACAGAAACAGAGACCATAAAGGAGTGCTGCTTACTAGCCTGCTCAGGTTGCCTTCGTTTATAACCCAGGGCCACCAGACTATCAGTTGCAGTATCTGAGGGATAGATTCTCTCACATCAGTTCATCAATCAAGAGGATGGCCCACAGACAGGCCAATCGGTGGTTGAGATTCCCTCCACCTAAGTTTCCCTAGCGTGTGACAAGTCATTAAAAACTAACCAGCATAATACCCAAATCAAATAACACCCTCTATAGCACTGCAGCTTACCCTTAACAGGTAAAATGAGATCATTACCTGTACTGGAGGCCAGTGCATGCTCAGGCCAGCTAGCATTCACATTTAGCGGTGGGGTACCACTGTCATTCTCTAAATTTTAAAGCCACAGAGCCTTACAGTTTAATAAAATGTCATGCTATGGTGTGTGTGTGTGTGTGTGTGTGTGTGTGTGTGTGTGTGTATGTATCTGTGTCTGGGTGTCCATGTATGTACATACACATGTGTGAGCATGCCTATGGCTGCAAGAGGACAACCTCCACTGTCATTCCTCAGAAATACCATCCATTTTCATTTTGAGGCAGGATGTTTCACTGGGCTGGAGCTTGCCCATTAGGCTCATCTGGCTGGTCCACAGACTCCAGGGATCCACCCATCTCCAGCACTTCGATTATAATTGTGCTCCACCACAAATTCCTTTTTTTTTTAATGTGGGTTCTGATGATCAGACTCAGATCTTCATAATCATCAAGACAACGCACTGTTGACAGAGCCGTCACCACAAGCCTCTTCCTTCTTCATTATTAGTATTCCTCAATAAGCTACAAGGAGATTCTCCCTCATATAGTCCATAGAGTGTGCCCTCAACTTATTCCCTACCCTTACGATGTTCTTTCTGTCAATATTGATATCAATAAAACCCTGACAAGCATCAGACACCCAATAAGAAGTAACTACCATCTTGTGCTGATTGTTATTATTGCTTCCCATATTTATTGAGCTTCTGTAACTCACCACTCTAGATTACATGTTTAAGACACAAGGTCTCATTTAGTTTCCCAATAGTTCTGTGAGAGAGCTCCCATTAGGTCAATTCTATAAAGAAGGAAAGCATAGCACAGAGATGCATTCTGAGTTTGCCTGAAAGAAGCCTGGGCCAAAACTTGCTCGGCGAGGCTTTATTGGATAGTGAGAGCATGATCTCAAGGAAACAGAAGTGAAGGAAACAGAAGAACAGTGAGGAGGAAATAGCATCTGGTTCATTCTGGAACATTTACACTTCTAACCCTTTGGTGGACTGTTGAGTAGTCTGAGTAGGTACGAAGTGGAGCAGTTTTGAGGTGTTGTATGAGTGAGCTTTCAGCAACTCGGAAGGAAAACATGGTGTTCCTGCTGCCACGGACTCTGCTGAAGAGGCCACATGGGATCTTTACATCTTAAGTAGCCCAGTGTGTGCTGGGCATACAAGCAACTCAGTGGCTTCTTCTACTCTTTGGTGGCTTATGGGCCAAGTTCACATTTAAAGAAGGACACATTTTGCTGTTTTCTGCCTTCTGTTTAGGTCGACTAAAGTCAGTCCCATAGGGCACTGTGTTAGTTACTTTTGCTTCACTGTGAACAATATTCCTCACAGAAACAACCCAAGGGAGGATTTATCTTGGCCTGGGGTTTCAGAGAGTTAAATCTGTGGTTTCTTGGTCCCGTATGCTTGGGCAGAGCACATATAACAGAGCAGGTTCTTCACTTCCTGGTAGGCAGGAAGCAGGGAGTGCAACAGGAAGTGACTCAGGATAATTAACCCGAGACCTGTCCTTAATGACCTACTTCTTCCACTAGGTTCCACAGCCTAAAGTCTGCACAGCCTCCCAGAATAGCACCACCAGATGAGGACCAAGTATACAAAATGTGAGACTGTTGGGGACATTTCACATTCAAACCACAGTGGGTGTTAATGCTTTCCATACTTACAGTTAAATCATGCAACCTCTTTTGACAGCTAGTGAGAAAGACCAAGGCAATGGTGGGCTCAGTGGATTTAGACATGGATGCTGGATTCTGTGGGTCTCTTCATGGCATGTTCAATGAAGACTCTGGAAAAGCAATGGTCAGTCTATGATGTGTGGGATCAGGGGATGGTAGTGGTGGTCAAACGTTTTGGATTCAGGAACAAGTTATGATAGGATGCATTCTCCTGATGGGGACACAAAACAAGATGCCCAGAATAAGGGCCATATGAGACAAGTTGGATCTACATCAGCAAAAGAGGGCTTAAGACCATCCAGATAGTTGAACAGATTTGAATGTACATTCAAGCCCAGACCATCTGAATCCAAAGTACTTAAGCGAGCTGGGAAAAGGAGCCATGATTTCCTTAGCTCTCTGCCTCTCCAGCCAAGAGAAGATAAATGCTTATGAAGTAGTCATGAGTGATCAATCAGGCAACAAGAGCACCCATAGGCCTTTGCTCCTTCCCTATCTGCTAAGAATAGACACTTTGGGAGGATGTGCTCCGTCACAGTTAGAGCTCTGCCTATATGCTGCTCGGGCTGTCGTAACTCAGCCTGAAGGATGAATACCAAAGACAGCAAGCATAGGCAGGCAGTACAGAAGGGGCAGTGCTCTGCTCTCCCCTCTGCCTGCCAGATGTCAAGGGCACCAGTGATGAAATTAAGTGGGTCCATTTCCTCAAAGGCCTGGGAAGAAAGGCCACATATTTCACAGGGAATGGCTTATAAATGCACAGGAACCAGACCAATAATCCAACAGCTGTGCAAAACTGAGACTCAATCTTAAGAAACCCAGGTTCTTCACAGGTGTGTCTTGACATAAGAAAGGCCATCATTCACTGTGAGCTCTTAGATTTTTCTGTGTTTGTCTTTTTCCCTATGATGAGGGAGCCCATTCCTTATGATGAGGGAATGTGTCCCATTGCTCCTCAAGGCCACCCCAGTTTTCCATTCTACCAACTGCCTTCTCTCTATCAACTATTCTCCTAACATCTCTCACATCTTCAAGCTTTCCTTTCTCTGGGTCTTGGGAGCTTACACCCATGCGCAGGTTTATCCATATTCAAAATGGCATCTGCCAATTTTTCCTCAAGCTGTACTCCATTATTTTTTCTGTTTTGTGCATTTCCCACATAAGCATAGATGGACTCTTAATCATAGTCTGTTCAGGGCTGGGCACATGGAATTTTTTTCTGGGACTGTTAAAGAAATGATTTTCCTTTGAACTTGGGAAAATGAAGGCCTGATGCTGGGAGCTACACTGAGGTAATGAGAGAAGGCCTGCCTGGAAAGGGTACTAGTAGGTGTAGAGACTAGGGCTGAGAGACAGAGAAGAGAATATCTCCCCCCAGAGACAACAGTAGTGGGCACACATTAAGCCACAGATGACGGTGTGTCTGTCTTCTGGCCTCTTTGGTTAGCTGAACATTTTCACTTAGACCAAATGAGGTTTGTGTTATGTGCACCAGAAAAAAAAATTGGAGTTGATACATAAATTTGATTTCTGAAATACTCAAATCCACAGCCTCTTCTTCATTGGTCACCTAAAAAGGATACCACATGCCATTTAGGTAGACAAGAACAACAGGTTTATATACAAGCCCTAGCTAGCACTTGCTACTTTTAGAGTCTGTGTTGTTCATAAGCCTCAGTTTCCTCATCTGTAAATGGGCAGTTACAAGTGAGTATGTGCATGTGTGTGTGTGTATATATATATATATATATATATATGTGTGTGTGTGTGTGTGTGTGTGTGTGTGTGTGAGTGTGTGTGTGTGTGTGTATGTGTATATGTGTGAGTGTGTGTGTGTGTGTATTCACTTTGAGCCCTAAAAGATGGAGAAGCTCTTGGGTGCTGCTGTCAGATGCTACTTGCAGTGGCATTGGAAATGGGACTGAGGATGTCACCTCTGGTCAACACTGAGCAGTGCACATGGGGACTAGCATTCATCCTCATATTCGCCTTACCTGGCTCCTTGTGATTCAGCCTTTTTATGTTTCTCCTGTATTTCTGGTGACACTTTGTTGTTGTTGTTGTTGTTGTTGGTTCTTCTTTCCTATTCCAAAATTTTCTAAAGTTCCGCCCTTGACTGTCTCACATTCTATTTTGATTCTCTCCTCGGGGAATTTCAGCTTTCGTCCCACACAGTACATGCTGAGCATCGGCTCTGGAATGTCCTAACAACTCCTCAAAGCCTGGTTTGCCTTAGGTATCACCAGTGCTACCTCTTCACTAGAAGCCTTCAGTTCTGAAATGGCTTCTGCCCTTGACCTGTAGTCAAGGTGACATCATTTCTTTTGCTGGTGACATCACTCCTTCTCATTCTTTGGGGTCACTAAAGCACCTTCCTGATTTTGGTTCTCAATTCTCTCCTCACAGCTTTTAACATCACCTCCAGCACCATGCTGATTCCTTTTCTCAGTCCAAGAACTGACTGAACCACCCCTTCATGGTCACACAGGCTTGTTTCTCTTCCTCCAATGCATTCAACTCTGAACAGATCTTTGTAATACAGAGGCTTTCATAACACATATTCTCTTCCTCCTAAAATTCCATGATTTAACTCAACAAGGAAACTGCAGCACCTTCTTTGTGTTAGACACTGGGCAAGACACTGTGAGAAAGACAGACAGAATCAGAATGACATACATCCTGTTGTCAATGCTTTGTGGTCAGGGCATATGTGTGCATGCACACGGCATGGAATATGGGAGTTTTCATAATTCACTCCACATTGAACTTCCCAATTGTATTTTGCTCTCCTTGTGTTTATTTAACATTGAACCACATACTTGGCCTTGACCTTGCTCAAGCTGCTTTCTTTCTGTGGAATACCCTGCTTTCCAGCTGTGTTTATCCTCTACTGCTCTTCTCAAATTGCTGTCTGTCCATCAACCTCCTATTGATCATCCTAGTCAGCTGTTGCCTTTTCTGACCTCCTGAAACATCTTATATGAAGCCACCTGACAGTGTCCACACTTGAAAAAAAAAACTTTTTTTTTCATCTGGCAACTTCTCTCTCTAGCTATTAGCGCTCTTACTGTTTTATTTATCTTTGTATTCCCAACAAGGAAGTAACTGCTTCCTGATTAGAACCAAGTCTGCATTTGTCTATGTGAAGTAATATACCATTTGGAGCTAATGTTGTTGTTCTAAGGAAGAATTATTTGCCTATAAAAATTAAAAAATATTTTCCCTTAGGTTCTTTTAAATGCAACTTCTGGTTCATTTTAATTTGCTTATGGGTTATCAACTGTCAGTCTGGAGGATTGGGGTTTGAGGAAAATCAATCAAACAAAAATAGTGAAGTCATAAGAAACCATTGCTTGGGGCTGGGGATACAGCTCAGTTGGTAAAGTGCTTGCCTAACATGCACAGAGACTTGAGTTCAATTCCTGAGAACTGCATAGGACAGGAATGGTAATGCATGACTAAAATTTCATTATCTGGACAGGCAGAAAAAGGCAGGAGGATCAGAACTTTAATATCAATTTTGGCTAAATAGTTTGACTACATGAGATCTTGTCTCATAGAACAATGATGATGATGATGATGACAATAACAACAATAAAACATCTTCACCACTATAACAACAAAACATTGCCCACTAATGATTTCCTAGAAGGGAAAACAGAATAGATCATTACTGACCTGGACGGAGAGGCTTGCAGCATAAAGTGTTCTTGGGAAGATGCTGTCACTCATGAGTCACATCTAGGGTGACTTTGGGCTTCCTGAAATTTCCCAGAGTTTTACAGCACTGGCCATAAACAAGCTTCCGGGTTCTGCATAACGGTAAGAATGGGTCCAGGGACTTTGTAAGCCTCTATCCCTGTGTCTTTATATTGATATGAGGTGTGGATTTTATGATCATTATTAGCCTCAATAGAGTCCTTGTGCTGTGCTAAGGCTCTCAGCTCTCAGGGCAGCATAATCACGGGATGTAGAAAAGAAAGGTCACGGCATCTATGCCTGCAAGACCCTGGGTTTGCTCAAGGCTAAAAACAAGGAACAGAGTTGGAACTAGGTGGTCTTGTAAAGGAAGATGTCATCCTGGCTCAGTTTTCTCGGTATCAGGATACTTGGTTAGGACCAGCTCCCAAGTAATAAATATATATTATCATTATCACCAGTGGGTTTGGTACAGTGTGTGTGGGCGCACTTGCCATGGCACATGTGCAGGAGTTAGAGGATAATTTTATGGAGTTGGTTCTCTCCAGGGATCAAATTCAGGTTTCCAGCTTGCATGGCAAGAGCCTTTACCCAATGGGTTATCTTGCTTGCTCTCAACAGTGTTATTCTGAGCTGGAATGGTCTTGTAACAGACAAAGTGGGTGCAAACAATGAGCTACCTGGGGCGATCCTGCATGTCCAAAAGTCCCCATCACACACTGCCATGTCCCAAGCCCTTCAGGGTTTCCGGGGACTCTGAAGAACATTCAGTTCTCCATTTTTCTCTGGACTCTAAATATCGGGTCTGCAGCAGTCAGAGGATTATGTCGCTACCACCAAGTTTATGGAAAGAATTCCGGGAAAAACCCAGGAAGAAGCTCTTGTAACAAGCAGTGCTTGATCTAATAAAAACCCCGAATAAGCATCAGCTGATATTTATTTCCTTGCTTTGTGGCCCATATTCAATGTGTTGTAACATATAGCAACTTTCCTCAGAGATGGTAGGTGAGAGCATGACATCAGAAAGATCTGAGTTAGAGCCCAGAATCTTCTACTTACTGGCTGTGTAGCTTCAAATAAGTGTTTTAAGCTCTGCAAGTCTCGTGTGTAAAAATGTGTGGAGTAATGTGTCTTTGGATGTGTTGATATGAAGACCAAAATGTGAACAGAAGCAAAGATGCTAGCATATCCACTAAATGATAAAAACAAACGCCAAAACATGACTATTACTCATTGCTCTTAGTTTTATTTCTTCAAGATATGCTTGTGTGTGTGTGTGTGTGTGTGTGTGTGTGTGTGTGTGTGTGTGTTTAAGAGGTAAGATCAAGTATGAGAAATGTCAGTATAGACCCCTGATGTTCAAGGAGTTGCAAGAGAAAGGTGTCCGAAGGCAGCTAGGAGCAAGGTAAGTCTTCTTTGAGGGAATGTGTGAGCAGGATTGGGACAGAGGCATGGAGGGGGGAAGGATCCAGGGGAGAGGCAGATGGGAAGATGATGGCATTGTTTTTAATTACCTTAAAGACCATCGTGCAAAAGAGGTGTTTAAGTGTGGATTCATTGACACAGTACCCTAGGTCCTGATGGCATACATCTCTGATGGATGGGCAAGATGAATGACTCAAGTCAGGCTAATTATAGCAAAGCTTCTCCTCAGAGAGACAGCCATGAAAACATTCTCCAGAGGCTCTGCCTCCCAGCTCTCTGGAATCAGACCCTTTCTGTCTCTCACTATACTCACTGTCTAAGAGCAGAGCTGAGAATGAATAACAGAATGGAGTTCTGGGATTGCTCCTTGCTGCTAGAGGTCTGCTAATGTTCTGCAGGACACACTTCTGAGGATCCAGGGTCACTTTGCACCATCTCACAAGTTGGGACACGGAAGCCTCCTTGCAGAGAAACTTAAATAACGTAACACACCAAGGTGTTAATGTACTCCAGCTCACCCAGCTTCTATTCCTGCTGGGAAAGTAAAACTCTGTTACAACCTTGTTCTTCTTGGTAGTGCTGGGCTTTCAGCACCTCAAGCTCGAGTTTTGACTTCTTTGTTTGAAAAGTGACATCTTTTCCCCCCCTGCTCCTTGTCACTATCTTCTTCCTTCTTTTCTAGGAAGAAGTTCATCCCTCTTTGCCCAGAATTTTTTCTGATTTCAATACAGAAGGTCTTGCAATCCAGAATCTTCCATGGTTTCTATCAACCCTACCCCTTTGCTTGGTGACACAGCCTCACTTATACTTCAGCATCAAAAGTCATTCCATTATGAATTCCTGATCTTGCAAGGATGGCATCCTCATTCTCAGAGGTGAAGACAGACACACAGACAATGATGAATGAATAAAATGGTTCACATCCTCCAAATGGGAGCCATCATAGGCTCTGTACACATACAGGGCAATTTTATAAATATTATATCGTTATATTCATAAACAATATTGGGAGATAGAGATGAATATACAGGTGAAAATGGATGCTTGGCCTTATTAACTACATTTTCTAAAATCCACAAAAATAATTAAAAGCAAAACTCACCCTGTAATTTTATTGCTCATGCATTCCACCTCAATACACTGATACTTAATGTAACAAACAAGTTTAGACATGGCGCAGCCAGGAAGAATGCCCTTCCCACGCATGATGCTCCTGAGATCCTGAGAGGATTACATGACTTCTGTCCACACAACTTGCTTAGTATCTGTGGCAGACCATTCAGAGAAGGGCCCCTCACATTTATTTGCTCCAGCTACCAGTCCCAGCCTGGACATAAGAGCTTTTCTCCTCAAGATTAAGTAACATACTTTGCAAAGAAACTGATTGGTTCCCAAGACCAACAACATCTGCTGAGGACCTTCTTGCTACGGCATCCCATGGTGGAAGACAGAAAGGTAAGAACATGCCCTTGTATGAGAGAAAGGGGATGAACTCTCTTTCAAGGAACCTACGCCCTTCATAACAAGTCCCTCTCATGATAAAAGTGATGACATTAATCCATGTCCTCTGCCCTCCTGCTATTCTACTCTCTCACCAAATCACATTGTTTGGGAAACATATTCAAAGAAAGTAGGAGCTTTCTAGCCAGAGACATCTACTGGCAGGAGATGGGGAAAGGTGGTACGATGCTGGCCAGAGCTTTGTGCCAAGAAAGAAAATGGAACCCATTTCTCTCCAAGCTTCAGATACTCTGGCAGATGACAGGCTGATGTACGAGGGCTGTGCCTGCAAATATTTCCAGTTTCCAAGGCTGACTGGTTCATCTATCTACAGACCACATGTCTGTGAAACTTATGTACTGGGGAAGGTGGAAGGAGCCTTATTCATCACCTAGCCCAAGAGACTCATTTTATGGTTGGGGGATGGAGGTCGGCCATGCACTAAACAATACCTCAAGGTCACACAGGTGACTAAGGAAGAGGTATGTGTAAGGCCCCTAAGTCTCACAACTTGGTCCCACAGCACTCTGCAGAAATGCACCACTTCTCCTCACAGCTGGACGTGAAAGTTATTCATGGAAAAAAAAAAGAATCCTTCCTTCTATACTTCTTATTTCCACAGGAGGAAGCCATTGGGCTTGGAGCCCATGCACCCCTGGCTACCGTTAGTTAGAAAGAGAAATCTGTAAACATTTTACTGGTACATTCCAAAAAGGACTAAAAACACTCCTGGGGCCACCAATGAGGTTTGAGGCAGGATAGAGAAAAGGTGGGAGCAGGATTGTTGTTGTGAGGAAAAGCAAACAAACAAACAAAACCTCACCAAAGCAACTTGAAGCAGGGTTTATTCTGGCTCATGACCTGAGAGTACAGGAGGTCAAGGCAGCTGGTCACACTTGTTCATAGTTAGGAAGCAGAGGGAGATGAATGCTGCTCTGGCTCATTTCTCTTTATTCACCCAAGACTCCAGGAACAGGGCTACCCACACTTAGGGTGCATCTTCCTACTTCCATCCTCTTCCATCCTGTACTTCCACCCAGCCCCTATATGGCAGGAGAACAGAAGAGAGAGCCCAGGAGTCCCAGGCTTGGAGCTCAGGTTCATGTCATCTGCTGGGTGACCCTGAGTAGGTCTGACCCCCACCCCTCAACCTCTGACAGCCCCTTACTTTCTGATTCTCCTATTAACCCACTGAACTCGTAGATTACAAGTCAGATCAGAGTGCTTATAAGATATGTATCACAGGACCTGGTCTAGGATGCAAAGAAATGGCATTTGCCATGACTATTGGTGGGGACACTGGGATATGTGCCTCCTAAGCCCATGTAGGAAGAGCAGCTGGTGGGCCCCACTTCCGAGTCTGGGCAGCACACATAGCAACAGCACCCATGTGCTCCGTGGCCTTTAGCTTAACTGTATGCCCTCTATTAGTCTAAGTCACGGCTGTTTGATTCCTTTTTACCTGAGAAAAATGTCCACAATCCCTGGTATATAAGTATATAAAACAGAAATACAAATCAAACATTTACTATAATAAATCATAAAGGAATGAATATTAGGGGCTGGTGACATGGTTCAGCAGGTAAAAGCCCTTGCTACATTAGCTTGCCTATCTGAACCCTATCTATTTCCATAGTGGAAGAAGAGAATCAACTTGAGCAAGTTGTCCTCTGACCTCCAGGCACACAGTATCTCATACCTGTGCTAACACATGTGCACATATACACAATACATACACAATAATAAAAAAAAAACATATAAGAAAAGAAATTTGTTTTTAAAATAATTCTTTGCTAGCATATAATTTCACTATGTAGTGAGTAAATTTATATACTAGTGAGGAGGACACAGTTGTTTTTCAAACATAATATAGACCAGTGATAACCAGGAGCAGTAGTTTAAAAAATGAAACAATAATGTTTCTATAAGAACAGAAAAGTGCATGTACAGCCCAGACTCTACAAACCCTAATGTTAGTTCCAAATCTGACCCAGCAATTCCCAGGAATCATCCACTAATGTCATGGCTTCCCTGCACATGGTGTGTATTCAGAACCAAGGCTACAGGGAAGTTTGGGGATGCAACATGGGTGATAGTGATCTCAGAGAACCTCGGATCTGTTACACATTTGATTTTGAAATAATTTTTGGCCTCTGCCTATTCAGAAATCTTTTACTGTTGCCAAAATTTATATGGCCCTTTCGATTAGTTATGGTGCTGTGATTTAAGGGGCTGTAACAGGATAGGATTTGGCACAGCCCATACCTGGTAGAGCCGGAGTGACATTTACAAAATTAGATAAATTAGAAGACAGAGGAAACACAGGCCATCCAAGAATTTTCTACACTCATCCTTCAACTGGGGCTTCTCCAGGGCTCTAAGTCAAATTCTCACTTGCCAGGCATCCTAGTTTGCTTTCTGTTGCTGTGATTAATGCTCTGACCAGAAGCAAGCAGGGAAGGAAAGGGTCTATTTGTTTTATGCATTCTGATCACAGCCCATTATTGAGGGAACTCAAGCAGGAACAGAGGCAGGAACTATGGAGGAGCTCTACTCACTGGCTTGCTCTCTGAGCCAGCACAGACTGCTTTCCTGCAGGTGTGCAGGAGCTTGAATCCTAGGGAGACCAACATCATCTTCCTCCTGTCTCCTCCTCTGCCCTTCTTCCAAGACTCTGACTCAGTGCCTGCTGGGTGCCAACCCACTCACAGAAACAGAGATGCGTATACCAGCTGTACAAAAGCTGTGTTTGGACAAAGCTGCCCCTTTCTTCAGGCTGTTCAACCCACTGCTGCCATCATTTTGGGTCTGCCAGCCCTCTGTCACTCAAAGCTACCCTCAGTTGGAATCCAGACTCTGCAGGGCTGCGAGCCAGTCAAGAAATGTGAGGCCAGTTGTGAAATGTGAGATCACAGTAACATATGCTGTGGCAGCTCCGTTATTCTGACCTCTGACATATCAGAGTGGTTAGAAGTATCCCAGTCCATCCATCTCCCCAGCCTCCTGGCTCCGGTGTTCTCTAGTCTCAGCTATTCCGTGTTCTGTTCTCAACTGAGGACCAGAACATTAAGGTTAGGATGGCTCTGCCTTCCCTGCTCCCAAGGCCGAATGCTTTCACGGTCACATGATGCAGGGGTGATGCCTGAAGCCTTTCTAAGCAACAGAATTTCATGAAAGAGCAGAAGAAAACCAGTAGACCCTGGACCCATATCTCTACTGACTGGCAATGTGACCATTACCTGCTTCCTTAACAACCCAGCGGCGGGTGTCCCCTCTTAAGGGGTAGAGAGGCATATGTCACTACAGGTGTGTGTGTTGGGAGCTCCTGAAAACAAGGGTGTGAACCCCAGTGTACTGCTGGCTCTATATGTGCCACACCTCCCCTCCTCTTGGGGAATGGCAGATGGTGACCCAGAAATCACTGGACCACAGCATCCAAATGATCATTTAGTTCCTTCTTCTGTCACATGGAACAACAGAAAAGGCATATAGTCTTTGTTTTTTTGTTTTTTTTTTCCCAGTCTGCAGAATTGAGACTGAGCCTCTCAGGGGTTCCTGAGTATCAACATAGACATCTTCTGTGAGCGGGACAACGGAAACTTACCACCTGTGGCCCTAGCCTGGATCCAGTATCCAATGTGCCCAGAGACACATTCTGAGCTAGATAGCAGGTACCAGGGCTTGGACAGTCTCATTTCCATGATCTGAGTTTGAGTCATCTAAGCTTCTTCAACATCCATTTATTCAAATAGCCCTGGACTGGGGCTGAGGGGCTGAGCCCTGGACCTGGCCTGCCCAATTCTAAACTACTGATATAAGGCTGAGATCCACCTGATGTCATTGCCCCTTCCTTTTTCTCACCCCACCCCACCTGAATAGGTCACCCCACCCCACCTGAGGCACCCGGTGGCCCCTGTGGATTTCAGAGCACTACTCTGGCTGGGCTAAGGGGAGGAATTTCACCTTAAAAGATCTTAGGACATTTCAAAATGTTTATGCACCCTCTGTGGGTGATATTTTTAGACACAAAAAGTTCAAATTCCAGTAAACAATCATGAGAGTATGCAGAATGATAATTCTTAACCCTGATAAATCCCCAAGGGGGACCAGCCAAGTCAGGGTGTCCTCGAACATGTTTAGGTGATTGGAGGTCTGGGAATTTTTGTCCCCTGTGCAGAATCAGAAATACTGTTATTTAACTTAATTGACAACTATAAAAGTGCTAACGTAGGCCACTCCGGCCTAGTCTTTTTTAAGTAACTGTCATCGCTCTCAGTCTCTGCAAAATGGCTTGCTTGTTACTGCTCTCTGTGGTCTGAAAGTTGGTCTACTTCCTCTGATTCATACATTGTAACCTAATAAACAGCATGGTGTTATTAAGGGGGGAGACTTTGGGAAACCATTAAGTTATAAATGCTGTGGATCATTATGGATCCACAACAGCTACCCCATTTGCTGCCATGTGAAACCCCAGAAAACCACTCACTGTGGTGGAGAATAAGCCCATATCACACAAGGAATCTGGCAGCCTCTGGATCTTGAACTTTCCAGAGACTCCAGAGTAATTAGAAATAAAGTATCCAACCTAAGGCACATTTTCTTAGCAGCTGGAACAGACTAAGACACTGCTGCTGCTTGCCATTTCATGGATGAACAAATTGATGCTCTGAAAGATGAGGTTCCTTGTGAGATGTCATCTGACGCAATGACCCCCCCACCCCAACCAGGGAAGTCATATCAGTTTTGCTGCCTTTATTCCACAGGCTTAGTCCCTCCCTTCCTTCTTGGAGAGTCGCCAGTTAGATGTGATGATGTCATGTGTAAGCCGCTACAAATTATAGTAGTTAACACATGGGCTGACTCACACAAACAAGAGATCAACTCCAGCCATAAGTTATCGGCTGTTTGATAATATTTGTCTGGTAATTTTGCTAATTATGTGTTCATTTATCATTTGCCAGTGAGGGACAGGAGACAAACAGTAGGAGGCACCAGAGAGTTGAGAATCACATCCGGAGGGTAAGCTTAACAGGGGGCTGGTCTGCGGCTTAGATTATTTTTCCCTTTACAACTGAGGAAAAGCTGCCATTTTGGCACCTGGGCTGTTGAGTAAGTAGTGTGGCCAGGTTCATGGAAGCCCATGTCACTGTGAAAGCACTGTCCTGATGCCTTCTAAAACTCTTCTCAAAACAAACTCAATACACTGAAAAAAACTCATCAGTAAGGTGACCATGATAACAAGCACTTCCACTGAAACAGAGGACAGCAGCACTCCCCAGGAAGTAGAAACTTCTAGAAGGTTTGTGGTGGGAAAGGCAGTGCAGTTCTGTGGCACCTTCCACCCTTTGTGAAGACTCCCTCTACAAGATGGCCCCTGCTTTCTCTCGTAGGCTACGTAGGCTCACCTCCTTCCTCTATGCCCTGGTTAGACCAGGTTAGATGCCTAGGCTAGGTAAATCCAAAGGACAGACCTCACAAAAAGCCATAGGTCCAAGCGCCATTCCAAAAGATGAGCCCTGTGCATCTCAGCCCTCTCTTGGAAGCTCAGAACTGAGGCTCTTAAGTGTAGAGGGAAGCTCTGCTGGACAGGTTTCTGTGAGGCCCATCTGCATGAAGACATTTGCTCCTATGTGCTGATGGAATTCTTACTCTCATCATCTTTGCCTTCTTCTTCACCACAAGCTCCTATGCCAACAAGTTAACTCAAACCACACAGTGCTGCCTTAACAAGGGTGTCCAGAAGGAGCACTTGGGGTCCTAGGGTCTGGCTGTCTCTCCTTGCCCTGGAGGACCCTTCCTCAGTCTGTTCTACCAACACTTTACACACAGCTCCTCTCCTCCCCCCACTCTGACCAAGCCACTGGCCCTTGCTTGCCTTGTTCACAGGGCTGCTGTACACATTTGTTTATTGCACACCCTTGAGCTCCCAGCCTCCTGCCTGCCTGGGTCTCCCACAGAGATCCTTTCTCAAGCTCCTGCTGGGCAAGGCTCATTTACATTTCACTCACCAACCTCATTTAGTTAATTTTCTACAGTTAATTCAATGTTCACCGAGTGGCTCTGGATGGCATTTGCATCCGTCACCTTCCAGGGCTCCGAAGGGGCTCCTCGGTGGCAGCTTCCATGCTGAGATTCCCCCCACTTAGGCAAAAAGCAACAACATGGCTCCCTGCAGAAGAGCTTGCTGCAGGGTCAGCCTGGGCCTTTCTCCAGCTGCTGCCCCAGAATTAAGGGCCCAGGTGGGGGCCAGCAAGTCCCCTCTGTCTTAGCATCCTTGCCCAAGCTTGGAGGCAGCTGGCCCTTGCCTGAGAGCTCCTACCTTCTGATGATTGCCTGTGCATCCATTTAGAGGTAACTGCCTGCTGTGCCAAGCGCTTCTTTCACCTTAGCCTAAAATAGCTTGTGCTTCAGGGAGTGCCTCCTGGTGCCTAGATTATTACAAGGCTTGGGAAGGAGGAGATGTAAAATAAAAGACACCAGGAAACCCAAATAGGAAGAGTGTGGCTGCTCACAAATCTGGACACAGAGGGCTCTTGGCTCCAAACCAGCTATCTCCCTGCCTCCACTCAGCTGAACCCAAATCCATCCTGCTGGCCTTACTGGCAGACCGTCATGCTAGCCATCCATCAACTTCTTGTTCTAGTTATCCACCACTCCTCTCTAGTCCATTGAAGACAGTGTGTATTAATAGATGTTTGCAGTGAGTATCTGTGACAGAAGCCTGATCCTTTGGGAACCAGTTCTGTAAACTCCAGTCTCCGCTTCTTTATCTCCAGAGCAGTGAAAGCTTGCAGCTCATGTCTATGTCTCTCCGACACTTGTGGTACCCAGATATCTTTTGGGATGGCACTGTCTAGCCTGATTGCTTCTGGGTTTCATCCAGGCTTCAAAGAACATACATGCATGTATATGAAGGATTGCTGCACATGCTGAGCTTTCTCAAAATGATGCCAGAACTTCACTTGCAGCTTGCTCTCAGTCCCGGCCTCAGTTTTTCACTCACTACCTCAATGGGCTGAGATATGGAGCTCTAGTGAGCCAGGAGTGATGAGACAGTGGCTGGAGACCAGAACCCTTAGCCATAGTCTTACCTGTGACTATGCATGCACACTCATGCTCACTGCATGCAAGGGTTGCATTAGCCTATGAGTAGTGAGGCCCAACTGCTGGAAAGTCCTGCAATTTCCTTGCTCCTTGGCCTGTCTGTCCTGCCTGTGCCTGCCCAGCTGCTTTTGAGGCTCATCTCTGATATTTCTCAGCATCCTCTTCTCCAGCTTATGCAGACAAAGACAAGTGCAGCCTAAAGAATCCACTCCAGTCAAGACAGGACAGAGAGCCTCCTCCAGTGCCATAAATAGCCTATGCCTACTTTTCATGGATGTTGTCAACTAAAAGGATCACCAGATTCTTCCAGGTCACCTGCCTGATTGCAAATGCATTCTGAGAGAGAGACTAGGTTCCATCCCCTGTAGTGGGGACAGCTGGGAGGTGAACTTATTCAAATCCATGGGGATTTGTCATGAGACTAGATTCTCAGCACTGCCCTTAAAAGAATAATATCTTTAGATGCACAGGTTTTAGTGGGTAGGACCCTAACTAAAACGGTCAATCCCCATCCTGAAAGGCAAAGAGGATGGACATCAGAAGAAGAAGAAAACAGGAAACAACCTAGGAACCTTCTACAGAAGGCTTCTGAAAGCCAGAAGAAGAAAACAGGAAACAACCTAGGAACCTACCACAGAGGGCCTCTGAAAGCCTCTGCCCTACAGACTATCAAAGCAGAGGCAGAGCCTGATGGGCAACTGTTGGGCAGAGTGAATGGAATTTTATGTAAGAAGTGGGAAATAGTAAGAGCTGGAGAGGACAGGGTCTCCACAAGGAGAGCAACAGACCAAGAAAATTTGAACACAGGGAACTTCCCAGAGACTCATACTCCAACCAAGGACTATTCATGGAGATAACCTAGAACCCCTGCACAGATGTAGCCCATGGCAGCTTAGTGTTCAAGTGGGTTACATAGTAATAGGAAGAGGGACTGCCTCTGACATAATCTGATTGGCCTGCTCTTTGATTATCACCCCCTGAGGGGGGAGCAGCCTTACCAGGCCACAGTAGAGGACAATGCAGCCACTTTTGATGTGAACTGATAGACTAAGATCAGAAAGGAGAGGAGAACCTCCCCTATCAGTGGACTTGGGGAGTGGCATGCATGCAGAAAGGGGAGGGAGGGTGGGCTCGGGAGGGGAGGAGGGAGGGGCTTATGGGAGGATACAAAATGAATAAAGTGTAATTAATAAAATAAAAAAAGAATATAAAAAAATCAGGAAGCTGATAAGTAGAAAGACAAAAAAGTGAGTCCTTAACATTTTGTAATAAAGATGCTAAAGTGTAGCTCTTCACAGCTGATAGATGCTGGAGGGGGTAGGGGGTGAGAAAAGATTCATTTATCTTTAAGGACCAGGCCACTGGGAATTTGACTGTACCCCACTGAGTATGTGGGTCACACAAATTGAACTTAATGTATTTTTTTCTTTTGGGGGGGGAAGGGCACAAGGATGGGGCAGAGAACTTGGGAGGAATGAGAATCAAGTGTAATTGAGATGCCTTGTGAAACTATTGGTGAAATTCCCAAAGAAATCAATAAAAATATTATGTTGAGAAATAAATAAATAAAAGATCAAACGATAAAAAAAAGAATAATATCGGAGCCACTTGAAAAAGAGAATAGTATTGATACTGATTCCAGCAGACCTTTCATGGGGTACAGAACTCAAGTTGTAACTGATTTAGATACAAGTTTTACTAGGTTGGTAAATTAGGTTGCGCCACCCAATTTCCCATCAAAGAGGTAAAACAGGTGGACAACCATCTCTGAAACAACATTGATATCTATCTTGCAGCCATCCTAAAAAGACTTTTCTCCTCCCTCAGCCCAGGCCCACCTGCAGGATGGCTGAGTCCTCCATGTCCACCCAGAATGCTGAGTAGCCACTGGCTATGTGTGGCCACTGAGTTCTTGAAGCATAAGCTGGCCTGTACTGAGATGAGTCATCCTTGTAAAGATACGCACCAGCACTAGACTTGGAAGGTTGACTACGAAAAGGTCAAGCATTTTAGTAACGTTTTCATATGAACTGCACAGTGAAATAATATTCTTAGGATTTATTTTGATTTTGATTTATGTGCATGTGTATGTGTCCACCTCTGTGGGGGTAAGCCACGTGTGTGGGGGTGATGGAGGATGACAGAAGAGGACACCAGACACCCTGGATCTAGAGTTATAGAGGGTTGTGAGCTGCCCTGTGTGGGCACTGGGAGCTGAACTCAGGTCTTCTGAAAGAGTAGCAGGTGCTCTGAACTACTTGATATTTTCATCCAGTCTGAAACAATAGTTTTTTTTTTGTTTGTTTGTTTGTTTGTTTTTGCTTCTGTGTTTTTGTAGAGGCTGGTAAGATGAGGAAAGCAGGGAGAGGCCACTGCCGCACAAGTCTGGCAACTTGAATTCTATCCCTGGAACCCATGTAAAGGTAGGAGAGAATCAATGGCACTGAGTTTCCCTCTGATATCCACGTATGTGCCCTAACCTATGAATACACACATATACATATATATGCACACAAATATAACAAACACGTTTTTTAATATAACAAGCTTGATATGTGGTGTTCATTTTGGTTTTGATAACACCGGGCTTTGTTGTCATAAAACATTGTATGACAATTTCACCTTTTG
This sequence comes from Meriones unguiculatus, assembly GCF_030254825.1. Taxonomy (NCBI): domain Eukaryota; kingdom Metazoa; phylum Chordata; class Mammalia; order Rodentia; family Muridae; genus Meriones; species Meriones unguiculatus. The sequence goes on along the minus strand of NC_083355.1, from coordinate 38,540,330 downwards.
AAATTTTATTTTATGGTGCATAATTATTGCACGTATTTAAGGAGTAGGGTAAGATAATTGAATAGGTGTATAATGTGTAATAATGCAGTTGTTCTAGAGAACACTTTTAGAGAAAAGTGCTGTCTGGTTTGTCTGGCGTTTCCTCTGTTTCAGGCTGCAGAATTCATTCAAGCTCAGATGAACAAGTGAAAAGAAAAGATCCTGAAGAGTCATACTCCATTGCTCCCCCCATAATTCTCTAAAGTACTCACCTGCCTCATTCCCAGGGCTTCTTAGTTAGGGTTTTTATTGCTGTGAAGAAACACCATGAGCACAGTACCTCATATAAAAGAAACCATTTAACTGAGGCAAGCTTACAGTTCAGAGGTTTAGTCTATTGTCATCTTGGTAGGAAGCTTGGTGGCATGCAGACAGACATAGTCCTGGAGAAGGAGTTGAGAGTTCTATAACTGGATTCTCAGGCAGCGGGAAGAGACAGTGTGCCACTAGGCCTAGCTTGAGCTTCTGAAACCTCAAAGAACCTCCCCCCGCCCCCCCCGGCCCCACAGTGACACACTTCCTCTAAGAAGGGGACACCTACTCCACCAGGTCACTCCCTATGAGTCTATAGGGGCCAGTTTCATTCAGGCCACCACAGCTTCCAGGTTTCTGAGGTCCTCAGGGACAGGCAGAGACTATCACTGCATCCTGTCTCTGCTCATCTCTCTCAGCTCTCATCCTTCCTTCCCCATCGCCCACTGCCCTGGCCTCACTTTTCTTCAACACAGCTAACCACACCCAACCACAGTACCTGTCAGCTGAAATATTCTTCCTCAGGTGTTTGTATGCTTCTCTTTCTCTCTTTGGTTCTCAATTAGAAAGTCTTCTGCCTCAGAGAAGGCAGCCATGGTTCACTCCTATACCTCAGTGAAAACCAATAAGATATCACCTTCCCATTCTATTTAGTTTCCCCTCAAGATGCTTACGGCTTCATTCCCTTCAACTGCACATTCGTTTTCTGTCTCCTGAAGACAGTGAGGCTATGTCTCTCTATTAACACATGATGCCCAACCCATCTTAGACACATAGACAGTATGGTCAGTGAACAGAACAGGACATATAGCAGGGCCAATATGATCTGCCCAGATCTAGAGAGAAGACAGAGGCAGGAAGAAGCGAGGCTAGTGGGTGCTCTGAGCTGGCAAAGTCGGTGATTTGGTAACCTGGAAGTCTCTTCTCCTAGGACATTCATGCTGGCTATCCGCCCCATCCAAGATAGCAAGAGCCGACTTCTCTCAGGAATGAACCAAAGAGAACCTGGCCTCTGCCTTGGAGATCCTGGTAGGAAACCAATGTCAGAGAAGGTGCAGGGTGGAGTAGAAGTCCTTTGCCAATCAAACTACTTCAGCCTTAAAGATTGTGTTTCTGGATGCTCCATATGAACCTCAAAGCCCCAAAACTGCATGATAGCCCTACTCCCATTATCCTTCCCTGATACCCCTACTCTGCATAGCCCTAAGAGGCAGAGCTTTTCCCTCTAGGACAACAGAACCTTTCATTTGTGATCACCTACCCGAGTCTACTTGGGAGTCTTTTAGGTCAGTAGCTACCATGTCTATCAAGCACTTGTTCCAGGGGCCCCAAGAAAGATGGATTTTTTACTCTTCAAATAAGCCCTTCCTTCATAGAAGGTCTCAGCAGCTTGAAAGTCATCCCCAACCCAGGAAGCACACTGCCTGGTGATAGGTCTCTAGTGGTCACATTCAGGAAACATGCACTAACAGCTCTGCAATGATGCTCTGGTGTGTGTGTGTGTGTGTGTGTGTGTGTGTGTGTGTGTGTGTGTGTTCTCTGAGGCCACAGCACCTGCTGATCACCTGAGATAACCTGTACTCTTAATGGCCATCTTGACCCCTCTTCTGACTTACAAACTCAAATCACTTGTTCTTGTAGCTCTCATAGTGTCTCCTGTGTATACGCTGGGAGCTGTGAGGATAGGAGAAATGTGAAGAGGTGCCCATCACCTCAACTGTTGGAGCTCTGGTAGAATTGCTGACATATCCACAGGGTATCCAAGTCCAGCAGTACCCAGCTGTGAGGGAGCAAGGGTTAGACAAGGGTCAGGGGCTTGAGCCATAGGCACAGACCTGGCCTGGGGGGTGGTGCCCTGGAAGGGAGTTGCTGATAGGCCTGGTTTCCTGATGCATGTTAAGAAGTTCCAGCTAAGTCTGCAGAGGCTTTGGGTAGAAGCTTTTGGGGGGATGGGTTGGGAGTGGGGGTCGGGTGGGTTAGGGTTAGGCAGATCTCAGGAGTATGGGTTTCATATAATTGTCTTTGTTCCCAGAAGATGGCATAGCACTTAGCCATGACAATGAAAGCAATGCTACTCCTGACTAGTAATGAATGCATGCAGTAATAGCCACACATTACAGCAAGGAATGAGAAGGAAGTGCAGGGACAACAGCCGATTGCCACGAAGTCTAGAAGTCTACGTAACTACCTTTGGGCTAAGCCCTCAGTAAGCTCCCTAAAAGCCAGTTCTCTTTGAACCTCCTTGTGAAATCATCTCCTCATTTGGCAGGGGAGGAAAGTGAGGCTTGGAAGGTAGAAATATCCCCTTGGGGACATATGTCTTACAGAGAACAGGTTTGATGCCTCATGTATCAGATCCCAAGCCTTTGCTATGTCCTAAACCCCTGCTCTTCTCTGGGACCCAAAGGGCACAGGGGTTTAATTAACCAAAGAGTACCACAGAAGTATCCTTTTAGACACCCATTTGCTACCCTTCCAGGGACTTTGAGGCACAAACCCAAGGTCAGTAAGTAAGTCCAGGCTCTGCTGAAATGACATTGTGGAGTCAGGAGAGGAGAGTCACTCTGTCAATCACAGGCCATGGTGCTGGACAAGTTCATGACCTCCAGGAGCTGCAGGATTTTCACCTAAGAACTGGGGACATGAAAGTCCTAAAGTCATGTCACTGTGGAAGTCAGACGGGAAAGGACACACTCAGGGCATTGTCTAAGTTTGGGATACCTGTCACAGAATTATTTTGAGGTCACTTATATAGTTTTCCTAGGCACGCATCAAACTGGAGGGGGCACTGACTCATTCCCTCACCCCTCGGTCCCTGCCAGCCTGTTTTCACATGTGGGTGATGGGGTGGTGATGGTACTCACACACAGGGTCACAGGCTCCTTAAGAAGCACTTATACTCAGGACTGGCACATGCTAAGTGCTCAGTTAATTTCTACCTCAGCTCCTCCTCCCCAAGAGGAGAAAACTTGGGGTGCCCTGTCCAGCCCTGTCTCTACTTCAGTTCAGGGGTGTCCACGTTGATGCTGGCCTATTTTTGTTATGTGTGTGTGTGTGTGTGTGTGTGTGTCCAGAGATAGATCCTTCCCAACACTGGGGTTCCAGGGTACCTCTTCGTACGTGCTGCTGACCATCTAAACCCAGGCCCTCGTGGGAAATGCCTTTCCAACTGACCGATCTCCTCAGCTCATATGCTTCTTTTAAGCCAGACATTTTTTTAAAGGAAAAAATATTTTTCATCAGAAAGCGAAATATATTCATCACAGAGAATTTGGAGCACGACAAGAAAAAGAGAAACAAATCACCTGTGGTTCTCTGAACCTTTCCAAGCATTTTCTCGCCTTCCTCTCCCTGCAGACTGTTCTGTAAGCTGGTGAGATCATCCTCAAGACACAGTGTCGTTTCCTGCTTTCTCCTGCTTAGGATAGAGCAGGCCCTCCCTCGATGGTGTAAATGCACTTTTAACGGCTATCCTGTGATTTATCTAGGCAGCCTGGTCTACAGTGCCCCACATCCGTAAAGTTCCTAGCAATGCTCTTCCAAGTCAAAGAGACATGGATGTTTAATTCATAGGCTCGACAGCCACAAGGCAGTGGTACCCAGTAGATGCTGACATTTTTGAGCTTGCAGGTGCCCGTCCCATCTTCTGCAATCCCGCTACCATTTTTCTGATGATCTGGGTTGGGGGCTGGGGAAGTGTCTGACACTCACAATCAGAAAGCCAAGGCTTTCTTAGGGAATTGGGCCTCAGGCTGGGCTCAAACCTCCAGGGAAAGATCAGTGCAAACCTGTATGCTCATTTTCTCCTTTTCTGGCCTACTTTGAATAAAGCCCCAGGGCAGATGGGTTTCCTGAGTTATCAAGACTTTAAATATCTGCCTGGGGCTTCCCGATCTGGATTCCGTAAATATTTTCCTTCCTATTCTTCTGCCAAGATACACAGGCATTTTGGAAGGACAACCTAAAACAAAGGAAAGGGCCTTCTTAGTGAGGGGAAATGGGAGACAGAATTCATGAGCCCCTTCTCTCCAAATATAAGGAAGGGGCTGCCAGGTCAGTGGCCGCTACCCCGTCTCTTTCAGTGCAAGGAGGGCTTCCTCTTGTCTGCATCCTAGCTCACTGTCCCTCAGTGATCCTACTGGCTCCTTCCCCAGTGTCTTGAGCCTGTCTCAATCACTGATCACTGCTGGACAGGCTCTGAATCCTGCCCAGCTGCCCATTCCCAGAGAAGGCACCATGCCTCCATTGCTCTCAATAGTCCTACTGGCCAGGGTTGATGTCTGTCCAGTAAACTGTTAGAATGTGGGGCCAGTCCTTCTCCAATGACTATTAGCCCCAGTGAGCTCTCCTAACCTGTTTTGGGGTCCTCAACCCTTCTTATTGGCCTAGATCCTTACATTAACCTCTCTTAGCATCTGTCACTTCCAGCCAGCCTCATCCACACTCATTAGTTCTGTGTAGTTGCTGGAACAATGGCAGCCTTGGAAGTACTGATATCTTTACCGGTGGCCAAGCAATTGTCACTAGGTGGTATAAGACTGGAACATGGACAGGCCCATGTTTATGCTCAGGAGTCCAGCTCCGGCCTTTCCTTCCTCCCCACTGGCCAGGGTTGATGCCTTTCCAACACACTTTGCTTGTGAAGCCAGTCCTTACCCAACAACTCTTAGCCCCAGTGAGCCCTGTTGTGGAACCCTCAGCCCTTCTTATTGCCCAACACAGAATGAGACCTATGTCTTTAGTCTCCTGTGTAGCCATGTCTAAAAGATGGTAGAAAAAAAGCCAGGCGTGGTGCACACTTGTAACTCCAGCACCCCTAGAGGTTAAGGTCAGAGGATTGGGGGTTTGAGGTCAGCCTTTTGTGACTTCAAGGAAGATTCTGACTTTAAAAGAAGAAGAAAGCTAGAGCAAGGTAGAGTTAGAAGCTTTCTTAAATATTATAAGGGGGTTCCTCGGGATTGTTCTGTTAGGGAAGCATCTCACAATTATAGTCAAACAAATTTTTTTCTCAATGATCCTCTCAATAGCCCTGTGGGATAGAGGAAGGAAGAGGGTAAGTATATTTCTCAAGTTGGCCCAGCCGCTTGGTAACTGGGTAGGACTAAAAGCAGTATTTGTTGTTTTCAAGCTTGGTAATTTTGCCTTTACTCAGTCTCTGGGGTTTCAGAGAAAACTGCAGTCCAGAGAAGGGAAGAGGCCATTTAAGGTCACACAGCATGTCAGCTGAGCGAGGCTAGGACTGGATCCAACTCCTCCAATTCCTTGGTTCTGCTCCATCAAAAAAAAAAAAGAGAGAGAGAGAGGGAGAGAGAGAGAGAGAGAACAAATAGATTGGGAAAATGCCCATTGTAGCACGAGGCTCCTTTTAGCTCTGGGATGCAAAGCAGTTCCTTTGAAACCTAACAGTGGGGTGAGTCCCACAGCACTGGTGAGGCAGGCCAGGAAGCCCAGAGCTGGAAGCCAATGACAATGGGCAGCAGGCAGACACCGGGCATCAGTGCACAGGACTGGGGCTGAGGAATGCACCCAGCAATGCTCACTGCAGATGTCCTCACTCCATCCCAGCAGGCACAGACAACCGTAAGGGGGCCTCAGGGTGCAGCTGGGATGTCATTGCTCCTAGGAAAGGCAGGCCCCACTCGCCTAGCGACTATACACATATAGTCCTGGTCAAAATGGAGTGGTAAGAGGAAAGGAGGTCCTTGTTCTGTCTGATCTCCTGCTGGTTGGACAGTGCTGGTGATTAAACCCAAGTCCTCCTGCATTCTATGGAAGTACTTCACTGGGCTATAGCCCCAGACCTTCTTTTAGTCATTTATTTTGAGACATTCTCACTAAATTGCCTAGGCTAGCCTCCAGCTTACTCTGAAGCCAAGGCTGGCCTTGAACTGATTATGCTTTTTGCCTGAGCAGTCTGAGCAGCTGGGATTAATGGGTTTACACCAAACCCAGCTTCTCTTTGGATTCCCTACCTGGGCCTGGGCAAACCATGAGGAAGGGTCATGTGACCAGCACTGGCTGGCTGGCATGCAAGCCTCTAGGTCTCCTATCCTGTTCCATTATCTGGCTCTTCCACTGGCTAAGCCTAGACTTAGGCTTGTCAGTCAGTTAGACTTCTGTCTGGCTTACTCCATAAGCTCCAACACAAGCTGCCCTCCCAGCCCTAGCTTGTATTTGGCAATATGACAAAGTTTTCCGTATATCACCCCAAGACATCTTTTACCTTTTTAGGGAGCAGGGGCTATGTCTCTGGAGGAAGAACTGAAAGTCTATGTCAAATGCAGCGTATGGAGGAACATTTGTTTAGTAGGAAGAGAAGTGAGGGGTGCATCATCCCCTCCCTCCTCTTCATTGTGTCCCCACCCTACTCCTCCTCCAAGCAATTAAATGGAATCCATCCATGCACTGAACTGGGGAACGCATAGACAGGAAAAACACAGCTACAGCACTCAGAGAGCGTGGAGCTGTGAGGGGGAACACAGCTATTGCTAAATGCAAATAATCATGATACAAGAGACATTGCAAAGGACTGTGCACATTAAAGAAACACTATGGGGCGCTGAACTAGTCTGTGTGTCCAGAGAAGCCTAATATTTAAAGGGGAATGGAGTTTGGTGAGATCTCACTGCAAGACACCTGCCATGCATGTGAAAACACTGAGCTCTCTCTTCCTGGAAGAACAACATGAACTATAGAGCAGGAGGGCTGATGTGCAAGGAGGCTGGTGAGGGAGGGGAGGGAAGGATCATAGGCCTTGAGGTAAGGTTACACAGACCACCTGAGTGTGGCAAAGAGCACTGTGTTCATCCTGGCAAGAGATACACTGGCTGAAATCACCAGGTGACTCACACGGAGAATTTTCTCAGAGGCTGGCTACAAGCAACCAAGCATCCAGGGACCCCCCAACCCCTGCCACACACACACCTCACAGAAGCCAGGCAGGGATCCTTCTGGATCTTTCAGCTACTGGGCTCTTAAAATAAAAGCAGCAGACTGACTCCCTCCCAGATGGGAACCTGGCAGGATAAGCACAGGGCAGGAACACAGAGAATAAAAACACTGCAAGGGAAGTGGACAAGCAGGGCCCCAGGGGCTCCTCACTGCAAAGGAACCCCACTCTAACTATCACAGCGCCACGGAGCCTAAGGAGCTCATCCTTAAAGGGCCCCAAGGGAAAGACTAGTAGGGACATGGTATACACTCAGTATCAGATGAGGAGACACAGCTATGGCCAAGGGTGGTGGGTTGCAGGAATTGCTACAGCCATTGGGACCAAGAGGCTGGGGAAGCAATGGTGGTCAGAGGGCAGCCAACCCACAGACCAGAGTTGTTTCTCTGTGTGTAAGGCAGAGGGGAGGGGGAAAGTTGAGAAGGTAGAAAGGGGTGGGAGGCAGTACCCTGAGGGAACAGCCTCTGCTCATGCCTAGGACAGAAGAGAGCTTATTAACAGCTGTAAGGTGGAGCAAGAGGCTAGAGGGCCAGGCCAGACCAACATGCTTCTGTAATACTAATTAACGTCCCCTCCATAAGCCAACAGAAGTCTGCAGAGTTGTTGTCCCTTTGATTGCCTGTGCCATATTGGGTACCGGGCATCTGGATACAGTATTTACATAGAGAATTAGACTCACTAATACTGCCACATGGTTGCCCTGTATTTCAAAATAAGTTACAAAGAAAAAAAAATTAATGGATCTATTTACAGATCCATTGACCCTGGTTTGGGTCAAACCAGGGTGGGGATGTCTAATTTCCACACTCCTCCGTTTTGGCTTGACATGCTAATTCCGCAAGTGGGAGAAGGGTGATAGTCTGAGGGCTGAAGGGACAGAGTACAGAGTCAATGTTTTTAGCCAAGGCAGCTTCTAAAGCCCTGCATCATTACAAAAAGCAGAAGACAGAGATGTCCCAGACTATGTCATCAAGGCACTCATTTGGGCAGGACTGCCAGGAAGTAGGGGAATGTGAATGATTCCATGAGCAGATGAGGAAGGGCTGGACCAACATTTCAGGGGTGGACAGGAGGTAGTAGACCTCAGCTGACACAGAAAGATGGGACATGAATGCTCCACAGGTAGGAACTGGAAGCAGATCCTCACTGCTCACCTGTTCTCAGCTCTTAGCCAGGGGCCCTTTTGTATCCAAATGAACCATCCTACCTACAGCTGAAATGTGTCAGGACCTTTGGAGATCACCTCAGAGGACAGACCTAATTCACAGCAGACACTCACTTCCAGAGAATCACAAGGTCTTTCAACAGCAAGGGGAAGAGATGGGTGTGTGTGTGTGGAGAGGGTGAGAATAGTGCTTAGGGCTCCAGCTCTCAGATTCCTTTCCAGAGTCTATTTTTTTCCTCTTAGGTAACTTGAATGTAAGCAAGATGTAGGAATGGATGGAGGACAAAGAGGCCACAGATGAGTGAGCGGCAGGTCATTGCTCAGTAGCAATCACTATGGAAACAAGTGGCAGAGATAGACTGAGGGCCTGAAGTCAGGGGTCAAGTTTTTTTTTACTCTTGGCTTCACAGTTTTATCAGAAGATGGTTTCTGATGATAAGATGTAATTCCCGTCAGATAGTGGGAATTGGGGGGAGGAGGGAGCAGGGGGAAAGCTTGGCTTCATCAGCAGAGTACCAGAAAACAGCTGCTGCCCCCATTGCAGAAACCACGCCTCATGTCACAGGGCTGACCTGTAAGCACCACAGAGGTCCTCTGGCTGGCTCATGTAGACCCTAGATGCTCCCACTGCTAATTGGACATTGTCATCCTGAATGCACTGCCTTCCCTCCAAGTACCAGGATGCCAACTCTGTGACAGATCTGACGAGATATAAAAACTCCAACCTGTTAATTTTCCAAGTAAAATTCCTAATCTCATGAAAGAGGCTGTATAGGTCTTATCAGACCCATTTACACAAGCAAATGCTCAGGTTAATGAATGCACCGGAGAGTCCAGAGTAAGGAAATGATGGAAGGGAACTTCTGAATCTCAGAGCACAGTCTTATTTCATCATCAGCTCCAAAGGGGAGCCTGGGGAAGAGGAGGAGAGTGCTTGGCATTGCTCTGCAGAACCACAGAGTGAGGATAGAAACCACCACCTCTGCACATCTTCTCATGCTCCACTTCAGCGTGTGTGTGTGTGTGTGTGTGTGTGTGTGTGTGTGCACGTAGGATAGAGGATACCTTGCAAAACATTTCCCAGAGGCTGTTCACCTTGTTTTATGTTTCAATTATTATGTCTTTGGGTATTTTGCCTACATTTACATCTGTGAACTATATATATGTGTGTCTGGCTCCTGTGGGTGCCATATTCCCTGGAACTGGAGTTGCAGATATGTTTGTGAGTGTTAGTGTCCCCATTTTACTGGTGAGAAAACTGATTTGGAGGATCTGTTCTTGCACTTGTTTTTTTTTATGACTCAACCATCGTTGTTCGTTTACTTAGAATTCTACTGTAGAAGGTGCTTTTGTGCAAGAACGAAGGTGAGCTCAGTCCTAGCAGGATCCATGTTAGCTTCTGAAGACAGTGAGTCACCCAAAAGGAAGCTTCTGTCTTGAGTTCGTCAGTTCCCCCCAGAGACACACATTCTGTGTGAAATCTCTGGTAGGATGCGTAGATGCTTTGCAGTGTTTGGTGCTACAGACCTTGTGGCTTCCATTTGGTAGCAGTGGTTAAGATTGGCTTCTTTTTGTTGGGCTGCCTGTGGTGTTTCTGCTTATGTTGAGGGCACTACCCTGCAGAACCTGGGCTTCATGTGGGTAGGAATAGGAGGAACATGCATGAGACCGCTGATCCAGGGCTCGGTGCAGCGACCGCGACTGGACAGCTGGGTCAGAGGATGATGAGCAGCGGTCAGCTCAGCATGGACGTCGAACCCACCCATTCAAACCCATGCCCACCTGTCCAAGAAAGGAAGCCAAAGTTAGGAATGTACTCAGGTACCTCATTACAGATAAAAACTAGGGTATCCGAAGGAGAGGAGAGCAAAGCCTTAGCACTTTTCTGTAGGGGGAGCTTGCAGGGCAGAGGAAGTCCACTTCTAGGCTTCCAAGGAAGATGTCCAGGTGGGTTGTGGGTCTGGGTTAGTCCCTCTCTGAACTGTTCTTCCTCCCGGGGCTGGATAGAAACATTTCTGCCTTGCCTCTTCCTAGGGTCCCGGTGAAGGAAGAAGGCCTGAAGGTGGGATGAGTGTATAACAGTGAGAGTCTTTGCCATTCAGAAAACAGAAGTATGTGATGCTGGACCCAAGGCAATTGTCATTATTACCTCTGTTGCTCTCCCTCCAGAGAAAATGATCATCTCTCCGGAAAATGGACCAGCTAGACCAGCTGGATGCCCATGTCTCCCTCTCATAGCTTATAAGCTGGCAAAAATCAAGGTTTAGAGGAAGGTCCAGCTGACTTTCACTGTTCCCTGATAGGTTGGTGCTAAGAGCTGGGCTCCATTAGGGTAGTGGGAAGAACAACAGAGATGGTTATCACTTTCATGCTGACTTCTACCTTGTCTCCAGGTGGCTTCCTGGGTCCTCCAAAGACATTAACTGGGAAAGCAGGTTCCACACAAGGTCTTGCTTTCAACCCCAGTGCTCTACAGGGTATAGCTGGAGAGAGACACCCACGCAGAGCTCTGATACCAGGGAGCCTTTGGAGACAGTATGCGCCCAGCCCTCTGTGGAATTGGCCAAAGATCACACAGCCATGACTCTGAGACATGAAAGGGACCTGAAAGTTCACCTACTCCTCCAGATGGAAGGGCTGTCCTGTGACGGTTACCACCCACCAGGATCGCAGGCTCCGAGCTCCAAAGCCACCTAGCCTCTACCTGCATGATGCCATGACCCCACATGCCATCTGTGTGGCACAGGCACGGCATGAGGGCTAGCCCTGGTTCTAGAAAACCACAATATCTGGTTACTAGTTTACTAGGCTGAGGACATGAGGCAAGTGGAGACCTCTCAGGTCTTTGGTCTGGGTGTCTGTAAAGGACTGTCACTGACTACCTCGAGCAATTACAAAAGGTGATGGGGAGGAGTCGGTGTGTCGCATAAATACAGTAAGATGTGGAGGAGGTACTTAGAGAAGAGAGCTTTTTCATGTCTTCAGCTAAAAGGTCTTAGTGACAAATATACCTTATGCCCCGAGGACACAAGAGTGGCCTCCCACACAATGGATGTAGAGAAGTGACCAGGACTGTGCAGAAACATGGTTTCTGAATGGATCCTGGCTGTAATAGTTCCCTTTCTTGTTGCCATGACAAAATACCCAGCAAAGGCAATTTAAGAAAGGAAGGAAGGGTGTTCTGGCACACACTTTGGGGGTAAAGGATGCAGTCCTGTCGGGGGGAAGGAAGGCACAGTGGCTTGAGGCTAGTGGTCACATTGCATGTGCAGTCGGGGAGCAGAGAAGAACAGAGGCCTGAGCTCAGCTTGCCTTCTCCTTTTTGTTCAGTCTAGAACTCTCGCCCATGGAAATGTGCCTCCACTTTCAGGGGAGTCTTCTGGTCTCAATTTACCACCTAGAAGACTCTTTCACAAACCAGCCCACCAGATTGCCTCCTAAGAGGATGTAGATCCTCTCAAGTTGGCAATCAATATCAACTGTCAGGCTGACACTCGAATTGAATATGAAGTTCTAAAATGTACTCTTCTAGAAAAAGTTCCAGCCATTGCAAACGTCCCTCTGAGGGACGTTAAAAAGACTCAGCGGGTCAAGGTGCTTGTTGCCGAGTCTGATGACCTGAGTTTGATCTCCAGGACCCACACGGTAGAAGGAAAGGACTGACTTGCACAAATTATCCTCTGACCTACACGTACTCCATGTCATGTGTGTGCAACACACACACACACACACACACACACACACACACACTAAATAAATGGAATTTAAATATCATCCTGAGCTAGTAGGGGGTGCAGGCAAAAACAAGCAGAGGGGCAAAACTGGATATCTCACACCCCAACCTATGACTGTGTTTTCTTCAGCATAAGGATCCTGGATGGTGAAGACACAGGATGACAAGCAACCCTGGCACCCGCTCTGATGGTTCTCTAGGAGCCATTTGGCATTATTAGCACTCTGCATGCTGAATAATTGGAGTCTCAGCTTTTGTCTAGGGCCTATCTAACTGGTACCTTCACAGCCTCGCATTGTATCTGGCACAGTAAACTTTTATGCTTTTGAAAATTTCTAACTTCCATTTGCAAGTAATTAAACATATACTAGATAGTATATATACTTTCTATGTTGCCTTGGGAATCTATGATTTCTTATTTTATTCCAAGGAGACACAGAGTTGAAGAGAAGTATTTAAAAATATGCCTGGGATCACTGTCATAAGACATATATCACATCCTTCCTTGGAATCTATGGACCTGTGATCCAGCCTGACTGGATGGATAATCAAAGTTCTTGGTATGCGTGACTCAGTTTCCTCATCTCTGTACGAGAGACAGCATATCTAACAACAATGCTTGTTGACTGTCATGTGATTTGGAAGAGTGAGTCATTTAAAGTCTTGAGCAGCACAGTGCCTGGCATACAGCAAGGACCCCTGAGATTTAGTTATCATCTTATTATTCTGCAAGATAGAAATAACTGTCTATGCTTCTCAATGAGGAAACTCTGACAGACTAGGAATGTGCCTTAAAACTGGAGTGCCTGCTCTGTAGGACTGGGAGATGATGATTCCAGGCCTACTTGGTGGGTAGCTGGACATGTAGCCAGGTCTGGCTCTGCCTGTATCTTGGAGAATGTTATATATACATATATAAAGTCCATAGAATCGAAGATGGAACAATTATCCTTCAGATGAGAGCTTTATTAGGAGAGCTGTTAACACCAAAGTCGTATGTAGGCGGCCATGATGGAGTCCCAAAAGAAGAAAGAGTCTCTCTAGCCCCCTTTAGAAGACACTGATGAATGTCCAGTTTAACTCAAAGCCATCTTGGATCTGGGCAGTAGACATTGCTTACAGCAACATGGAGAGAGAGAGAGAACAGTATGTATACACACCAACCACAATCCCCGCTAAACAGATTATTATATAGCTCCTTGTTGCCTCATACTCCCTTCTTCCTAGCCAATTGCCAATTCATTTCTTGAAGGTCTCACTCATGGCTCACCTCTGTTAAGCCTCCTTTGAGTCTCTAAGCTAGAACTCTCTGAAGAGATCTCCAAGGCAGGTGAGAGATATCTGGGAGACAGAGGGTAGCTAAAGGCTCTGTAACTCAACAGAGAAGGTAGGTGACCGGGCGCATCAGAGTCCAAGGCCTCTAAGAGCTGAGAACCAGTGAGGCAATGTATCTAGAGACCTCCCAGGGCCTCTTTCCAGAATCAGGCACTCATTATATGGCTCTTCTGGGAATGTCAATCCCTTCTCATTCCAAATACCTCTGGAGTTGACTGTCAGGTAAGGCTCCTCACTCTAAGCTCTGAACAAGGGTATCTGGGTAACTCTGTGCTTCTTTTCCTGTGGGAATGCTCAGAAATGTCTCCAACACTCCAAAGAAACCATTCTATTCTAGCCCAGCTTGATGAGTCCATGGGTTTATCATGGCCGCTTACAAGAACGTGGATGCCTAGGGTAGCTACATCACCGGAAAAGCGTACTCCAGCTCCACCACCTGGGTTCTTTGTCCAACTTGTGGGCAGTTCCACTGAAGAATCCTCCCTCACCCCCATCAATTGTTTGATGTTTATATGACCTTGGGAAAATTATGAGCTTTCCTGAGTCTTCAAAGTGGTATGTGAATTTCATGGAAATCCTGAGCCTTCCCCTTCCTTTTGTGGTACTGCTTCCATATAAGAGAAACAGAGTCCAACACTCAGGTCATTCTTCCAGCTAAAACAGGACTCCAGAAGAACAAGCCCTCCACCCCACCACCACACATAAAAAAGAAGCAGTGTCAGAATGAAATGCAGCTCTATCATGAATGCGGACCGTGTTCACTCAGCCAATATCGAGACAAAGTCTATTCTGCTCCCTGTCACTTGAAGAGTAATAAAGCAATAGCAAAGTGATATATACACACAGACATATATATGTACATATATGAAATATATGCCAACAATAAATGCCCCCTTCTGAAGACCGAAGGGAAGATGGGATTGGAAACTGGGGTAACAAGGAGTAGGGGCCTGGGGATTCTAACAATAATGCAAATGAAGTCTTTCAGTGTGGACTCAGCCATAATTCCTCACCCTAATTGCTTTGGCCATGTCCAGGCTGAAGCCCAGAGAGAGGAAGGGCCTGACCTCAGCCCCCTTGCAATTTTGGAGCAAAGACCAAGTGAGCTCCTGGCTCCTTTATGTGGACCTAGTGTTACTTCACTGGCGGGGTGCAAGGTGGCCCTGAAGGAGACAGAGCCCTTACCACCATCTCCACTCCTTTCTCGCTCACTTCATTCTTAGGAAGAAAAAAGTTCTGAGCTGCTGGCACCCGTTCACTGGCAGCCCAGCAATTACATCTCTTATTATAAAACTGTCAGTTAACAAATTGATCTTTGGAGTATGATTTAAGTCATCGCGTGCCCAGGCCTCATCTATTCCTTGGCAGACTACACCCTTAGAGTCAGAAAATCCTGACTGTGAATCCTGCCCCTGTCATTTCTTAGTTAAGTGACAAGGGTTCTTATAACTCTCGGGGCATCCGTTTTCCCTGTTGTAAAACAAGAATACACTGACAGTTACCTGGCAAGACAATTAATGCAGTAATAGAGCTCTGGAGTGCATGCTATGAATTGGAAACCACGATGGGTCATTTCCACGCATGAACTCCCACCATCTTCACAGCAATCTGGGGAAGTGAGACCCGTTATTAGCCCCATTATGTAGATGAAGAAACTGAGGTTCTTTGACAGTGATCAACTTGCTTAAAGTCACATTCTATGTGTGGTGGTAGGAATGAAAAATGCCTCCCAGAGGTTCACATATTGGAACACATGGTCTCTGGTTGGTGGTACTGTTTAGAGGGTTACGTAACCTTTAGGAGTAGAGCCTTCCTGCTGGAAGAAGTTCACCACAGTCACAGCGGGAGGCCATTGAGTTTAGAGTCTCACCAAACTTTTTGTTATCTCTCTCTGCTTTCTGCATGTGGATGGAAATGTGATTTCTTAGCTTTCTGCTCTAGCCACATGCCCTGCCTCTTCCTGCCACTATTGACCCTCCTTTTGCAGCCCTAAGCCAAAGTAAATGCCTTCTCCCAAGCATTGATCTTGATCCTGTTGTTTTATCATACCAACATGAAAATAACTAATATTACCACATAAGAGATGGCACTGAGAGGTACCAGGCCAGACCTCCTTGATTCCAGAGTTGACCAGACCAGGAAGCCATGCCTTCTTATGCTTTGCCATTGACTCCTTCCTGAAACATGGGCAGCTTCTCCAGCCTAAGGCAGAAAGCAGGGCCCTCCTGAGGAGGCTTCAGTAGGTAGGATGGTCCAGCACCCCTTCTTCCCTGCTATCCTCCAAAAAGAATTTCTGTTGTACTCAGTATTTCTCCAGCTTTATCTCAAGGAAGGGGGTTAACAGGGACCAGGTGTGCCCAGTTTGCAGCAGTCCATCCAAATGTCTGTCTGTGATACAGGCACTCTGTGTGTTTGTGTCACATTTTAACGTAGCACGCCTTAACAAGAGAGAAACACATAGTCAAATTGCCTTTGGCTACAAAGGAGAACAAGACAGAGGGCAAGGGAGGGAGAGAGAGAGACAGGGAGAGAAGGAGAGAGAGAGAGATGGGGAAAGAGAGAAAGGGAGGGAGAGAGAGAGAGAGAGAGAGAGAGAGAGGGAAAGGGGAGAGGAAGGAGAAAGGAAGGGGGGAGGGAGAAAGAGAATGAACCAGTACAGCTACTAATGAACAGTGAAGAGGTATGATTTGCTATATTCTCCCTTCAAACTTTATGTACTCTCCGATTTGATCCAATCAAAAAATCATGCCTGTGGGTGCTAGGGTGAAGATGTGATGCCTGGAACCATGGCAATAGCTTCTCATGTGCTGAGTTACATAATCCTATCCTCACTCTTCCCGTCCCTGCAATGGGAGTAATAACAGGACGTTCTTCTTCAGGTTGCTGTTCAAGTAAAAGGAATGAACATATGCTGATTACATCTGTGCTGACTGCTCATGTTGTGCACAGAAGGAAACAGGAGCCAAAGATGGATGGTATCTGGGTCCCTAAGGACATCGTTCAGCCACTGAGCTGACTAGTTCCCCCAACAACATTATCTTTAGACCTTCAGTCACAGGAAATGATGTGCTTAACTCCCTCATCAGCCACTTAATTCTTTCTTTCCTTTCTTCTTCCTTTCCTCTTTCTTTCCTTTCTTCCTATCTATAAAGTTTTTCTAAGAAAACAAACTGAAATTTAAAAAAATGTGTAGTCATCACAGAGAAAAACGCAGGAGTAAAGATAGAATTAGACTCTGACTTGCCTTATGCTGGGAACTCTGGCTGCTGTGCTGTGGTCAGAGACAAGAGGTCATCACAGTATCCCAGGGCACTAATGGCAGTGGAGGTTAAAAGTGAAGTCAGGACGCATCCAGAGACCTGCCAACCACCATGCCACACGTGTGAGCTGTAGACACCTAGAGGCCTGCTTGTCACTATAGCACATGGTACAGACAGAGGAGTCCCAGCCTGTGCTGCTGCTGAGGGCTCTCTAGATCCGCGGCTGTACATTGGTAGGGGTTGGTGCCCATGTCAGTTGCTCATGTCACCAATAGAGACCATGGGGGCTACTGTCATCTGGGGAGCTTCCTGGGACCACTTGCATGCCCAGGGACTGTATAGAACTGGTCCTGACCCTCACTGGCAGCAGGCCCTACCTCTCACCAGCTGCAGCCAGAGGGAACAGCCTTGCCTGGGCAGTGCAGGTGGCCAAGGGCAAAAGCACAGGAGTGCTGGTCCCACCACACCTGATGCCATCTCATGGCACAGGTGTGGAGGTGATGCTCTCCTGGCCATGCCCCTTGCCACCTGCGGCAGTCAGGAGAGCTGGCCCTATCCTTCGCTGGCTGCAGCACTGCTGAGAGAGGGCCCTGTACCTTGCCTGGGCAACACAGTGGCGCTAGCCCTGATGGCAAAGACATGGGTGAGCCAGCCCCAGGGGAGCAAGAGTGGGAGAACTGTCTCAAGCTCTTGAGGGGTGCAGCACTTAGGAGCGTGGGCCCCTTCCCTCGACAGCACAGTGGCCCTGGCTCTGAAGTTGTGGGTGCAGGTGAGTTAGACCTGAGGGATGAGAGTAGGAGAGCTGACCCTGCTTCCTGCAGATGTGGCATTGGGTGGCCAAGCCAGAGCGGTACTAGAGAACTTGCTCTCGTGGTGCGGGTAAGGGAGAACCAGTGGCCTGACAGGCTCAACTACCACCCAGGCCCAGATCCAAGGCTTTAGGTTGGCCCACCCCCAAATCTACATCATCTGTGAACGTTGGGGTATGGGAAAGGGACGGTCCTGCTGATCCAGAGCTGCAGGGTCTCCATGCCACAGTGCAACAACAGGAAATGGAGAGGAGTCCCAATGAGGAGCCATACTGATGGTGTCACAGAAGCCAGAGACCTCGAACCAAACCAATGACTCATTGCAATGAACATTTGCAAATGAAGATGTATGAACACAGGGATATATTGTGTGGCACACTACAGCTTCCATGACAAGATGTTTGAGATGCTATGTTTTGTTTTATTTGCGTGTGCATGTGTTTTTTCTGGGGGGGGGGGGTTTGCAAGGGCAGAGGGTGGATATGAAGGGTTTGGGAGATGAGCAGGACTGGAGCGCATGATGTGAAACTCAGAAAAAGTCAATAAAATTTTAAGGTAGAATTAAACAAATAATGCTGATTAAGTATCCACAAAATCAGAAAATTGTTTTCTTATATAAGAAATAATCATAAAGTAGTTATGGTACATGAAAAATTCAATATACAAATATGAGAGATTAAAAGAAAATAGCCCCCAATAATAAAAACACATGTGTATATATATACACATGTGTGTGTTTTTATTAATATATATATATATATATATTGAACCCAGGACTTAGTGAACTCTAGAGAATTGATATATCACTGAATTGTATCCCCAGATCTTCCCTAAATATTAATATTGGGCTGTATGTGGTTGTTTTATTAAGTACTTCAGTTTCTTTTATATTTGCTATAACTATCATTATTTTTCCTCTCTTTCCATCTTCCTTTTCTTCTGTTCTTCCCTACCCCCTCTGTCTTGTATATCCCAGGCTGGCCTTAAATGTCGGATATTCATAATCAGCCTCCCGAGAGCTGGAATTACAGGGCACACCGCCACACCTAGATTAAATAGTACATCTCTAAACTATACGATTCACATAAACATTGGAAACAGAACTATGAGATCATCTTTATAGAACACACCAAAAACTTGAAAGCATGACAGCATGTTGAGTTGTGAGATTGTGGGCAATCCTTTTCCTGTCTTTGTGCCTGTGCAGACACTGTAAACTTCCTGCAAGGAACACACGCTGCTTCAGGACTAGAGACAATACACGCAGCTCTCCAAAATACCCAGTCCAGTGTCACCACCTTCAGAGTCTTCCAGGCCCTTCCCTTTAATCAGCTCAATAGATTTTCATTGTGTGTTTAACACGTACTTAATATGACGCAGTAACAATATTCATAACCAGCTTTTCTTAGATGTCATGATCATACGTTCATGTGCATTATAGTAATCCTATCACTAGCCCCATAAAGCATTGAGGGAGTTGAATTAAATCTGTCTGAGGCCACGGCTCTCAGGTGATAGACTTGACACTCAAATCCCGGTCTATTGTACCTACTTGGCTGCTGGCCTTCTTCCATCTACAGTAAAAGAAACATAAATCAATGTAATCTATAAGCCTGCCTTTAAAGCCCCAGAAGCCACAAGGAAGCTCAGAGGATCATTTCTGGAGATTGCAGATTCGTCTGTATTGACTGGCGTAAGTTGATGGATTGATTAGAAGGAAGGGGCAGAAATGGAAATGGAGTTTTCAGATGATAGAAGGCCTGAAAAGGTAAACTACAGGGTTCAAAGTGGTTTAGTTGGGCAAGGGGGAGTCAGAAAACAGCCTTCGGTCTTCAGGGGGTGAGAGGGCTTGAACTACATTGCTTTGAGAGGAGTGTTTAGGCAGGACCTTGAGAGTGAGGTAGAGGAAAGCTGCTCACCTGGTCCCCAGCAGATGGCACTGTTTGGGGAGGGTGGATATAGGGCCTGCAGGCAACCGAAGACCATAGATGTGGGGCTTTATTGTCATAGCCCAGCCCTGCTTGGGGTCCAAGGACTTTAGATCTTGATCTACTTAGCAATCTCATGCTCCTGAAGCCACAGGTGCCACCTGGTCCTCCTGTCACTCCTCCACCATAGTGTACTGTGTCCCATCTTAAGTTGGTTCCCTTCAGGCATTCCTCACATTGTAGCAAAGAGAAAAGGTAACACAGAGGCTAGAGATTGGCTACGGCTGCAAAAGGTACTGGGGTAACCCGGGCTATAAACTCTTTTCTTCAGGAAACAGGACAGAGAACTGAATGAACTGTCTAATGCAACAATCAAATAAGCTCCTAGGGAACTACAAACCCAGTGTGTATAAGCCCATGACCCACCTGCCTCTGTGGAAGTGGGATTCAGCCATGGGCCATTAATATAGGTCAGAACTGTTCTGGAGTCTGAAGTCCACAGGAAGGTACCTATGGCCTAGCCTCAGCTTTTAACCACCAAAGGATCTGTGTGCCATAATGATGGTGTCAGTGACCTTCCCCAGTTTTACATTGTGTTCCAAGGCCACCCATGTACCTGAATCTGGGAACACTCTTCAGTCTCTCCTTTGGGGCATCCCGGAAGGCTTACCTTGTTGCCTTGAGCAGAGATCCAAGGAGCAGCAACAGCTCAGTTTGAACACTAAGATGAGACAAGGCTGTGTCTAACACCCACACAATGCCAGTGAAGCTGTAAATGTACCTCAACATTAGGCGTGGGGAAGAGCTTTTGCCAGCCCTGGCTGATGGTCCCCAAGGACAAGAGAAATCCTCCTTTCTATGACTTCTCCACCTCCCCCTCTGCTGTGAAGCTGCGAGTGTTTTGTCTGAGGCTATTTGAGGCACCTTATGCAACAGAGACTGACTTGCTTTCTTTCATAAAGAGTTCGTGTTGTCGGGGAAGCTTCTCCGACATGTCCTAATGTGAGCTCTGTCGCTTAGAAGGAGCAGCCAAGGGTTCCAAGGGAGTCCGCGGTTTGTGAAGATGCTCACAGCCTGAAATAGAGCAAGGCTTTTTTTTGGGGCGGTGGGGAAGCATTTGCTGAGTAATATCTGACTCCCTTGGATCTATGAGATGAGGGACACAACATAACATTCTCCCGGGCACTGTATTAACAGAGAAGGAGGTCCAGACACACTGTCCCCACTGGAGAGATTAGGAAATGAAGACAGAGATGTTGGTGTCATGAACAGTCATATTTTAATTAGCCTTAGATGTGATCCACTGTCCCTAACACCAAGGTCTTTCCAAAAATATCCTCCAGCCAGGCCTTCTCCAGACCTTGAGGTAGACAGTATGGTCCATGACTGCCTGTTACAACTCAGCATCACTGAGCTTCAGGACCACCCTTCTTTGTGTGCTTTTGTCTTGCTAGAGCTGAGATGTCTTGCTTGACTAGCAGGTCCCAGATATGTTCTGCCAATAGAGGACACTGGACTCCTGGAAGGCTGGGGAGAAAAGGGCATCTGCCTCCCTTCCAGTGTCTTACTCTTGCTTCTGCTCCTGTGTGTCTGCCCAGGAAGTTTCTTTCCTAAAGCTGCAGCTGAGGTTGGTATGTGTTCTTCCCAACAGTTGCAGAACCAGCTGTGTAAATCCACCAAGACACAACGTGCCCTCTCCCCTCTCTTCTTATTGATCTCAGTGCAGCCCCACAGAGTCTCTGCATAGACTCAAAGAGATACCAGTCCCAGCTGTGTATCATCATCACCCTTCAAGCCTCTGCATTTTCTTCATGCCCACAGTTCTCCACCTTCCCTCAGCCCAAGGGACAGTGATGCTTCCCACAACAGCTGCCTCGGTAATACTGTAGTTTGTTACAGTGTCTGCCAAGTACCTAGCTGATAAACTATCTCTACCTAAAACTTCTTATACTGAATTCTCTCTGTCCAAGTGACAATCTGTCTTGAGTGTCTTGGGGCCTTTCATTGGACTCTTATGAAGGCCAGACTCACAGACAAGAAAGAAACAAAGCATAGGTAGAGAACTTGACACATGATAGGGCATCAAGAAATAGGTATTGAATGGAGAATAAAATGAGTGTCTAAAGGAGAGGGTTGGTATTGAAGGGATGCCAAGGCATGAGGCACTGAGAGAGGTGGGGTTAGCAAACAGCCCTGGTAGAGATGTCTCCAGAGAATGAGAGTGGAAAGTCGAGAAAGGGCTGTGTCTTGGGGCTGTCATCAGAAAGTGACACAAAACCAAGCTGTCTATGGGGAATAGTTCTTTCCTTTCTCTACCTACAATAACAGATTCTCTAATATGAACACCATCCTGGACTTTGACCTCACTTTCTTGATCATCTTGGCCAACACTGCAGCCATCTTGGCAACATCTCTCCATTATAAGAGGAGAAGGTGAGAGGGGGTCCAGCTTCCAGCCTAGCATTACCTAGAGCCAACATTCTTTATTTGGATTCCCTTTTAGGGAAACTGAGAGCCTTGTTACATGCTATATGTAGGTAAATGAGCTACTTCCCACACGCTTACCTGGAGGCTAACCCTGAACCACCAACAGGACCTGTGTGGCAACCCTTTCAAAGCATCCTGTGAGTCCCAGGATAAACCTCCCTCCTTGGCTAACTTCCAGAGCCTTTGGTGGTCAGGTCCCTGCTAATCCCTGGCTGATGGTACAGCATCCTCTCCACCCTGAATTTATTTTCACCATGCTGGTTTTCTGGGGTGTACCACTACCCTCTGCCTCAGGATCCCCATTATTCTCTTCCTCAGACACACTTCTCCTGCCTGTAGGGCTGTGAGCCAGCAGTGGTGTCAGCATGCATCAGGGAAGCCTTGTTGGGGCAGCTTTGAAGGACACAACAGGTGATCAGATAGCAAGTAATGGACAGTCAGCCACATGGAAGAACAAGGGGAGGAAGGGGATCTGAGAGGGAAAGCCTGTGCAGTATGTTCATGTGAATTCCAGGGCCGTTTTACTGCCTCGTAAACCACACAGCATCCCAGGCTCTGTGGGATGTGAGTGGTCTCCCCTGCTCTCACATTTAGGCAGGATTAAAGTGCTCATGTCAGCTTGTACCCAGGGCTGCTAAGCAGAGCATGCTCAGAGCACAGGTAGCCCCATCCCCCTCCAATCAACAGGATGCCCTTTAAATATGCAGGAGACCTGCCCTGCCACTGCTAGCATCCTCTGGTTTGCTTCAAAGTATATGAAAAATTTGCTTAATATTCATGTTCTTCTCCAAAGGAGCACAGATATGTGTGGTGGGGCAAGGAATGAGAATCACTCTTGATAAAACAAACAAACAAACAAACAAACAAAAATAACCCCATAAAAACACCTGATGTCATGCCTTTCTGCCCCAATGAGAATGCTTTGGGGGGCTAATCTTAAACCCTTGCTGTGGAGAGCCTTCAAGGTTGGTTCCCCACCCCTACCTTAAGCTCTTTTCCACATTCTGCCTTGCTCCGGCTCCTGTTGAGGCCCAGCTAACCCCTTGCTCACTGACTGCAGCTTGTCCTAGCACCTCCCCAGAATCCCTGCAGTGTCTGTAATGGAAGCTAGCCTTTGAGACTCAGGAGATGACTAGGTGAGGAAGAGTGTTTGCTGTGCAAGCACGGCCACCAGAGTTTGCCACGCGCAACTGTAACTCCAGCAGCCACCATGGGAGGCAAAGGCAGGAGAATCACTGGGGCTTTCTGGCTGCCAGGCTAGCTCTGGGCCCCTGTCTCAGTGGAATAAGGTAGAGAGTGACACAGCAGAACAGCCAACATTGTCCTCTGGTGTCTGTGACTGTGCATGTATGGGTGGGTACATTCCTCCTCATATATGCACATATACTACACACACACAGACACACAGACACAGGGACACACACAAACACACACACTTTTGCAGACCTGAGTGCTGAGCCCTGGTGACACAACTAGAAAGCTGAGTTGCAGTTCAGGCCCTGGTAGATGCCAAACTTCAGCTCCCAACATGGTTGCTTCCTGCCCATTCTATGTGTCAGTGCTTCCTTGCTTTGTTTCTGGCCCATCGAGCCCTGACTTCCTTTGCTATTCCTGGGTGCCCTGGGGTCCACTTCTTGCCTCCTGTATAGCAGTTGATTGATGTAGGAGCAAAGCACCACGTGTCCTGCTTTGGACCTATCTCATGCACTTCCTCACTTTGGTGCAGAGTAGGTGCTGGCAGTTGGAAAGGAAAATGCCAGCACTAAAGGAAGCATAGGGTCTTGTGCCTTCATTATCGGACAGGAAAACTGAAGCCCAGAGAGGGGGAAAGCCTTCACCGTGCACTGTACAGTCAAGAGGGAAGCAGGCTTGACCTGCCATTGTGCTAATTATGTCAACACTCTCCTGGTCCTGGTGCAAGGCATACTATGTGTCCTATGTAACATGCAGTATTATTGTGTTTGGATGTGTGCATTGTGTACATGTGTGGAGGGCAGAGATCGATTCTATCTGTCTTCCTCTGTTGCTCTCCAGTGACTATTCTGAGGCAGGGTCCCTCATTGAACCTGGAGCTCACTCATTAGCTAGCAAAGTCCCAGGATCTACCTGCTTCTGGTCCCCTCCCATAGATTTTATAGGGACATGTTGTAGTATCCTTTTATGTGGGTATTAGGGATCTAAACTCATGTCCTCATGCCTGTGCAGCAAGTACTCTATCTGCTGAGCCATCTTCCTCACCCACAGTATTATCTTGTATCACTGCCACGCACTGCCATCATCTTATGTTTGCTGAATGAGAGGACTAGGCTGGTACATGCTGCTCAAGAGGAGATATAAGTGCATTCACTAGTGCAGGTCTCTGACTCATGAGGTCTGTTAAAAGGGCTGCAGGTGGCCAACAGAGTACAGAGGAACAAAGCAATAAGATTGTTGTCCTACTCAATAGTCTTCTAAAAGGAAAGATCATGGAACTTGGCTTCAGAAAATCTGGGGCTGAGACCCCTCTGATCCCCCAAGAGATAGGGAACCCAGATAAAATGCTTTTCTCCCCTGATCTTTGAGCCCTCTTGCTTTCAGGGTAGAAGCACATAAATAGAATGTCTAGCAGCATGCAGTCTTTACTCCTCATCACTGTGCTCAAGGCAGCCATTACTAATCAGTCACAGAACTGTTCATGTTGTGCTTGTGGAAGGCTTTGGAATGTTGGCTTGAGCCAACTGTCAGATGAAACTGTGTTGCCATTTTGGAGTAGAAGCTTCTACAACCTAATACGCTCACAGGAACTCTATAAGGCTGACAGAGCAGTGATTGTCCCTCAAGTTTACTGCCCAAGGACAGTGTTAGAGGCAGGCCTAGATCCCTCTGAATTGGAGGTCAGCTGACACGTTTTATGAGTCACTTTGCTCCTTCTACCATGGTCAGGCCATAGGCTTGGTGTTAATGTCTTTTATCTAAATAACCATCTCCCCAGCTCTGTTGAAAAGTCTTACATGGTCCCTAGGCATTCAGAACACCCAGTCCAAGGAGCTGATGTCGGGGTCTGATGAGAGAAAGGGCCCAGAACTTTCCTCTTCATTTCATACTCAAAGGAGCTAAATGGGACCCACTTTCCCAGGGCCATGCTGCCAGTCTATACTCACCCCATCTGAACCCATTTCTCCTTGATTCTATCTGTCAGCCATTGCCCCTCTTAGGCACACATGCCCAGATTGCACCTGTTGATAATGGCCATGATTAAGATTTCATCCTAATCAAGGGATGGCAGGAAGAGGACAGATGCTGGGGGCAAGTCAGGCCATGTGCTGGGGTGGCCTCAGATAAACTCCTCCGCATTTGGTTATGGTTGCCTTTCTGCCATGACTCCCTGGATCCTCCTGCTTATGGTTTCCAAGAGACATTTTGAATCCTTGACTGGAGAGAGAAAGTGATGGTGGGGCCCAGCCTACACTGCTGGTGATTGAAGACCGAGGGTTTGGGGCTTCCTGGAGATCCCTAATTCCCCTCCCCAAATTCCACACTGGTCCATCTAGTAAATGACATTCTGTAAAGAACAAATGGAACTGACTCACAATGGTGGCCTACCACTAATGAGGCACCACACAGAGTCTGTGCAGCTGCCAGGAAAGTACTCACAGACCACTTTCTAGGCCAGAGGATTTAGGTTCAGAAAGGTTTGGGGACTTTTCTCAGACCACACAGTAGTGAGTGGCAGAGCTGTAATTTCTTCTGAACACAACTGGCTCCAGAGAGCATGCCCTCTGAGTTTATTTGGACTCTTGCACACAATATGAAACACGGCAATAAGTGACATCAAGTCACCCCTGTCTCATCAAGCTATCAGTATACCAGAGAGGTAACCATATCACCCCAATAACTAAAGGATGGGTATAGTCTAAGTATCACAGATGAGAGCTGATGTCACAGGAAGTGACATATTTTTGTGATGTCCTACATCCCTACATGCGAGCAACAGCAACCAATAATAATATTAAGAATGGACATTTGGATGTGACATAGGTTCTACGGTCATTCTCACAGTAAAGAGGGAAGCAGGACACAGAAAAACTGAAGAACTTATCTGAGGTCACACAGCTGGGATTCATCCTCAAGCTCACGGTCCTGTCTCCCTGAGCTGTGCTTCCTGCTGACAAGAGCCCTAGAGGATCTTGGGACAGCAGTGGTGATAACTGCCTCCTGTTGGGGGAGGTGAATAACCCAGGATGAGTGGGAAACAGAGTTCATCTCCACCCCCTCTCTCTGCTCAGGCCACTTGCTGTCTCCTTGTCTCCTGCAATGCTGGGGACAATCTTGCAAGGCCAGCAATTCCTCCCTGTGCAGGTGTGGGGAAGAAAGCTGGGAGCAGAGTACCTGCAAGTAGGCACTGAGGCACTGCTGAAGGCGTCATCTTGTCAAGAGAGACAATTCCCCTCAATGAACTGCTCAGGCAAACAGGGTGTTCTCTGGGTTCAGTTTTCAGCACACCTGTGCAAATGGTGTCCTGAGGAGGGGAACTATAGAGAAGCCAAACTTTGTGGCACATAGGCTTTTAGGATGCTTGTCCCTCCTTCCTACTTTTGCTAAAGAATGAAGTGACTGTGAAATTAGGAACCATGTGACCTGGAGCTGCAACTCAATCATACTATTTTATAGCTGTGTAACCTTGAGTAAATTACCTAACCTTTCTGAGCATCCAGCTATTAACTGGGACTGCCAATGTTCCATGTAGAATTCTATGAGGATAAATAGAGGCAAAGTAGCTTTTAAGATATCAAAAAATTCACTCTGGCAAGGGGCACCTGAATGATGCTAAAACTTGGCAACACTGTAAAATATAGCTCACCAGGGGAAAAAAAACCAACCCTGAGGATCAGTGTTGACATGAGAAGGGGAAGTCTGGTGTTACCCACTGTCTAGGAGGACCTCTTTTGAAGAGAAGTCATTCCTATGTGGCTTCTCAGTTCACCTGGCCATCTACTCCATGCTGTGAGGTATATAGAACTTACTGTACAGATGAGAAGGCTATACATAGGACCCGTTGTAAAGGTGAGGGCCAGAGAGACTTAGGGCATCGTCTCGGTCACCAGATGAGTTCACAGCTCTGACCTTTGTGTGTTAAATTTGTGCAGGGTTGATTTCTGGATGCTTGGTCCCCAGCAAATCTGGAAACATGCTCTCTGCTGGTCTTTACACATAACCTAAAACATCGGGCATCACCTCATAAGTTTCCCTGAACTTCCTTCTACAAGTCTTATCATCTGGGCTGTGTTTCCCATTTCTAAGGGCAGGTCCCACATCCCTCTGCAAGGACCTGCCAGGAGGAAAGATATGGCCTGAAATAGTTCTCCCATCATCCTCTTCCCACACCCTGTTTTTATGAGTCACATCTCTTCTGATCACCCATGCTGATGTCTGGGATGTCCCCTGTGGCTTTCTTTCCTGTCTCTTGTCACCCACATTCAGGCAACTCCCTAAGTTGCTTGTCCATCCCACTCCCCACGCACAGTTCTGCTTATAACTACAGATCCCCCTTGGAGGAATGCTGGGGAATCTGCCATCTTCCCCCCACCCCCCGTACCTCAGGAAGCCTCCCCAGGCATCTGCAGGAAACTCTGTAATACTTTGGCTCTCTCTAGCTGTCCCTCCCTCTAGCATGCCTTAGGGTAGTGGCTAACTCACATCTCCATTTATGTGACTCATGCTTAATTAATAGACACAGTAGAGGTTGCCTGGGTCAAAAGCTCAGCACAGGCGTCGTCCCCTGGATCCCTTTCCACAAGCCTAAGATAAAGAGGGTGTGAGAAAACTGCAGTTGCTCAGCCCCTGCACTAAGAAAGTCACAAGCCTGGGGCAGTGTTTCTTGTGACCTAGTTGAAGTCACCACGACTTTTGAACCACTAGGCCCATGTTTTATTTTTGCCCTGGTCCTGCAGATGATAGGAACAGATGTGTTACCTATTTATTTCAATTATTAATCAAATTTGGGGGCATGGAAAATTGAACCCAGGGCTTCACACATTTGAGGCAAGTATTCTATTACTGAGCTATGTCTTTAGGTCTATGTGTACTCTGAATTTTGAAGGAAGATCTCTCTAAATCACCTAGTCTAGCCTTGAACTCGCTGTAGACAGGCAATCCTCTTGCCCCGTTTTGCTGGGATCCCAAGCCTGTGCTGCCAAGATCAGCTTCCTATGTTTTATTAATATTATCCTCATTTTGCTGTGTCAGAATGAAGGCCCTTCAGCTAATAAGCACAGGATTCATGTGACTCTTGCCATTAGTTATGCTGCCCTGTGGGCCCACTGTGTGTCAAATGCATAGTAGGAACCCAACTTGTGCAACCTGCTCAAGCTCCCCCATTGTCATCATACTCACAGTACTACTGAAGTAGGTTATTTCCTGCCCTTGAAGTTGAACAACTTAGAATTTGTCGAAAATCTGACCCACACCAGCCCAGTGACTTTCCCTTCCCACTCACCATCCAGAAGCACAATGATGCCCCTCCTTTGTCCCCATGGTTGTCCCAACAGGGTCCTGGTGGAGACCTCTATCTACTGTTCATGACCTGTAGCTTCCCCAAGCCTGCCTCTGTAAGAGCTGAAGGGCCTCAGAGCAGATTGAAGGCACAATGAAATCATCCTTCCAGTGGAACGTGCAGCAGTGGAGCAGGGAACCAGGATGCACCTTCTGTATTGCTTTGTGGGGTATGTGTGTGTTTGTGTACATGTATGTTGGGGTAGGCATGGAGGCCAGGCATCAACCTCAGATGTCCTTCCTCAGGTACCATTCGCCTTGGGGTTTTGTGGGTTTGTTTGCTCTTTGTTTTAGAATCATTCCCAAAGTTAGAGCTTGCTGAGGAGGCCAGGCTGTCCAGGGAGCATCAAGAATCCTCCTGTCTCACTTTCCCCAGCGCTGGGATTGCAAGCCTGCATCACCCTGCTTGCCTTTCTGTGTGGGCTCTGGGCATCAATCTCCAGGCCTTGTGATTTTGTCAAAAACTCTTCTCTGACTGAGTCATGCCCCAGCCCAGGACACACGATTTTAATAGCCCACCTCTGCATTTATCCCAGGACACCTCCAACCCTTCCAGAGAGCAGCTGGACATGAGGCAGACTTGTCAGCTAGGTGGTTTTGTACTTCTGGCCTAGGAAGTGCCCATCTGCCTGCACATGGCTCTGCTCCTTCGGTGCATTACAGGGACTTACCATATGGCAAGACAGGAAACTCCAGCCATAAAACAAGCAATAAAACCCTCAGCACAACCTGCCTGGATGAAATCTGGCAAGTGGACTCATGCATGATGGCTATGACAACAGCTTGGAACTAGGAGGCTCCACAGGGAGCCAAGCTCCTTCTTGGGCTAAGGGAGGCATGGCCAGCCTCAGATTCCAGCCTCAGTTGGAAGCAGGGGAGGTAGGGGTAAGCTTAGGGGCTCCCTAATAAAGATGGTGTCTCATTCTAGAGTGTAGCTCAAACACCTGCATTTATTTATACAAAGTTTCCAGGATGATGCCGAGTATGGCCACTTGAGAAACAATTTGTGTCTCTAAGGAACATAAAATGTGTCTGACATTTGGGGCTTTATAATTTAAATTTAGCCCTGTGGTTTGGAGAGAGCTTCGGAGCAGTAGATGTGTATCTTAGAGCCTCAGTTTCTATTGATCACAAGCACTAAATCCTCATTTCCTACAACAGTCAAGCATGGCTGTGCACTGTCCAAAGGAATGAATGAACAAGCTACTGAATGAATGATGCTGTCAAATGAGGTACTGCCCAAATCAGGGACAGTCCCATAGGACCCAGCAGCCCCCACTATCATTTGGGAACCAGAGGCCAATACCTAGGGCAGACTCTGGGAGAACTACAGCTAACTTGGAAAGGAGTTGTCATGGTCCTTGTGAGTGTTCCTCGAGGCCTGCAAAAGGCTCCAAGCTGCCTGTACTTTTTTGCACCCCAGGTGGTACCCTTTCTGAAAGCCATGGCCAGAAACCCTCTCCAGCATGTTGCCAGGATGCCGAGAGCAAAGCCAGGTGTCCTGCCTCGCTCATGCTGACTGCTGTCTTAGGCCCCACAGGGATACTTCTCCTGGGCTCACGCCACTCTACTGCCATTCATTTCTGCTTCCCTGCAGGATGCTGTGCAGTGTGCTGATTTCTCAAAGGATGCCCAGCAGCGCACAGAGCTCAAGAACACCAGATCCACAGCAAACGCAGGAGTCAGGTGAGAAGATGCCATGGGGCACTGAACCGTGCCGGCCTCCTGCTTTTGTTTGTGAAGTTGTTGGTACAGTGGCCCACCTAGTCCAAATCAGAAAAAAGCACCAAGGAGCCTAGACACCTCTGCCCTAAGCCTGGCTCCTACTGCAATTCTCAAGAGGCTCTAGTAGGAATACTTGTCACTGGGGAAGGGCTCTGGCCAGTGAAAAGCTCAAAGGAATAAATTCTCCACATGTATTGCACACTCACACACATGGAAGCACACACACAAATACAGGTTCACACAGATATACACTCACATACCAGCTTCTGTAAGCAGAGATTTGTGGGTTCCTGTACTGCTCTTCATGTAGATAATTGAAATTCCCTTTTATCAAGATGAGGAGAAAACAGGTGAGCAAGGAGGTTGAAAGGAACTCTCCAGAACTATTCGACTATGTCAGGACACACCTCTATACTCACACTGACATAAAACACAGAGAATTGGATGTTGTATGAATCCCCCAGCCTCATCTCCGTAAGAGCCAGGGATGGCACTCTACAGCAGTAGCACTCAGACTAATGTCTTCAGCCCTTGATCTTGTACTGGGTTTCCAGCAATCTGCATCTGTGGCTTAATTGGGAGAGGGAGAAGTGAGTGACATGCCAGTCTGCTTTTGTGTGGATAGGAGCTGTAAGTCTTAATAGTCGTTTTTATTCAAGACAGAGAAACACAACAGAAATAATAATAAGCCTTGGGCTGGGGCTCATAGAGTTACAGACATTTTTCCATTGGGAGACTCAAGTGATGTATCCCACCCTGCCTCCACCTCAGGAGGAGAGGAATAGCGTCTCCCCACCACCATCTAATTCTTTGAGGCAAAAGGGGCAGCTTCAAAAGGCTGAGTGAGGTTAAAAAATTATATTCGCATTACAAACTACAGACTGATGGATGTCAACACAATATTAGTAGCATTAGAAACTGTATTTGTCAACTCCACTAGAAGATTTCTTTAAAGCTGCAGGTCTCATCCTTGCTGGAAACCCCTGCAGATCCCAGCAAAGAACTTGACCTATAATATTGATCCATGCCCATTTGATGATAGGGGCATCTACTGCCTGTATGAGAGAAACCCAATGGTGAGGAGGAAATGCTCACGACCAGCACTTCTGGGGGACCCTGAACTCTGAAGGAGAAATTTCTTATTCATAAAGATGATCTGAGATCAATGCTGCTCAGAGTTTCTGTGATCTCCAGGATGAGAGTCTTTACAAGGAACTGTCCAGTCCCCATACCCCACAAAACAAAACAAATCACTCCAAACACTCCTTTCATTTCCTGAAGCCCATGTTTCTCTCCCCTCAAGGCAAGTCAGTGAGAGGCTCACTGATGTCTTTTCTCAACACTTACGTCTCCCCTACCTTGGTTTGTTAAGTCTATCTCCAGCAAGAAGCCGGTCCCCAACAAGAGAACACAGCATACATCAGTTCCCAAGCTTCAGATGTCATGGTATCTGTGGGGACCTGGGCCCACCAGGGACAGTAAAAGGGTCTTGATCATGATTGTGGTTCTTAATTGTCCACTTATTGTCAGGGTTTAGAATCACCCAGCAATCAAACCTCTAGGCACGTCTGTGAGAGCATTTCCAAAAAGGAGTAGCTGTGCTCTCCAGTGTGGTCTGCATCATCCCATGGGTTGGGGGTCTGAGGACATGATGGATAAGAACATAACTCAACTCTCTCTGCTTCCTGACTGCAGACGCAGTGAGACCAGCTCCCTCATATTTCTGCTACCATGACTTCCTTACAAGAAGCTCACACTGTGAACCAAGGGGGAAAGCCTTTTCTCCCTTTTGTTAGCTCTGTCTAGTATTTTGTCATAGCAATGTGAAAAACCTGCACGTCTATTTATTGCAGAAGCAAAGAAGAGTACATAAATACCTTGCCATGCTTCCTCCATTTTCTTCCTTTCTCCCTTCTTCTTTTCCCCTCAGTTTTCTTCTATGAAGATTAGGGGCTACAACTGAGGAAGGAAGAATGGACTTCATGAGCTAACCCAAGGCAAATACTCGGTGTCAGAATTTCCACAGGCAGCCCTGGATGTGAGTGCCTGGATGTGAGAATGGACCCCTGACATCCGGAGAGAGTGCTTAAAATCTGCATGTTCTCTGGAACATGGCTGCTGGAGTTCCCAGGCTTGGTGATGAGGCTGAGACCATCTCAGCAAGGACACGGCTAGAATACAGTGCAGCACGGAGCTTCAGTCTGAGTCCTGGAACCTTCTGAAGAAGGACTCAGAGTTAGCTAATAGGGTCTGGAAGAGATACCACAGATCTGAGGCACAAGAGAGCAGCCAGCACAAACCACTGAGGTTTGTGCAGCTCTGCTGGGCACCAGCTCCTGGATGGACCTAACCTCTTAAACAGAGGCTGGTGTGAGGCCAGAGCACAGGCATCAGTAGCCTCTCCCTGGCTTGGCTTGAGAGGAGGGAGGCATGGGTTTCAGGAAGCGAGAGAGGTGTTCAGGGTGATTTGCTCTGTTTTGTGGGCATAGGGGCTAGGCAGTCCCTTGGGAGGACTGTAAGCCTGGAGATCACAGAAGCTCTGGGCAGCCTTGATCTCGGTTTGTCATTATGAATAAGAAATTCTCTTGCAGAGTGTAGAGCCCCCAGAAGTTCTGGTTGAGAGTGTTCCCCTAACCCTCACTGGATTTCTATCATACACTCGGTGGGAGGGAGGTGTACTCTCCATCATCGCTTCCTATGCAGTTGGAGACAAGTTTCCAGAGTCAGCTGTGGAGGGAAAAGATGAACAGTTGTGCTGAAGAAGCCTGGCAGGATGGCCAAGGCATGGCATTCCTGGTGGTGGGGAGATGGTGTTCTCTGGGGAGTCTATTTCTGTTACTCCCAGACAGGGGACAATGGCAGACCAAAGCAATCACTCTATCCAAGTCCGTCTTCCTGAAGCCGTGGCTTTATGCATGGCTGAGCGGCTACTTGCAGGATCATGAGTGGTTAGTAGATGCACATCCAGAAAGTCCCATCACAGTGTGGGGATTTGTGAGAGCTGCAACATGGGAGCCCTTGTGGGCCTTACAGGCAACGACTGTCATCTTTCAAGAACTTCTCCCAAAATTGTTTACTGGTCCCATAACCCTACAGGACTTTGTAAGAACTCTGAGTCACCTTGTACGTTTCTTGTCAGTTTCATGAGATACAGCCCCCCCCTCCTCAAATGTTTCCACCCAGGCAATGTCTCAATCTAGGGGGCCCAGCTATGCACAACAGAGAAGAACAGACCATTTCTCTCTTCTAGATGGCAAGCACGACAGGGATGTAAACCTCAGAAGCAATTGCTCTAATTTTCAATTACAACATTCACACTCGAAAGAGCTCTGGGCTCTCCCTCAACTGTGGGGTGTATTTGACTTTGACTCACAGGACCTCCTGAGCATATAGACACAGGGCAGTGGCCTGGACCCTCTCATTCATCCTACCCAGCTGCTGCAGGGTGGGAGCGACAGCCGTGTTTACACAAAGGCTTATTAAAGCAAATAGGATTTGGCCTAGATTACACACAGCCCTTCCCCGGCTAAGCGCATTTGCTGCGTTGCTCCAGGCGGTTCCAGCAGAGAACACACCACAAACAGTGCCCTTGTGGCTGCGTGATGCTCCCACATACCTCGTCCCTTTGCTTGGGGATAGTTCTAAAATGCCCGAGACATGGAAGCCTCCCTGTGTATCATCCAGGGTAGAGCCAATTCTGGCTTTCTGTTTTCTGTGCCATTCTCATTTTCTCCACAGAGTCAGGAGCGTAACTTTATCAACTCTATACTCATCTTCCCTGGCTTTAGTTTTTCCAGCTGAGAAATGGGTTGATTCCATGAAGTGTTTCCTTGACTTCTTTTCTCTTCAGAGTGTGTGTGTCCTGGGAAGCCTGGAAACTGAGAACATCCTGAGCTGAGAACCAGAAGCCTGAAGTCATGGTTTGGGGCCTTCCCTATCTTTCATGGGCAGGTAATTCCCTGGACACCTCTGAGTCTCAGAGTTGTGGGTTGCAGTAGAAAAGAAGGGTGGGTTCAAAGACCTCTGAGCTCCTCATTCTCTTGTGCTTT
This sequence comes from Meriones unguiculatus, assembly GCF_030254825.1. NCBI lineage: Eukaryota > Metazoa > Chordata > Mammalia > Rodentia > Muridae > Meriones > Meriones unguiculatus. Next base: position 38,506,068 of record NC_083355.1, on the reverse strand, counting down.
TCTCTAGACTGTGTGTGTGTGTGTGTGTGTGTGTTCATGCATGCATCCATGAATGCATCTACATGTGTGCACATGCTGACCACCTAGCTGCCTTTGCCTGTGCAGCAATCCTGACCCCCTGTATGTGTACACATTTTTCCTTGGGCAGCCATATCCCACCCAGTGTCCAGTAGTGTTGGTGGGTCTGTTCCTCAGGAAGTAGGGCCTGGGATGTGTACAGGAGAGTTAGGTAAGCCAGCTTCTATCTTCCTGGAAGCTGACTTGCAGTGAGTGCCTCTAGGAAAGAATGCAATTGACATCTATCATCTAACTATTCATAAACCTGACCTGAGGAGACTGAAGGAAGTCCATGGACAACTTTCTCCACCCTTCTCTTTAAGAAGGCTGCACTTTTATCCTTTTGTTCTCATTTTATGGGAAGCTTCCTCTCTACCATTCATTTTTTTGTGTCCAAGTCCTATAAGCCTGCTGACTTTTCCCTTTCTTGAGGAACCCTGTCTCTGCTCTATGCAAGCTCACAGATCCTCCAGCTCTTTGTAGACTCCTCGGCTTTCATTTCCTCCACAGACAATTGCATCTCTGCAAAGGGTTGCAGTCTAATTTGCTTATTTTGAGCCTTGTTTAACTGTCCTCAGTAGAAATAAGCCACACCGGGGAGGCATTCACTTCTGCTCCATTTGTCACTGTCCCTTCAGAACTAGGCCTGGCACATGGCAGGTGCCACTCAATATTTGTGGTATTAATGGGTGTAGGAATGAATGCTTGAAAGCTGTTCAGCCTTTGGTTTGGTGGTTAACCCTGATGGGTTCTTTCCCCCATCCTTCCCTTTGGATCCTGGGAAACCCTTTGTTGACATGGAATGATGAATCCTGCACACAAGCAGGCATTTTAGCCTATACAAGGGCTGTGATACCCTTCTGGCTGCCTCTCTAGTGCAGGTGGTTCAGTTATTTCCCTTCCTTCAACTCACCCCTCTTTTCCAACCCTGTCCTGGACCACACCTAGAATCTTCACCACTCTCATATAAGGAGATTCAAAGATGCTGAAGAGAATCAGGGCCAATAAGAGGAAAGCCTGTGTGCAGACAGGTCTCTCTGGGCCAGGAACCTGAAAACCAATTTGGTACATCAATTTTCTGGCTGTAATAACTCAGGCTCCCACCAGAAAGCAAAGTCATAAATAATAAAGGGAGTTCCAGGCCAGCCCACCAAAGTCCAATTCAGCTAGATAGCTTGGACTCATCTCCCAACTCTGGTCCTATCAGTCATGTTGCCTTCTACATGGACTATCTCTCAGATCAGCCCTACATCACGACCTGTCACGGTCTGTCCTCATACTTTAGAATCTTCCTTCTCTGCATCTCCACAGGTACTTCTTTCTCTGTTGAATGAAGACTTTTTTTTTTTTTTTTTTTTTTTTTTTTTTTAGTACCCAGCTTCACAACCTAGACTTCACCACCCAGGATTCAATTTTGCCTTTAAGGTCAATCAAAGTGATCAATTCCTCCAAATCTACACTATGCTGTCATATCTCTGCCCACCCGAAGGTTTTCAGCGCTTGAAATCTCCTCAGTCCTCTGCCATGCCTCACTTTTAACCCTTTGCAACACTAAACTAGAGAGAGCCTCTTGGGTCAACTGCGAATGGGCCTGACTCCCTTTCTCAAGCAACTGTTGAGGGAATTGAGCAACACAGGTCATGTAAAGATATCAAGAAATGGTCTCCTTCACTCAGAGGTGTCTGCTTGTGAAATGCCTGTGCTTTGTTTCTATAATTTCCCATTATAGATCTAGGGGCATATTCCAAAACACAGCTCTGTGTCCCTGTGGTCACGATGACCTTCCCCCGGTCCTCACAGCCACCTCTGAAATCTCTCCTTAGTTTCCATGCAAACTGGATTCCTGATGGAAGCCCATGTGCTTTGCCTTCTTACCTGTGCTCCACCTTCTCATCTCTTCTTTCAGCTGGAGCCCTTAAGAGTGGGTTCCAGGATAGAGTAGAGGCAAAGGACATTATTGAGCCTGAGGCATGACAAGGTACATGTGTGCATTCATTTGCTCTGCAGCCATTCTGAGAGGAATGTGTCATTATCTTCAATGCTCAGATGAGCATGGAGAAACAATGATAAGTTCAAGGTCAGGGACTCACTGGAATGTAGCTGTTTTCTCAGCATCAGGTGGCCAAGGAGAAAACTAAATATGACAGAAATCAAAAGACTCTGGGGCACACTTGCTCTTGTTCCTATGCCCTTAAAACCCCAGCTGTAAAATGGGGTGGTGCTAGGGGCAAGAGTAGGCAGGGAGGAAAGAGTGTGGCTGTGCCAGCTGAGCATGAAGGGAAGAGGATGCCATGCTCAGCCATGCTAATTTTGACATTTTCCTGTGTGTCTGCTTGTCATCATCAACTTATAATTTAACCTTGTGGTGGTGATGCCTCTGGAATGTCAACAAGTCTTGTTGGAATGTCATCACAGTCTCAGCAGCTGGCCCCAGTATTTCTGATACAAATGACACACAGCTGTGTTTGGGACCACTGTCTCCATTCCTCACCCAGCAAACAGTGATGTGAAGTACACTTAACCGGAGAGAAAGTCCACACTTCAAGGAGAGAGGAGAATTGTTAGGGCCACCAGGGACATTTCCTATGGCCTGCTTTGCCTGAGCCAGTTAACTTAGAATGGCTGCTGAAAAACATTAGATACAGATGATGGAGACAGGGGGTGCCCCCAAATAAGACTGAAAGGAACATTGACCCTACCCATGTCTGGAAAGATTTTGTTCTTCTAGAGATTCTCACTGGATCTTCCCGCATTGCCTTCATGCTCTGCTGATGGGGAGTGGAAAGATTACAGTGTTTCCATAAAAGTGGAATTTGAAGCTTTGCTATAATGACTTTTCATATGGAGATATAAATAAAAGTCTATTCACTTCAGTTAGGTCACCAACGACAGACCACAGAAACATTGGTAACCAAAGCTAGCTCAATAAACTAATGAGTTTAGTAGGGTTTCTTACAGGACTATGGTTAAGAAGTTACTGACTGGAACAGGAAGTACTCAGAGGTAATTGCATCATTATAAGCTCATACCAGCATGGGTGAGCCCACCTCAGCATGGAAGATGATTTATGAAATCTTGCACTCTCTACGCAATGTTCAGACAGCTGGAAAGGTCAGAGAGTATCTTCTCCCCAATAATTGCTGTTGCCTACACAACCTGAGGCAGGGCTTTATGAATCTTGCACATTTCAGGAACTTCCCGAGACTTGTGAGTTTTGGTTAGTTCCTGAGAATTGTGAGTTTTCTTTACTTCCTCAGTAAGAATGAGCCTCTCTCCAGAACAAGCTCAGAGAAGGGAAAGAAATCCAAGTGGGCAGTGTGAAGAAGCACAAAATGGTTGGGTGAAAACTGTCTAGATTTTATGTTCACTATTGCTCCAGTAAATCCCTGTAGAGTTCTCACCTTGCACAGGCATTTCAGAGCATGGTTTCTCTCCTCAGAAGACCCATAGCTTTAGCCTTCTCCTTTGAAGTCCTCTCACGTTACTCTAACAACCTATGCCCTTTTAGTGCCCTTCCTCTCCTACCCAGCATCTGTGTTTGAGGAAGGCTCTGGTGTTTCTTGATACCTCTGTTTGCTGATATGTTACAGCTGGGGCCTTTGACACTGACACTCCCAGGAAAAGAGAAGGGCTGCCCTATATTGGACTCCTATGTTTTGTGAGCAGACTTGGAAAGGGGACCGAGAGTCAGTGTACTTTCTTGGCTCCAGAAGCCTAGTGTGAGCCGCTGCCTGGTTGGCTCATGGATTGCCCTGGCCTTGCCAGCTCACTGTTTTTGTATGACATGGAAGTCCAAGGCCATCACTCTGGCACTATGAGTCAGGAAATGCAGTCTTGCACTTGTCTCCTCTTGGGGTAGGCTAGGCAGGTATGTGTATTTTTGTGGCTGAGGCTCACCCCAGTCCAAATCCTTGGATTTGTCACTTGATTCCACAGCTACCCAGGGCTTGGCAAGTCTCTATTTGGCTGTGTTCTCCCATGATGCTTCGGGTCCAACTGCTGGAGGCATTGGTTGCCTGGGCTTCCACCTCAGTGCATCCAAGCACTTCAGGAGGATTTTCCTTTGACTACTGATATCTAGCCATCTAGTAAACAGTGAAAGAAGTTGCAGATTTTGTGTATTTTAGTATGATCAGGAAGCTACCCCTCGTAGCTGCATCTTTTGTCTTTACTGTGAAATGTCCAGAGAAATCAGGCTCTTTTTGAAGGTAATTACACAAGAGGGATAGCATTTCTAAAGAGACACAAACACCATGAAGGGTGAGTCTGCATGTCAAATGAAACTGCTAACAGACTGGGAGAAACTCTTTGCTAGCTAAATATCTGACAGTGGATTAATACCAAGACTATACAAAGAACTGAAAAAACTAAATACCAAAACAACCCAAAGAACTCCATCTGTCAATGGGATCATAAAATGAGCATGCAAGTCTTAAATGATGATGTATAAATGGGCAACGAACACATGAAAAAGAAGAACCTAGCCCTCAGAGAACTAGCCTTCAGAGAACAGCGAACCAAAAGTACACTGAGGTCCCATCTCTCCCTAGCTAGAAAGACAGTCACTAAGAAAACTATAACAAATACTGACCAGGTTGAGGACAAAGGGAGCCCTTACACACTGTTGATGGGGAAGAAAAGTAGGTCTGTCCATTATGGAAGTCAGTATGGAGATTCCTCAAGACCCATCACATGGCCTAGCTCTACCACTCCTGGGTATTTACCAGAACTCCAAATTAACGTGATCACAGGGCACTTGCACGTCATTTTTATTACTGTAGCACTATTCACATTTTTATTACTTAGCACTAAATAGCTAAGTTACATAATCAATCTAGGTATCCAGCTGCAGAGACATGAATAGGGAAAATGGATATTTTCAGCCATAAAAAAAAGTTATATTGTTTGCAGGACAATACATATAACTGGAGATAATCACGTTAAGTGAATTAAGCCAGTCTCAGAAAGACAAACATGTTTTCATTCACATGTGGTTGCTAGGTTTTGTATGCATATACTAATCCTGTGTATGCATGGGGCAGCCTAACCCAGTGACTCTCAACCTTCCTAACGCTGTGGCCCTTTAACACTGTTCCTCATGCTGTGGTGACCCCAACCACACAATTATTTTTATAGCTACTTCATAACTGCAATTTTGCTACTGTTATGAATTGTAATGTAAATGTCTGTGGTGTTTTCTGATGGTCTTAGACAACCCTTGTGAGAAGATTATTTGACCCCCTCCAAAGGGGTTACAACCCACAGGTTGAGAACCCCTGGTCTGGGGGAATGAGGGTCTAATAGGATGGGGAGAAAGAAGGTCATGAGCATGGATTGGGAGTATGCTCGGCATGTGGCTTGCACTTGTATGGAGTGTTCTGTTGTAACAGCACCATGACAACGAACATATACAATGACTTATTCAGAGGAAGGTATTCATGAATGACAGGAGGCACAGGGGGATTAGAGAATTGACAGCAAGATGAGTGAGCAGCCAGAGTAGGAAAATTCTGGAGAATCCAGCCACACCCACACAGAGAACTGAAGGCAGAAAGGGGCTGAGTCTGTGATGTGGAATCCAGGGGCCACATGGAACAGAGTACCAGAGCACCCGAATCAAGACTGTTAGCTTTTGCTGCCTGTGTGATGACGGTAAGTCCTACTGCCTCTCTTCTCCTGTCTTCAACTTTGAAGTGCGAACAGGAAGTCATGCATGTCCCTGATCTTCACACTGAGCATTAGAGGCAGAAAGATCAGGGATTTAACAACATCATCAGCTATGTACTGATTGTGATGCCAGCCTAGACTACATGAGATCCCATTTCAAATAAATAAACAAAAAAAATGTAAACATGAAGGCAAGCCAGCCCCTCCCACATGATGGTCACTTACATATAATGTTCCCAGGCCTGTGTCTACCCAATGGTCCAGACTCACAGCAAGTCACAGGACAGTAGGCATGAGATCAGCTGGGCAGGTCCTGTCACAGTCTTAATTTGCCAAGATTCCTAGTGCTCACCTATGAGTGTACCAGGCTAAGGGTGAGTCTGACTGTCACACTGGGCCAGCTCTGTGCAGATGCCATCTGGACTATTCCTGCTCTATAACTAGGGGATGCAGGATTATCAGAAGGGCTTGGGTGTGTGCAGCAAGACCACCTGGATTGCCTTCTAGTAATTCCTGTGATCCCTGTGGAAGGGGAGAACAGCTACCAAATGCCACCTTGGTGGCAGCTTTGAGCAAAGCCAATACTGCCACTTTGGTCTCTCCCAGTGACAGCCTCTCACATTCATCACTATGAGCAGGAGAGAAGGTGGACAGTGGCCAACAGGCAAGACCCCTCAAAAGTCTGGCTCAGACCACTAGGCCAAGCTGTCAGAGCTGGTTTTCTTAGAACATGTGCTTACTCATGACTTCTCCCACTCCCTGCCTGCTCCTTCTTCCCTCCTACTCCTGTAGACTTTTCACTGCCCAGTGGAGACTCAGCCATCCTGGGAAGGCTGTCAGTGAGTAAGGCCAGTGCGAACCATATACCTACCATATATGTCCAGACAAGCTCCATCAAAGCCAAAATGGCCTCCACTGACGCTAGTGTGCACCCCCACCCCCCCGCCCACCATGTCCTCTTCCTCGGAGTCTATTCCAGTGCCAGGATGGATTCTCCTCTGTCCTTTCTTGGTAAAATTGGGCAGGAAAACCCTGTGGGAGAAGATGCAAAAGTGACTCTTCTATGAGAGCTTCTCCAACCACTGCGCCCCCCCCCCCAAAAAAATAGCTAGTCTACAGAGTCAGGATTGCCAGTATTGCCAATGGGAAAGCTGGAGGCCTGAGCCAAGGTGTTGCCGGGGCCAGCCGGGCAGAGTCGAACGGTTCTTGAGTTGGGTGTGAGGATTAAAATTAATAAAATAAACACACAGCACACAGGAAACTTTTTAAAGGTCCAGACTCGACAGCCATAGCAAAAGGCAGACTGCTACAGCAAGCAGTGCCAGCAGCCAGTCTCAAGTGCTGCCTCCTCCTCTGCCTCCAGCCCTCGGACCTCTTTATTCTTTGAGGAGTTACTTTAGCCAGTAAAACATCTCAGAACAATAGGTTAATTTGCACAAGGAGCCTGAGGAAGAGTTGTAACCCTCACAAGCTATCCCACCTGTTGTCACAAACAAAAGGAGATGGACTTGCAAGTTCTCCTCTGCCAGCGGAGATTTAGAGATTTAAATATCAAAGCAGGCCGCTGAGTCACGGCTCCTGACAAGGTGTGCTGATAATTACCAATGGAAAAGCTGGAGGTCAAAGTCAGGTATGCCATTATTGCTAATGGGAAAGCTGGGGGTCAGAGAGCCTACCATCCTTACAGTACAATACGAAGTTAATCAGGGGCCGACCTTGACCTCCAAGAGCCAGGCTCCTTCTCTCTTTCTTTTTTTTTTTTTTTTTTTTTTTGCTTGGCAGCCCCCAAGTTACCTTACATAAGAGGAACTTGGGGACCTCTGTCTTGCCTGCGTCTAGGAGCCACAATGGCCAGGGTAACCAGCTTGTGTCATCTCTCTTCAGCCCCATTCCTCTTTGTCTACAAGACAGAGCCATGGTAACTGTCCAAGCTGTTCAGTCTGCCTGGGATTCTGAGTGAGATTTAGCCTGTCTAAGTAACACAAATTCTCAAACAGAAGCACCAAGGAGTGTGGGCTTTCAGCCAAGTCAGAGAATATGAAAATCAAGATAATGAAGCCAGATGAGATGGGGAACACAAGGACACCAGGGAAAGCATCAGAGATCGGGTCCTCAGACACACAGGTGCAAGGCATACCCCAAGGATAGCTTCAGGGCTCGGAACACAAGAGCCTGAGGACCCACGGAGACCCATCTGAGCCAAGAAGAGAAACTGGAGCTGGCCAGTAGTCTCTATCTTAACCACTTGGCTGGGAACCAAGTCTGTAAATACTCTTGTGTCTGAGAGAGACGGGAACAAGAAGGGACTGTACAAGGGCTCAGAAGAAAGAGCCAGACTAGGAAGGAGCCAGGGGCTGGGCCCAGGAAAACACAGCCCTGGGCCTGGGAGACTCTCAGGGTCTTAGGAGAATGGGTGGCCTGTGACAAAAGATTGTTGCGGAGCTTCTGTGGTGGCTCACAGATCCTTTGGACAAAGAAAAACTATTTAGGTCCTAGTGCTCACCCTCAGCTGTAGAAAGATGCCTGATCCAAGATCTACCTTCTCCCAAGGGCAGTCCCATGGGATGACTGAGCAATGGGACTATAGGAGGGTGTGAACCCCTCTTGGGAAGCTCTGAAGACTCATTCCGTATCCAGCCTTGTCAACAAAACCAGCTGAGTATTTACTGAAATGCATCTCCCTCAGCCCCTTACTCTGGCCAACCCAGCTTCTCTCTTCTCCAGTGCATATGTGGCCTCAAGTCATTTTGGCAAACCTATTACCAGAAAAGTCCCACTGTAAGGCTCCCTCCTCGAAAGGAAACCTGTACCATAGTTAAACCTGAGCAAGGAGACATCCTCATCTGAACACAACTCACCAGGGCCCGTCAGAATGACCTTCAAGACAACCTGGAAGACGAGCAGACATTACTGTGCTCACCCAGCAGGTAAGAAAACGGAATCCCATGCTTTTAACAAGGAAACATCAAGCAACTGCTGTGGCCAGGACTTGATCCCAAGTCTACTGAGCTTCACAGTATTATGGTCTTATGTTTCTTGCACAGCTGTACAGGAGATGGAGGGAGGTTCATTGGAGTAGAGAGTATGTGGTAATCATCATCAGAGACACCTAGGATCAAATATGGGTTTCATTACTCGATAGCTCTGAGGCTTCCAGCAAAATCAAGAACAAAATGGAAGACCAAGGAAAGGACAGAAATAAGGGCTTGCTAACATTGAGCATCTGCTTTGTGTGTGTGTGTGTGTGTGTGTGTGTGTGTGTGTGTGTGTGTACACACCAGGTACCTTGTTCAGCATTTCCATGAATTATCACATCTACTCTCAGACTTTATGACATGTTTTTAACCCCACTGTATGGATGACGAAGATGAGGCTCAGAGAGGTGCAGCAAATTAGCCAAGGTCACATAGCCACTAAGTAACAGATTCTTGATGTAAAACCAGTCTTATCTGACTCCAAGTCTGGATATCTTAACACCTCCTTTGTCAGGGTCTGTGGTATCCCAAAAGAACACATGACAGATCGAAATATTGGGGAGTCTAAGGTAGCCTGTTAAAAGCCTAAGCACCTGGCCAATCAGAAACTAGAAGAGGGCTGCTTCACACTGACCTAGTTTGGGCCTGGACCCATCACTTCTGAAACACCGCAGCCACTCCTCTGCCGTCATTACCAGCACGGCACAGCCTTGGGCTGAGAGCTGGAAATAGCCGTGTATGTGTTTACTCTGCAATTACACGCTACGTTAAATGCTCTGCAAGAACATGGCGATCACCCTGCAATTAACTGGGCCTGTTTCCTGGGCAAGGAGGCTAGAGACAGCTACTCGGGGACATCAGTGTTGCCTGGTTTCTTAATGGACCTGGGGGTCACCTTGTGACTGGTGCTGGAGTAGGTCCTGGCTGGAGGAGACAGGTCCACCAGGGACCACTCTCTCAGTTGCTGGAGGATAGAGACTGAGTGCGAGTCAGACCTGAGTCCCGTGCCCTGGGGTCTCTTGGCTTAGACAGAATGTGAGCTGTTCTCTGGCTGGCTTCTCTTCCTCCGGGCCTCCTCAAGCACCCAGGGATCTGTACCTCCCTTCTCAATGGCCTGGATCCCGTTCACCTGTGCACGATCCAGTTCTTGTCATGGTGACCTGGTAAATTCCTTCCAAGCTCCAGATCAGAGATGACATCCTTTGGGAAGTGTGCTTTGAAAGGAGATTGTATACAGAAGGATAAAGAGCAGCCAAGGCTGTGGTCATATAGGTTTTATTACTTAATAGCTCTGTGACTTCAGGCAACTCAGTCAACCTCTCTGACCTTCAGCATGCATACTTACATGCATGCGTGTGTGCATTTGTGCGTGTGTGTGTTTTTGTATACATGGTGATAATCACACAAACATGTTTATTTGCATGCATGTGTGTATGTGTGTGTGTGTATATATATATATGAATTCAAAACATTCTCATTTGGAACAAATTTTAGTAAGGTGCAAGAATGACACTTGACTAAACAGTTTGTGCACAGACCATTGGTTAATCAGTCCTTCTGTCCCCCCAGAAGGAGCTATTTCAAAGCTATGAGTGTGCAGACACACCTGTGCTTGTGTTCCCAGTTTAGTAAACTCCCTGCACATGAGCTTGTGTGTAACAGGCTACACACACACACACACACACACACACACATACACACATACACACAGTGTTAAGTGCATGGTGGGAATTGGTCTCCCGTGGCCAGTGAGTCCAGAGAACAGGCTTCCTGGTTTGTGCGGGAGGATGGATAATACCAGCAGAAGGCCTTAAGGAAGGAATTATTACATATTTACTGCCTCTGTCATTTTCTCCTAATTAAATCTTGGCGAGCACAGTCTCCTGGATGAGTTTTAAATTTCAGTGTCTTTAAAACTGTAATAATAAATCAACATGAGTCCCAACAGCCATAACTACTCAGAGAAGGGCTCAGTTAGGTGGCACCCCAACCAGCCTCTTGGCTCCATTCCCCACTGCCTTTCAGGCTTTGGACATGACCCTGGATCAGCAGCAAGAGTAGGTGGACAGGGCCAGTTCCCACGACTGAAGTGGAATTAGTGTGAAGTGGAGAGCCAGAATCCCTGTGTCCACACGGGCAGCCAACTTTTCATGAAGCATTGGGAATAGGGAGCATGTGTCTTTCCCTGGCCAGTCGCCTGTTTCTGGACTGAGGAGTCAGAGCAGGACACCATGGCTGTCAGCTGGGGCTGGTTTTGCCTCACCAAGGTGTTTTGAGTGGTTACATCTGGGATTCATGCATGTGCTTGGTATTGAGTGGAGTAGAGGCTAGAAAGGATGCTAATACCCTGTAAAGGCATACTCAGAAAGGATGATAAACATCCTATGGGGGAGGGACCCCTTCCCTCATGGGTAGTCCTGAGGGCCAATGGCACATTGCTCTCCCAATCTGAGGCATGACTATGACTGTCAAATAACCTGGCTCCCTGGGGCTTCAGCTTTCGGGCCTCCTCTCATTCTTTTCTTCCGTACTCTGGTTGCTGATGGTAAGGACACTCAGACACATACATTGAGAACCCATGTACCTCAGTCCTTCCTGGTTGAGATCAAAACCCCTGAAAATGTGTGGCCCTTGCAATGGACTGGAGTGGACACTGGCCTTGCCAGCCCATGGACATCTGCAACTGTCATTCCTTCTCTCCTCTCTCTTCTGTCTTCCTAACTCCTCCTCATCTAACCCCTGTACCTGCTACCCTCTTTTTTCCTCTCCCTCTCCCACCTCCCTCTTTTGCTGGCATCCCTAGGGATCAAGTTCAGGGTCTCCCACATGCTTGGCAATAACTCTGCCCCCAAGCTGTATCCTGAGCTTTCTTTTCTCTTTATTTTGAGAGAGCAGCTAACTAACTTGTCCAGGCTAGCCTTGAAGTTCTGGTCCTTCTGCCACAGCCTCTCGGGAACCTGTGATGATGTGGGTGGTACAGCTCAGGCTTTCTCTTCTCCTGAGGAAAGAATCATGCTTCTCTCACTTGCCCCAAAGGCCCATTAGAAGCAGTGAAGCCAGAAAGCTCACCTAGGCTTCATCAAACTGGCCTAGCATGACAGGAAGGGGACCAGTGTGTTCTCCTCTGCAAGATGAGCTGAGAGTCAGTGTAACATCCCAGGAATCATTACAGACACCCAGGAAAGTTCAGCCTACTGATTTCTATTATTGAAAGGCCGATGCACAGACAAGGCACAAGGTGCCCTTCCCAGGAGTCTACATTTATGCATGTAGGTGAGTGCATGCATGTGAATCCTTGGGTTTTGACTCATCTCTCCCCTCTTCAACTTCTAGATGGAAGTGCCCTGACTACCCTGTGGAGTTTCATGACTTGATCCCCTTATCCCCAACATCTGGCAAATTTGCCAAGACCCTAAGTTGATGTCATCTTTTTTTTTTTTCTTTTTGTCTTGTCCAGCACATTTCGCCCTAATGTGCACAGTACCGCTTTCTAATATATTGTTTATGGCTTATTGTCACCTCGGGACTGGAAGCCCCTGGAGAACGGCTAACTTGTGGCCCCCATTATAGTACTGTAATTGCCTGGAACATCGCCTGGCAGGTGACAGGACAGGCTCCGAGCACCAGCTCATCAAACATCCACCAAACCTCCGACGAAGATCTCAGTGCGGGCTGAGCTGAGTGAGCAGCACTCTCTGAAGACATCTAGCCACAGAAATGATTACCTTCTGATTTCTTTCCCCGTGGAGCCCTCAGCATGACTACTTCTTCGATGCACATTTTTTCTTGGAAAGTTGGTTATAATGCACCAAGGATCCGGCCTTCATCCATTTTCCTCAGTTCTTCTAGGCCTGTTTAGATTCATCTCTGCCAGGTTTCAGGCTTATGAGTTCCACAGGTTTGTTATCCATAATGTCAAGTTTTCTTGAGATCCGTAACACTGCCCTGGAAAGGACTCTGAATGTCTGCTGTTCCCTAAAGTGCCCAGATGCTGCCAGGGAGTAGGGCACCTGGTTTCAAACCACAGCAGCATTTTTCAGATTGGAGTCACCTACCCCTCAAAGCAATCTTCCCAGGTGAGTCTTAATCCTCTTTTATACAAATGAGTGTGTGAACTTTGGAAATTAAGTAGCTTAGAGACCTGGGACTCTGAGAGAGGTCGGCCAGGCTCTACAGCTATTTCAGCATAGAGAATTTGTGGAGTAGCATCCTAAACACTGGAGTACAGGAGATGAGACCCGGAAGACCTGTCCATGTGTCTACCCTAAATGTCTTCCCCATTCTCATGTGCACCCACATCAGTGATGGAACAGTCACTGTCACCGCATTGCCCAGGTGGTTCCTTTGCTGGTCATCATTCTAAGTACCTTAGATGGATTAAGTAATTTACTGCTGACAACCCTACTGACGTCTGGTAGAGTTAGCACTGGTGCCCACTCATACCTCCATCTACTCAGGTCTTCGTTGAACATGTCCGTAGACTCCAGAGATCACTCCAGAGATCTAAAAGTCTTAATGCCAAACTGCTCTAATGCAGATGAGATTTTTGTTTGTTTGTTTGTTTGTTTCAACACACACAGTTTTAGAAAAGAAACACAACTAAGTGCTCTAAAAGATGAAGAGATATCAAAATCCGGTAGTAGTTGGTCATTTACAAGGCAGCTGCCACCTTGAGGTTAAGACGGGCAAGCCTGGGGAGGAAAGGAAGCATCCTTCAGGAAGAGGCATCTGAAAGAAGACTGAAGGATGGTAAGGATGACTTAGGCAAGAAGGAAATGGGAAGACAAGGAGCATGGGCACGGGACTGAGGCAGAGAGAATATATCAGGTTTACGAACTGCAGCAGTATCATATCATACAAGACAGTATGGCAGATGTATCGAATATGTGTACAACTAAGCATGCGCATCTAAAAGGCACGCCTCTTCCAAAGCAAGCAGCTAACACACTTGACGGGTGCCTACTGCTCATGAGCCTTACATTTCATCACAACGTAGAAACAATCCCATTCTTCATTTGGAGAAACTGAGACAAGGGAATGAACAGACTTGGGAAACACGGAAGCTGGCCTTAGATAGCACTGTTAATCCTCCATCCAGATTGTCCCTATTGTGTATTGACATTACTCTTTGCCCCCTTACCAGCCCCTGTGGACTGTTTGTTTGTTTGTTTGCTTCCAATGACCCACTAGTCAATGATATTCACTCTGCCATTTTCTCCAGAGACAGCTCCTAGTATCTGGGAACCAAGCCACCTCTGCCCGCCAGCAGGGGAAACCCAGGCACCTTCTGAGCTGTGATGTCTACTTCCCAACTGTCCCTCACGCTGATCCAGGTCTTTGTCCCAAAATGTTTCCTTATCTGGCTTATCTGTTCAGGCCATTCCTATTTCCTTACTTTCACCCCCTTAACATGTCTTCTTAATCAATCTGAGGAATATATCCTTGATACTGCTTCTGGGAAACCTAACATTAAAGAAAATCATCTGAGTGAATTTGAAGGTTTTCCCTTGCTAGAGGAGCCATGATGGTATCAGCGGTGGGAAAGGGTAGAGTGGGAGTGGGGGTGATGCTTTCAAGAGCAGGGACATTCCTGGGAGTGCAGGGGGAAAAGATGGCCACCTGAAGTGGTGGGAAGTAAAAGTTAGAAATGCAAGTGTGTTTGATCTGTAAGTTCAATACAGAAAGTAGCACACAGGTGAGGAGTGCCACACAGGTGCTTGCAGAACTGAAGAATTTGTCCTGCTCTGGTGGAGCTATGGAAAATAGTTCAAGACATTAGATCACAGCTCCCAAAGAAAGAGTGACTTCTCTAGCAATAAAGCCAAGGAGGCTTTGCCACAGCCCGGTAAGTATAGCACTATGTTTGTTATACAGAGATTTTTTTTTGTTTGTTTTTCTAAATTGAAAAATGAAGGAGAGAGTCTTTTTAAGATTCAATACAACTCACAAAGCTCAGAATGCTCCTGAAACCCAGGAGCTTCACAGGCTTCTCCCCAAGATTATACAATTAGCAAATAGTTGCTGGAAGAAGAGGCTTGTTGACTGGTTGAACTACCTAATGGTAAAGCAGGAAGCACAGGGTTGTAACTTTCATGGTTAGAGGGAACTTTTTGTGAAGCTGAAGCTCTTAAGTCGTCCATGCACCTAGAATCCCTTACCTTCACTCTTATTAACTGCCCCAGTAAGCTCACTTGTGCACTAAGCTAGTCTTCAGTAGTATCTTTCCTTGGGTTTGTCAACTGTGCCACATCTGGGGTAAATAAACATTTGTTCATGTTTCCTCAGGTAAAGTCATACACTGGGTAGATACACCTCATGTCCAGTTGAACATTTTAACTTTCCAGCTATAAACTTCCCTTTCTTTGTTCTTAAATTATGGGTTTGATTCTCTTAAAGAACATATTGCAAAGACATTGACAAGAAAATGAACCATTCTTAGAGTAGGAAGAGAAAGAGAGACAGTGAAAGAGGAGTATTACCATGTGGATATGACATGTTCCTATCAAAGGTTTGTGTGTTAAAAGTATGGTCTCTGCCTAGTGACATTATTGGAAGGTGACTGAATCATTAATTCATCATGAATAGGCTTTTAGAAGGTGGGGATGGTTGGGGTGAGTGTTCTTCCAGGTCCCTTTCCTCTGTGTCACTTTCTACTTTCAGGCTACCAAGGGGTAAATAGGCCTTTCTGTCACCATGATGTTCTGTCTTACCTCAGGACCAAAGCAATGAACATAGTTTTTTCAATATAGATTCTCTGAAACTGTGACCTAAAATAAATCTTTCCTTCTTTGAATTTTCTCAGATTTTTTTGAAGCAACAAAAGGTTAAGAAATGTGGAGAGAAGTAATTCTAATGTCCTATGCCAAGCAGGGTGTGGTGGTCAGAATGCTAATGGCCCCCATTGGCTCATATATTTGAATGCTTACCTAGCAAACACTAGCTATTTATTTTGCTTTTTTTTAATGTAGGTTAGGGAATTAAGACTGACCACAGGGTTAACCTTGGACTTTATTGTGTAGACTTAGAAAACAGCTGAGTAGAGGAGACAGATAAAACATCAGCACAATTATCTTTGGTGAGGAAAAGTTCTACAAAAGACTCACAGGCTCTGCAAACAAATTTTGAGCCCATTTCCTTCTTCACTTTCCCCTAAATTGAGCACAACTCAATTTAGTTGTATAAATACTTATGGTGAAGGAAAGGCGAAAGGGAAGGCTATTGGAAATAAGATGCATCTTGTTTGGAATGCTCATGTTTTCTTGGAGGAAACAGACACTCAGAAAACTTAACCAGATTGTAGTTCGGGAAACTCTGGGTGAGAGGTGTGAAGGGGATGCCAAGGAGGAAGTAATTGATTTTGCCTAGAGCACTTTGAGAGGAAGCAACTAGATCTCCACATTTCTCCCAAAGCATTAAACACACATAGTAATTTTCCGAATGAATTAGCCAGGAATAATGGCATATACTTATTAGTTCAAAGACATTAATTCAAAGACAAAAGGAAATACACCCCCCTATCTTAACCCCAAATTTCTAGGTCATGATGTTAAAAAGAATAAAAGGATGGAGAATAATTTACGAACATAGAATTTTCTAGAATCCAAGTCAAACAGCTTCTAAGCCTCATGAGTGATCTGTGGTGTTATTTAGGAGGGTTCACCACTATAATGAAAGCATTAGATGGTGCTTTTATGGGTGGATTGGTATGAATCTTGGTGCTGGCCTGTAAAGAAGAGATATTTTATTCCCTCTGAACTGAATGGCCATAGTGAAGGCTAAAATGGTAAGGCTAGGAAACAGTTCTTAGAATCAGTTGGTTCAAACCCCCCTTTGGATTTAAAGATAAGAAAAACCAGAGAAGGAAGCAAAACTGGACAAGTCACCCAGCTGGGAACAACCAGGACAGAGTCCAAGGATCTTGATCCCCACTGATTCCTGCCACTTGCCTTTCAATAAACCATTTGCTCCAACTCTCCCAGTCCAAACAGCCTCCAGCCACACCCACACCCACCCACACATACACACACACAACACACACATAAACTGACCCCCATGTGATCCATTAGTCCATCTACATGTTACAAATTCTGGCTTCCACAGATCATAATCTGGCAAGGAAGAATAATCCAAATGTAATGAACTCTTAGCTTCCACAAGGGTATCACAAAATAGCTTCCTCTGCTATTCCCTGCCAACCAAGGCAGGAAGCTCTGCTAACTTCATTAATAACTTAATGGGATTATTAACCACTACCTAGTGGGAGAAGATTTGGTCTTTCATCTTGGTTGTGGGAAGGCATCCATTTTTTCACACAATTATAGCCTGAGAGGGTCATCACCAGGACTGCCAATTGTGGGCTTATTAGGAGCAATTTGGACATGAGATTGGATTTCCTTTTCTGCACAGGACTTTTTGTTCAAAGCAAATGAACTTGTGTTCCTTATTTGTTATTTAGTACAAGTTGTACAGGGGGTGGGTCTATAGGATTTACTCAGAGATGAACTTACAAGAGCACTTCATAGCAAACAACCTGTATCATCAGGGCTCTGAAGAAGAGGCCCAGAGTTACCCATTGCACTTCCAATTAATTAAGGAAATGTGCTTTCCATCTAGTGGTGCACAGGCAAGAAATTCTCCCTGTGCTCTTTTGGCCAGAGTGGATGTCATCTTGCAGTATAACACCAGGGGAGAGCAGCCTTGTCAGAGACTCTGATTGGATGCCAATGACATCGTGGGGACAGAAGAATGGTTAAAAAAAAAAAGGAGGAATGAAAAAAATGATTTCTTAGGTCTGCCTCTGGTCCAGAAAGCACTTATGGAAACAGTGCCCATGACATCAAGGGCTAAATTACTTCTGTCTTTTTACTCTCTTCACTGGGGGATTCAGTATCTAGGAGCAATGAGTCAATGCCCTCTTCACCTCTCTTTCTGCCTCTGAGCTCAAGTACTTTATGTTGGTAGTTTGGGTGGGAGCTTTTGTTAATAAGAAAACATAAAACACCACAGATCAGGCTTGGTCTCTATGTTAAAAAAAAATCACTAGCAATACCATTAACTATCTCCCCAATGGCCAAAAGTTAGGACAGAAAGCATACAGCAAGAAGTTGGTAGATAAATAGATGAATAAGGCTAGATCATCTGAGTACTGATAGGTTCTAGAAAGAGACGTAAAGCTGCACAAGAGTGTATAAAACCAGCACACATCAGATTCCTTTAATATTCAGGTGCCTTAGGGTTTGTGTTGCTGTAATAAAACACCATGTCCAATGATAACTTGGAAAGGTAAGGGTTTATTTCAACTTACAGCTCATAGCAGACCATTTAGGGAGGCCAAGGCAGTTACTCATGTAGGGGACATGGAGGAATCCTGTTCAGCCTCATCAAGGCCCATCAAGGCCTGCTTATTTAGAAGTAGAACTGTGCAAAGTGGACTTGGTCCTTCCACATTAATAATCCATCAAAGACAATCTACTACAGATTTGCCTACAGGCCAACACTATGAAGATATTTTTTCCATCAAGATTCCCTCTTCTCAGATGACCCTAGCTAGTGCTATAAAAACTAGCTAGCATACCAGACCACAGCCATTCCAATTCCTTGCTATGAGGTTGGATATCAATGTTTTCTAAATAGTCTTATGTGATTTCCTAAAGTATCCTAGTTTGAGAATCAAATCCCAGTTCTGAGATCAAATCCATCATGGCTCTTCTCAGGTACCAGGTGAATCTAGAGGAACAACTTGGTTGGGTTGAGAAATGCCTAGAAGAGCACAGAGACAATTCTGCAGGTATATCTAGGAACATACAACCCAGGAACAGAGTGCTGAAGACCTCCCATGAATCCCATTAATAGCCTATAGACCCACCCCCTGGACAACTTGTATTAAATAAAAAGGAAAAAAAAAAAGCAGCGGGGGAGTATTTGACTCCACTCTTCTTTAGTAGGTGTGGTTGTCTATGAATGTCAGAATCCCTATACTCCCACATTCGAACATGGACTTGCCCTGGCAACTCCCAAGGAGCCTCATCTTCCTCTATGCTGCACCACTGATCCCTTCTATTCGAAACCTCTGGCTTCTTGGACCTAGAAATGACTGTTTTCCTTGGATCTTCAGCCGAGAGATGGCCATTGCGGAACTATGTAGCCTCAGATCCTATGAGCCTCCAACTCATGACTATAACACAGGAAGGTAAAGAATCAAGCAAAGGGAGGCTCACTGGAAGCTAAGGACCACCCCTGCAGTAGGAGGCAGGCCTTTCTCTTCGCAGCCATGTCTGTTTTACCATTTCTCTTTAAAGGGGGAGAATGAAGGTACTTTGTTTTTTTTTTTTCCTTCTAAGTAGCCATGATCTCTTTAGCATCACAGTCAAGCATGCTCCAAGTTCAAACTCCATCTGTAAGTCATTTATCTTTTCTCAACTGAGAGTCCTGATTGTGTCAGTTGAGGTGGGCAACACTTGTATAAGCTAGTGTCATAGCCTGGAAGCAGGAGGGAGCTAGACCATGATACTTTAGCCTACTTTCTGCTCTGCCCTCGCTGTTTAGTTTCCGCTCCTGAAAGTAGTGGGGCCCAATAAGATGCCGAGGATGGGCCTTTTCAGTGTGGAGGGGGCTTGTGCTCCCTCCTACTCCATTAACACGTGTCTGTCTTATCTGCCTGCACATCTTCCAGAGCCCAACCGAGTGCCCCCTACTTAAGACATCTATCACATTAAGCTGCTATCACATCAGCTCTCCTCTGCTCTGCAAACGCTTCATCACATGCAGGGCAGCTCCAGCCTATTACAGAGCCACCGGACTCTGTCCCAGTGACCCAGTGCTGCCCCTGCTACTTGTGAATTGCTCAATATGTGTCAGCAGTCACCCAGGACCTGTGGATAAGCTGGCCAAATTATAAGATGAGCCACGTAATAGCAAATAACCCAGGGATTCCCCATGGGAGTTGGCAAATGTCCTTTCATTTGTCACCCTGAAGAACACCGCATGGTGTCACTTGGCTGTGGCCAGAGGAGAGCATCAGAAGTCATGCCATGCTGTGAGACCAGAGGAGTTTTCTGACTACTCAGCTGCATCCCTTCTTAGGTTGCAAAGTTGCGAGGTGCACTCAGCAATATCTACTTGGTAATTGCTTTTTTCCCTGAGCATGCCAGAGTGGATGTGTATTTTACTTCCCCTTAAATGAGGGTTTGCTAGCAAGCCTGTGTGTTTTTCTCACCTAATAACAAGTGACAGCAAAGTGTAAAATTAGCTATAACAAGTACGGGGTTGGGGGTAGGCTGAATTTTTGCCAACTCCCTCACAAGATGACAAACTAGTCCGGACCCTCAAGATGAAGTGGCATCTAGAGGGTTATGGTCTGAGGTCAAGCCAATGCCTGGTTCTATATACTGTCAGGTTTGGGGGTTGGGAAACTTTTGGTTACTTAACTTGGAAAGTTATATTGCTGTAAACATCATCTCATTTGATCCAAGAATCCCAAACAATTGGGACAATACGGGAGAAATGGGCTTCTTGCGATAGGATTTCAAGCATTACTTGAGAACCTAATTTCTGTGTGTGATGCACTCAGCTTTTCCATGTAGAATCTTTCTAGCACTGGAGTAATAAACGTGGTAATAAGATGCATGAGAGCACCCCACACTCCTCATAACTACCCTGCTTGCTAGGCCTGTGGCCTCAGGACCTAGCTTCATGCAGCCAAATCATACACATCACCAAGACATGCTACCCTCACACGTCAGAGCTGATGGCTCTTGGGGCTCTGTAGTAGGGCAGGAATTCTCATCTCTCAATATTAGTCACAAAGGTAATGATATTCTATCCACTGACAGGTAAGAGGATAAAACTGGGAAAGTTATGTAAACTGGAGCCATTTTCCATCTTCACAGTCCATTTCCAATGTCCTGACCCTTTGTCTGTCCCTCCTGTCTCTCCCGCTTCATTTCCTGTCCACTCTCCTCTGTGCCTTGGCTCATGTTACAGCAAACAGTGCCTCTCCCTTTCTCTTCTCTCTCTCCTCACTATTGTTCTCTCTTTCTTATCTTTCTCTCTGTGATCCTTTTTTTAAATTTTTTCATATTTAATGCAGGATAACTGACAGAGAAGAATGAAAAATGTCTGTATTGCAAAATTTCATGTTCCATATGAAGGACCATTATGACCTGACCACCACAGTCAAGCTAGCTAAGATCTTTCACCTCTCACATCTTACAAAGTGCATTTTCTGGGCAGAACACTGACGATCCACTCTTAGCAGATCTCGAGTACACAGCAAAGCCTTGTTCATTATAGTCACATTACTATACCTTAGGTCACAAGCACTTATACATCCTACACAGGACACTTGGTGCCCTTGACATTTTAACCATAAGAATTTTTCCAACCCAGAAGCTCAATGTCTATTACCATTTATTTGTATCTTATTCAGCTTCTTTCATCAACATTTTAGAGTTTTCAGTGTACAGCTCTTTCATCTCCTTGATTAGTTTTATTCCTAAGGATATCATGTTATTACACACAGAATTGTGCCCTTGACTCCTTGTTCAGATAGTTCACTGTTCACTGTTACTCTGTAGGAATACAATGGCTTTGTCTGTGGAGTGTGTATATTGTACCAATTTCCTGGTGGATTTAGGGGCTTAGAGATAGTTTGTGTGTTTTTTTGTTTGCATGTCTCTTATTTTTCTTGCCCCATTTCTCTGCCTAGCACTTCAAATACTAGGTTGAATAGACATGGCAAGACCGGGCATCCTTGTTTTCTTCATGATCTTAAAGAAAATTGTTTCAACATTTGGCCCATTCAAATTTAGTTGTGGGCTAGTCACTTCTGACCTTAATTTTATCACTGTTTCTTCACATAATTTGCTGATAGTTTTCATCACTTAAGGTTGCTAAATCGTGTCAAATACTTCTATGTTTACATAAATGATCATGTTTTATTTTTTCATCCTGTTGCTTTCATATCATTAATGATATGGTTGAGACTTACTCTTTCTTAATAACTTAGTCTCTATCTGAGAGTTTATTATATTCTAGGTTACCCAATTTACTGACTGTAATTATTAACAACAATCCCTTATGATTGATTTTGTGGTGGTCTGAATGAAAGTGACCTCCATAGACTCAGAGGAAGTGGCATTATTGGAGTTGTAGTCTTGTTGGAGTAGGTGTGGCATTATTGGAAGAAGTATGTCACTGGAGTGGGTGGGCTTTGAGGTTTCATAAGCTTAAACCAGCCCTAGAAGCTCACTGTCCTTCCTACTGCCTGCAGATTCAGATGTAGAACTCTCAGCTTTTGTACAACTCTCAGCTCCTTCTACAGCAGCATGTCTGCCTGTGTGCCACCATGCTTCCTGGAATAGCAATAATGGACTAAATATCTGAACTGTTACCCATTCCCAACTAAATCTTTCCTTTATAACAGTTGCTGTGGTCATAGGGTTTTATTTTAGCAATAAAACCCTAACTAAGACAGAAGTTGGTACTAGGAATGGGGTATTGCTATGATAGGCCAGACCACACTATTTTATTGCGATTGGGGGGGGGGGAACTTTGGGACTTTGAATAGAAAAACAGGTGAATGTTTTAAGTGGGGCTTAATGGGTTATACTAGTAGGAACGTGGAAGACAGTAGTGCTAAAGGTGATTTGACTGTGGAGACTCAACTCAAGGAGTTACAGAGGAGAAGAATATTAATATGTGGCCCAGAAATCATTCTTCTGATATTTTGGTAATGAATATGGCTTATTTCTGCCCTTGTCCAAAAAAATCTGGCTGAGGCTAAATTGGATGAACAGCTTTGGCAGAGGAAATTTCCAAATAACTTAGCATTAATTGTGTTGTGTGGCTGTTAGTGGCCAGTCTTATGCAGATCTATAAAGAAAAGGAGCAAGGAAAAGTACAAAATGTACAGTTGGAAAAACATAGGAGCACCAGGAAGTGTAAACAAAGAAAGGCTGCTGATAATCGGAATAAAGGGAGTGGTGACCCAGAGCAAGGCCCTAAGCTTCCAACTTGTGAAAAGAGAAGTGAAAAGGAAAAAGCTTAGTGCCAGGCATAGTGGAGCATATCTTTAATCCTAGTACTCAGAAGGCAGAGGCTGTTGGATCTCATAGTTCAAGGCCAGCCTGGTCTACAAAGCAAGTTCCAAGACAACCAAGCTTAGGCAGTAAAGGCAACCATAAAAAGCAGAAAGTTGGTGAATGAAAAATGTATTTGAACAAGTAGGCCATGTTCCAGCCCCAGAAAGCAGCAGAACATTGTGGCTTCAGCCACATGGTTCTGGTTTTAGAGTCAAACATACAAAAAAGGGTTATGGAATCTTCCTCCATGATCAAGAAAAGACGCTGAGGCCAGATATGGTGTCCGTGTTTAAAGGCCCGGAAAAGCCATTGTGTAAAGCTTTAAAGGTGAAGCCTGGATTGCCTTGGAGACCCCAGAATATTAGAGATGCCACTCATGATGTACCTGCTGAGGAAAACTGCTAACATGAGTGGAACCAGCCCAAGAGAGAGATGTATGTTGCAGTCAACAAAGCTGGAAGGAACTGGACATCTGAAGAGTACTTTGACATCAGACTTGGAGATGCAGAGTTTGAAGTTTTCCTGGTCGGTTTTCAGTCTCGTTTTGGTCCAGTATTTCCTCACTATACTCCTTTTCCTCCCTTTCAGAATGGTAATATATCCTGTGCCATTGTATGTTAGAAGTATGTGATCTTTTTCTTTTCTTATTGGTTTTACAGGATGTTATAGTTAAGAGGTTGTCGTATCAGAAACCTTGAACTGTGGACTTTTAAACACTGTTAAGACTGTGATACACTATGGGGACATCTGGAGTTGGACTAAATGCATTTGGCATTGTGATATGGCCACAAGCCTATGAGAACCAGAGAGTGGAATGTAGTGGTGTGAATGAAAATTGCCCCCAGAGACTCATGAGGAGTAGCAGATGTGTTCTCGTTGGCGTAGGCATGGCCTTGTTGGAAAAACTGCGTCACTGGGGGCTAGACTCTGAAGTTTTAGAAGCTCGAGCCAGGCTTAGTGGCTCACTGTCTCTCTCTGTTGCCTGCGGGTCCAGATGTAGAACTCTCAGCTACCTCTCAGCACCACGAATGCCTGCATGCCGCCATGCTTCCCGCCATGATGATAATGGGCTAAACCTCTGAACTGTAAGCCAGCCCCAATTAAATCTTTCCCTTTGTAAGAGTTCCCATGTTCATGATGTCTCCTCACAGCAGTAAAACCTTAACTAAGACAGCTTGAATTTCAGCAGTATCAGTAAAGGGGCTTAGCACTAGTTTTTTTTTTTTTTTTATTCACTTGAGTGTCTCTTTGTTTTTTAGTCTGACTAAAAGTTGACCAGTTCTATTTTTCAGAATCAAAACTTGGACTGAGGAGATCGTTCAGGCAGTAAAGAGTTACTGAGGATCTGAGAACCGTGCAAGCTTGAGGAGCTAAGTTCAGAATGCCCCTAGAACTCACATGTGAAAAGCTGGGAGTGAGGGCATGTGCTTGTAATCCCAAGCCCCAGTTGTCTGAGGATGACTGGCCAGCAAGTCTAGCCTGTTTAGTGAGCCCCAGCTCTCAGTGAGACACTCTTTTTCAAAAATCATTATAGACATCTCCAGAAGAACAACACCTCAGGTTGTCCTCTGGCCTCCAGAGGAACAGGCACACACACACTTGCACACACCACATACAGCCCAAATTTGGTTGCGTTAACTGATCTCTCCTTGTTTTGCTGATTTGTTTCATTTACTCTCACTCTGATTTTTATCATTTTCTTTGGACTTTGTTTCTTTCTTGAATTCCTTACGGTTAAAGTCAGGCTGCCTGAGACCTCTCTTTTTCCTTAATGTAGACACTCATTACCGCACACTTTCCTCATGGGGCCACTTTATATTCTCTGCCTCTCACAAGCATTGCTGTGCTAGGCTTTCATTTTCATTTCTTTTTCATCTCAGTCTTTATCTGCCTCCTCCTTTGACTTTTTTTTGACTGGTTATTCCAAATATGTTGTTTGATTTCTACATATTTGGGAATGCCCCTTGTGTCATTGCATCTATACAGTTTTGCAACTATATAGATGAAATGATATTTAATATGATTTCTGTCTTTTTAGGTTGGTGGCCTGATTTGATCTATCCCAGAGAATGCCCTGTGCGCTCTTGAAAAGAATGTGTAGATGGAATGTTCTGTACCTGTCGGCCAGGTCCATTTGGTCTATAGCACAGTTCAAGTCGATTGTTTCATTATTGATTTTCTGTCTACAAGATCTGTCCTTTCTTGAGAGTAGAGTACTGAAGTCCCTGCTATTGTTTCCTCCTTGTCCCTTTCTCCTTGCCGTTCTGCTCCTTCTTGCTTTATGTACTTAGGTGTTCTGATATTAACTGCATGAGTTTAGCAATTATAGTATCCTTTGGTTAGCTGACACTTTTGTAATTATATAATGACTTTCCTTTGTCTCTTGTGTCAGCTTCCAACTTAAATTCTTTTCTGTATAGGGGCTGAAGAAATGGCTCAGTGGTACGTGCCTTGCCTCCTCTTCCAAAGGACCTGGGTTTGATCTTCAGTACCTACATGGTGGCACCTGTAATTCCAGTTCCAACAGGGAAAGGGATGCAATATACTATCCTGGTTTCCAAGATAACTGCACACACAATACACAGACATACATCAGGTGAAACACTCACAGAGACAAAATAATAGAATTTTTTTTTAAATTAAAGAGTTTAATATTGCTGTTCTGTGTGATATGCATATAGCCACAGTTACTTTCTCTCTCTCTCTGGTTAGCACGGGCAGGGATCTCTTTCCATCCTTTCACTTTCAGCCTCTATGTCCTGAAACCCAGAGATTCTCTTACAAGCACAGAGGGTTGTCCTCTGGAGGTTCCCTAATGCATTCAGTCACTATGTCTTTTGTTTCAAATTGTTAATGTAGTGACACTTCAAGTAGTTACTAAGTAAGGATTTAAAATTTGTTTTTCTGTTTGTTTGCTTTGAGCCAGGGTTGTCTATTAAACAGGGTGGCCTGGAACTGACTTTATCCTGCAGGCTAGCCTCAGTCTTCCTGCAGGGTATGAAAACGCTCTGCTTCTCCTTTTCAAAGATGGGATTTACAGGCATGAGTCATCATGCCTGACTGCTAATGACATATAATAATTGCTGTGGGGTTGTTTTCTAGTTTCCTTCTTCCTCTCTTGCTGCCATTCTTTGACTGGATTGCTTCTGCAGTAGTATGCTGGGATTCTTGTTTCTGTCCTATGTGTCTTTGCTGCAGGTTATCAGGGGCTTCCATAAAACATCATGGAACAGGGCTCGGATGTCAGCTCAGTCAATGGAGTTCATGCTACAAAAAGGTAAAGAACTGAGTTCCAGCCCCAGACTGCACATTCAAGGGTGGTTGTGTTGGTACACGTTTGTAACTTCAGCACTGGAGAGATGGAAGCAGACAAAGCTCTTGGAGCTCACTACCAGCTGGACTAGGCGTCTTGGTCATCCCAGGCCAGTGACAAACCAAGTGTCAAATCAAGGCAGACAGCAACTGAGAAACAACACCTGAGAAACATCAAATAACTCTGACCACTCCAAAAATGCTACTTTAACTCCTCGTATTTTTATATTATTAATGTCACAACTTACATCTTTTATGTATTATATATTCAATTACAAATTATTGTAAGTGTAGCTGTTTGTAATACTCTTTTATACCCACATTAGTGATAAAAGTGATCTATATGCTACATTACAGTACTAGAATGCTCTGAAGCTGACTGCAGTACTGTCTTTACTATGCATTTTAACTTTCATGGTAATTAGAATCCTTCATTTTGCAGTGAAGAACAACTCCCCCCCCCCATCATGAGTGTTTCTGGCCAAGCAGGCCTGGTGACAAACACCCACCACATTCACTTATCTGTGAAAGTCTTAATTTCTCTTTAATGTCACTGAAACACAGCTCTTCTGGGCATAGTATTGGTGTTTTAACTTTTTTTTTTTTTTTTAATTCTTCCCACATTTTGACAATGCCATCCCAGTTTCTCTTGGCCTGCAAGGTTTCTGGAAAGATTAAGTGCTAGCAACACTGAAGTTACCTTAGTTGACTCTCTTGTTGCTGAGACCAAACACCCTATAAGAAGCAAATTCATGGAAAGATATTACTTTTGTTTAAAAAAATTTTTTTTGACTTTTCGACTCACTGTTGGAGTGACTGGTAATATTGCAGACACCATCAAGAAGCTGAGAGAACAGGAAATGGGGCCAGGCTACAAAATCTTTCCCACCCCCCAGGGAACCACTTCCTCCAGTTAAGCCCCATGTCTTAAAGATCCCAGTATTTCTCCAAACAGCACCAACATGTGGAGGGAGTGTATTCATTTGCACGTGCTTACGAGGGAGCACATCACACTCAGACTATGTCGTCACTTATATTGTGATAAACTGCTTTCCTCCTGCTGTCTCCAGAACTCCTTTTGTCTTTGGCTTTTGAGCATTCTGGTCTATTGCATCTGTGAAAACTGCTTCGTGTTTTAACTATTTGGGGTGCACTCATCTGCACACTTGTTTCACTGTCTGGATTAAGAGAGTTTTGTCACTTTATTTAACTACTCATTGATTTGTTTATGTTGGGATCAAAACCTGGGCTTTGCACACAGTAGGCAAGCACTGTAACATAAAACAAAAACAAAACAACAACAAAAACACCCCTAGCTCCCTTTTTCCCTTTTATCTTGAGACAGGATCTCATTAAGTTGTCCAGACTTGCCTTGAGGTGACTCAGGAGCCGAGGCAGGTCTTGAGCTCTGTGATCCTCCTGTATCAGCCTCCAGAGTAACAGTGCCACCAGGTCTAGCTCAGTCAGCAGTTTCTTTTTCTAAGATAAACTGTTTGTCCCTTTCCCTTTCTCTGCTCCTCAGACTCTTCTACAAAGGCCTCGGTCGTTTGTTCTGTTGGTTGCTGTCCCCTAAGTGCTCCTGGCAGTCTTTATGGTTTTCCTTCATAGCTCACAGGTTTGGGGGGGTTCTCTGATCTCTTGTTAGGCAGTATGCAGATGTATAGCTCCCTGGATTTGGTGATTCACTGTCTCACTGTGTCTCCTTTGTTCATGTAGTAGTAGCCTGTCTCCCTGATTGCTCATGCCCCTCAGGCTCTAGTGTGGGTGTCTGCATTTTGATGAGCAGCCACCTCTTCCAGTCTCTATGGCTCTGCTTCAGTAAGTTAAGTCCTGTAACAGTTGGCCTTTCCAGCACTTCTCAGTAGCATAATGGAATCCATGGGGGGGGGGGGCGGAGGGACGCTGTTGAACTCCTCACAAGGGAGGACCTGGATTCTGGGTCCACTTGGATACGTCTAGAGTGCTGTGTAAACAGGCCTGGTGTTTGTGGGAGCAGACCTGCAAACTGGGTACATTGGTTTTGTTCAGGGGATGGAATCCACAAATAAATAAAGTTGATCATTCACCCTCCTTCCTCCCTGTGGAAAACCTCTGTGCCATGCTGCCTGGGCGTGAGAAGACATTATACGTAATGCGAAACTGTCCTTCTGGCCCGTGTCACTAAATCTTTTCTTACTGCTGTCCTCTACCTGGGTACTGTAATCTCTTACCTGGATTCGTTCGCATGGATAGAAATATTTTTGCACATGAATAGTTCATGGTACGTCTGTGAGAGGCATGTTGTCCCCAACACCATCAACATCAGTTTTGTTTCTCCTCTGACTTAGTCCTTCTTACATACTTTAAAACTCTGACCCTCTTCTGGAAAAAAATAAAATGTCTTGCTTAACCAGGCAGACTCCCTGAGCTCACTCAAGTTCTGAGCTCTCATTTTGAATGGGACTCCAATAGCTCAGAAAATAATAGTAAGAACTGACGATGAGTTTTATCAAATAAAATAAGTCTGTACAGCAAGAGAGAGAGAGAAGAGAGTAAAGAGAAAGCCTAAAGAATGGAAGAAATCTTTGCCAGCTATTCATTGAACAGAATATTAACATCCCTAATATATAAAGAACTTAAAAGTTCAATAAAAATGGATAATCTGATTAGTAAACAGACAAATGAACCAAACACACACTTTCCAAAATAAGTACAAATGGCCAGTGGATACATGAGCTGTTCAATACTTTTAGCTATCAGGAAAATGCATGTCAAAACTACACTGCGATTCCATCTCACCTTGGTCAGAATGGCTACCTTGAAGGAAATAAACAAGAATAAAAACTGAAGAGGATTTAGACACACACACACACACACACACACACACACACACAATATCCTCAAATGTCATTGGTGGGAATATAAACTGCAATTAGTAGCCTCTGTGGGAATTAGCGTGGAGATTTTTTATAAACACAAAACAACAAGTACTACCGTTTGATCCAGCTAGACTACTCCTGGGCACATACCCCAAAGAATCAAAATCAGCATAGAGATACATGTGCAACTAGTCTCATTGCAAGCTCTGTCTACACTAGCCACGTTATGGAATAATAGTCCCGAGATGGATGTGCCATTTATAGGCAATGAAGTTTTACTCCACCATAAAGAGTGAAATCATATCATTTGTATTAAATGAACAGGACTGGAGAAGGTCATGCTCAGCAAAATAACCCAGACAAAAAGTTCCAGTGTCACATGTGACAGGATCCCACTCTCCTGTAGACTGTGTTGTGATTTCATATCCACTTTGCCAGCTGGTGCTTCTGTAGGGCTTGGCCAATAGAAGAAACTGGAGAGGACTACAGGGCAGGATAAGGAAGAAGAGGTTTGCATCTTCTACTTTGCTTCCTGCAAACACATTATCTGCTTCTCCTCCTGCTGCCAGAACCACCCACCTTGCAGCTCCAGGCCTCAGTGATATCTAGTCTAGTAAGGTTTCCACACATGTCAAACCACGTGTCTGGTATTCCTTCAGAAAGGCCAGCACTAGTGGCTGGTGGTCCCTTCTCAGACATTCCAACAGGTTACCCCTTCCAAGGCCAGAAGGACTGACCCAGTAGGAAAGAGCTCCCTCCTGGGTGGCCTTAGACTGGGCTCCGCAGGATCTTTCCTCTGAGCTTCTACTAATTCTGACATCTTCATTTTCTTCTCTCAGTTCTACAGATGCTGGCTGCCTTTTGCAGTGACTATCTATAATAACTTATTCCCTCCTTGTCCTTTACATGATGTAGTGAACAATTCATTATTTCCAACTAATAATTCTTTTGATTGAATTCTCTTT
Source organism: Meriones unguiculatus (assembly GCF_030254825.1). Taxonomy (NCBI): domain Eukaryota; kingdom Metazoa; phylum Chordata; class Mammalia; order Rodentia; family Muridae; genus Meriones; species Meriones unguiculatus. Next base: position 38,476,153 of record NC_083355.1, on the reverse strand, counting down.
GTTAAAAAATTTGGGATGACTTTTCTCTCCCATCTGGACACTGATGAATTCATCCACACACAACCTATGACTTACATTTATCAAAGGGCACATCACACATACACACAGAACTGCTAGCTGTCATTAATTTTACTAGGCTCTTTTTTCTTCTACGCCTAGGGCCAAAAGTAGAGTCTGGTTCAATGAACACTAATGAAAATCTGTGAATAATAACAAAATAAATGAAGTCATGAATGTGGATGTCAAAACAGGTCCAGGCAGAATTGTCGGGGCTTTTGTTCATGCCCCCTTTGCTGGGATTGTTTGGGGTGGGGATTATTATGACATGTTCCAATAAAAAAGAAAAACTCACAGTTGAGAAACCATGGAATCACATTCCACATTCATTCATAAGACACCCAGTCCATAAGAGAGACAGCCTTTAGCCTTGGGGTCAAACCTTGGCTCTCTAAATTAATATCTGCGTACCTTTGAGCAAGCGACTTAACCTCTCTGACCCCTGTTTTTTCACTCATAAGATATGAATAATTCCCCTTTCAAAGGCTTCTTATGAGAAATAAATGAAAAGGAACCTATGCAAATTAGCATATTGTAATAGATGCCACAGGATAGGAGCTAAATATTAATAAGTCATCTTTCTCTCCCTCACCCCACCCATCCCTTGACTGTCATAACCTAAAGCATTGGTAAGAATCAAAGATGCTCCATTTTCCAAAGATACCCAGGAGGAATGGCAGGCAGCTATCAGTCTTCATCACCATCATCATCGTTATCTCCATTGCAATTAAGTGATAGCTCAATCAAGGCTTGGTGCTTGGCAAATGTTCCTTTATGCACCCTACAGATGAATGTTTGCTTACCATTTATAGATGAAAAAATTCACAGAAGAGAAACTCTTGACCAGGGCCCAACGGCTAGCCATTATAAAAACTATAATAGGACTCCATGTATCTGTGGACATCTGCTCTTCTGTAACACTGAGATTTGACCCCATGGAGTGAGTTGTGTCTATCCTGTGGCCTCATGTGAAGCAGATATTGGCTCCAAGTCTGGGTCTTGCTAAACAAGAACACCCACTTCCTAGACAAGCAGCCTTTCTTAACCACCTTTGTTCTGCCTTTGACCCTAGTAATGACATCATCTCACTACAGCCAAGAAACAATTGTCCACTTCATACCTGTGATGGACACGGCAATGGCAACATCTGAGGTCGTCGTTGGAATAGTAGCCTTCCTGAAAAACTCTGTCCTGTTCGTTCCATCCTGTTCTGGTTATCATTCGTCAAGAACATTCCAAGTAAGACTTTGTTGAGGGTTTTCTCTTTCTTCTCAGCCCTGATGCCCAGCTGATAAAAGGAGAAGTCATGGCGTGTGGGAGATGGAAAAGGGAGAAGGAAAAAGGCCTTCCATCTGAGTTACCTGGTTACCACCTGCTGAACATAAGCTTTCTGGGAGCAGAAAATAAGGCGTTTATATCCTACAGCAACCGCCCACTCCCACCATATCACTCATAGAAGAGCAAACACACATTAACATCCCTAATATACAAAGAACTTAAAAGTTCAGTAAAAATGGATAATCTGATTAGTAAACAGACAAATGAACCAAACACACACTTTCCAAAATAAGTACAAATGGCCAGTGGATACATGAGCTGTTCTACAAACAGCCCAGGCGTAGTGGCTACAGAGGGAGTTAAGAAACCCTCTGTCCTTGTTCTGTGGTTAATTTGCTTCCAGCAAATTCTGCTCTGTCTCTCAGGACTTTCTCCATCCTATGCAGGAGCAATAGAGTGTTGAGGTAGAGGAGACATATGCTGTGGGGTCAGAGAGACCTGATTTGGGATCCAGTCTTTCCTGTGACTTCACACAAGATGCTCAATCTATTTTCGGGTGATTTCTTCCTTTGTAGAGTAGGGAAAGGAACATGAAGATTATGTATCACTCCTAGAATAAAGGTAAAAACCTTGTCTCTGCCTGGATAAGGGGATCCAATGGGTGATATTACTGAGGTCCCTGCTGTCTTGGTCATATCAGATCCTCTCAGATCTGCAAATTTCTCATCTCATTTTTACACAGGAACAAAACCCCATAAATGATAGTTAACCTTAAACATGGCAGCACTGGGGAATTGGGGTAGGGAGGCAGATTTTCCAAGGCTACTACATTTCACCCTCCTACATGGATTGTATTCCTGAGATAGTCTAGAAATCATAGCAGGTGTCTTGAGGAAGCCATCAGAGCATTCATGTTTTTTTTATTTTTTTTTATTTTTTATTTTTATTTTTTGCATGATACATGATACTGATACATGAACTACTCAGTGTTCTCTGTGGGATAGGCTATAAACACAGTTTGCTCAACTCTTCTACAACCTACTCTCTGTTCTTGCCTAAGAGACTTCTTTTAATGGAAGGTTCAATCATAAATTTACATAACTTCTGTTCAGACCCTGGTCCTCAACATCCTTCCTTCTTTTTTACACTTCTAAGGTTCCCAAAGGCCACTGTGTCTTTCAGTATCCCAATACATAGACTTCCATTTAAAGTCCAAGGGTGCACAACTGTTGATCAAGCTGGCAATAAATCATGAAATAGTTTTTCTTTAATATGGTTCTTATTTACAGACATACAAAATGCAAGAGTGACAGGTCATTGGGGCTTCTTTATAGGCATCAAAGGAAAATCTATGAAGGCAAGTAATGTGGAGTGGGCTCAGAATTCCTGCAGGCAATGAAATGTCACAGCTGTGCAAATGAACCCTAAGCTGCAATGAAGATCCCAGGAAGTTGGAGATGCCCCAAATATGGGACATCTACCTAGAAGAGCAGCAGGCAGTAAGCAGAACCAGAGAAAGGAAAAGGTCATGTAAGCTACAGATGATGAAGCTTCAAGAATGGGGAACCTAAACTCTGGGGAAAGAACATCAACCTGCCACAGGCTCCTGATGCTGGATGCGGAGCTTCAGGATTTAACATTTTCCCTGTTAGGTTTTGGTCCTGCTTTGGTTCCATCATTTCTTGCCAAGAATCTATTCCTCCTCTCAGAAACAGAAATGTTTATCCTCACTCATTGTGGTTTTGAAAGTCTCAAACTCTTCTAAAAGAGCTCATATCTAAGAATTTGCCTTGAATCTCAAGAGACTTTGACCTTGGACTTTGAACAACTTTGGGATTGTTAAGACTATTGAGGCTCTTTGGGGAGGAAACTTCTGTAAAACAAAGGACACTGTCCACAGAACAAAACAACAGCTTACAGACTGGGAAAAGATCTTCATCAACCCTACATCTGATAGAGGGCTAATATATATGTCCAGAATATATAAAGAACTCAGGAAATTAGACACCAGCAAACAAAATAATCCAATTTGAAAAGTGGAGTACAGAGCTAAGCAGAGAATTCTCAACAGAGGAATATCGAATGGCAGAGAAACACTTAAAGAAATGCTCAACATCCTTAATCATCAGGGAAATGCAAAGCAAAACAATGCTGAGATTCCATGGTGGGGGTGAAATGGATGCCTTTAATGTTATAGGATGGACATGATCCTGTTGGTGGAGGCTGAGGATGAAATGTTATGCTTTTAAGGAGATGTGTTTGGGTGTTGGGCTGACAACATGTAGGCTAATGATGACCAATTGTGTCTGTCCATTTCCAAAGTGCCCACGAGGTTAGCAAGACACATGTCTGAGTGTTGATGAGGATGTTTCTAGGAAGGATTAACCAATGTGGGAAGACTCTTTGAATGTTGGTGAGTGCCACAACATAGGTTGAAAGCTTGTTGGAACAAAAGGCCATAAAGAAGAGACCCCTCAAGCACTGGCATTCTTGCTGCTTCCTGGATGTGAGAATGTGGGATGCTCCGCTCCACTGTGTCCTTCCCTCCATGATGAAACTGTGAGCCCCAGTTCATCTTTCCTCCCTCATGTTCTTTATGTCAGGCATTTTGGCAAGGGGATGCAAAAGTTTGAGCAACACAGTGACCTTCCCAAAAAGTTTGTGAGGTCTTTGAAAGCAAGGACTTTCATTTTGGTCTTCTTCATGTCATCAACGCTCTTCAACATACCTCCTGTGCACTTGTGCATATACTGTGCATTGTGTCACCCACCAGGAACCTGCAGCTGAGGAAAGAGTCCTGTCTTGCTCCTTCTTGGAGTCTACAGTCAGGTGGGAAACACAGAGCTTAACTGAATGAGCCAGCAACCGGGTAAGAAATTTAAATTGTGAAACACGGTGTGAAGGATGCAACTGGTGCTCTAATGAAAACTAATTGGTAGAAGGGGATTACTTAGGATTCTCCTAAGAGGCCTCTCTGAGGAGATGCCATTTAAGCTGCAGTCTTAAGGATTTGAAGGAGCCATCTAGCTGAAGGGCTGCAGAGAGCCTTGCAGGAGCAAGAAAAGCCTGTGTAAAGGTTCACAGATGGAGTCTGGAGTGCCTGCAGTGGAGGCTGGGGCTGTGCCGTGGAGCAGAGCTGGGCATGGAGAGGGAGAGAAGAGGGAGGGGGCAGAGCATTACTATGAAGGGTTAACATGTTTTAAGCTGGAAAGTGACATATTTAAATCTGAGTTTTGAGTGATGGCTCTGATCTTAAGACTCTTCATCTTAAAATAAGATTTCTAAACACCTCCTTTTCTGGGGTCTCTAAAGTGAGAGAGCTCCTTTAGACTGTGACCTATAAGCCCACTAGTGAAAGGTACAGAGAGATAGTGTAGCCACAAGCCTCCAGCTCTTCGCACATAACAAGAATTCTGCAAGTGTCTTTTTATTGGGCTATGCTTCTTTCATTGTTTTTGTTTATTTTGCAAAGAAATGACTGAATAGCTTGAAATTTGTCAAGGTCTGTGGTCAGGAGGGCTCTCTATTACTGCTGGCAGCTAAAACATCTGGACCATTCAGTGGCTAATTTTTACAGCAACAAACAGGCTTGCTTCTGTGACTGGCCACCAGCCAGATCCTTTCCTGCCCTGATTTGAACTTGCCTAACTGAAAAGATGTGGACAGCCAAAGGGCAAAGGAGACTTTAAAATAATCAAAGCAAACAGCATCATTTCATGGAAAGTAAGTAACACCAGAGATGACAAGAGATTGTGGGAATGACAGACCAGTCAGTTCCAAAACTGCCTTTAGAACCTAAGTCTCCTACTGAAGTCGGGATGCTCCTTTGGCCGGCCTGTCAAGAACACAACTTTGGATCGAAGGATGAGCTGCATCAGGGAGCCTCTGCATTCACCTACTGCCAAAGTCAAGTTCTAGCATCTTTGTAATTGCTAAGCTGCTTGCCCCAGGGAGTGGAGGTGCCTGCCAAGTGAATGGAAATTCATGCTCTTTGACAGTTGGCACAGCCTAGCATGGCTCAATCAGGCAGGATAATCAGGTAACTGCTCTCTATACTGCAAGAGTGAGTGTGTACCTTTCACACTATAGACAAGATGGTGCTAAAAGTGCCAAAGGCTTGGAATCTAGAGAGATGACTTAGTAATTAAAAGCAGTGGCTGCTCTTCCTGAAGACCAGGGTTGGATTCCCAGCACTCACATGGCAACTCACAACTGGCTATAACTTCAGTGTTAGACCATAGGATCTGACTCCCTCTTTTGGACTCCTTGGGCACCAGGCATTCAAACTGTACACAGATATGAATTCAGACACAACAGTCATTCACATAAAATAAGACAACCACTTTCGTTCAACTTTATCAGAGAAGGGAAGCAAGCCCACTGCCATGGAACTCAGAGCTCAGCTGAAGCAAATACCTGGGTCTTCCAATGCTAGGCCCAGTGTTCTGTCAAGTACACATCAAAAACAGCTTCAAAACTGCATCCTGCTCCCTTCTAAACCATCCCTGTCTAAGAGCTCCGTCTGCTCCTCTGTGCTTCCCTCCACTTCTCCATTTGAAAGGGAGGGCAGAGCATCTGTAGGAAGCGTTCTGACTCTGGATCTGCAGTACAGTCACTGTCATGTCCTGTATTCATACCACATTAAAAATATGTGCATCTCAGCATTCCTCAAATGTTTGTCCCCACCATGGACCCAACATGGGGCTAAACAGAGTTCCTGCTGTGGAACTCGCATAGCCTCAGAATGAAGAGCTGGAGGCATGGCCTTCCCAGGTTGTTGACTAGGAAGGCAAGCTGAGACCTGAACTTGCCATTCAAATCTCACACTCTTCCCATGTCATTAAGATTTATCTTACTGAAAATAAGATTCAGGCTAGAATACGATAACTTTTGAGAAACTGGATTCCCAAATTGTACATAGTTCTAGAACAAAATGGGAATGCTTCCTTTCACTGCCTGTCATGTGAGGAGTAACAACTAGCTGAAAATCAAAAGGACATACAGAATGACCCCAGGACCTAAGTCGGGGCTACCTTGCCAATGCTAAGAGCATAGTTCTTAGGAGCCACTAAATAGAGGTTTGTAGCTGGGACCCGGAAAGACCTTTCTTTACTGTACATGTTTTTTTTTTCTTATTCTAGGGGTGCCTCTTCCCTGTTCCTCTGTTTAGAGAGATCTAGAAACTGCCTGGGCACTTTGACTAGAACAGTGTGCTTCCATTGGTTCAGTGTCTAGCCCCAAATTAACTTCTTCTACCTCTGATTTTTTTTTTCTTTACCAAGTGTAAAGGCAGGGGTCCTCTTACCTAGCCCAAGCACATATCCTGTACCCCCAAAAAATCTGCCACCCCTGTGAAAGACCATCACACTGGAGATCAAAAAGAGATGGCAGGAAGGCCATTTGAGTAGGATGCACATTTGGCCAAGGCTTCATACTTGGCTTCAGTCTAAAATGTAGGATTCTGATATCCAGACTAGACTGTACAGGCAGACGTTCCCATCCTGGGATGCACCAAACAAACTTGCTGGATGCTGATCCACCACATAAGATCTTATCTTGTAGCCATGTCTTCTTACTTCTCAAAACAAGTGAACCGAAAACTGGGGTGCTATTTGATTTCCTAGGCCTTGAAAATACCCCAGTAGTACAAAAGAATGGAGACTATCACCCTGATTGCACAGATGGGAAAGCTGAGGCCCAGAGCTTTCAGCTCAGAACCAAAATCAGAAACTCCCCCAAGCTGTGTTGTCTGGTATGGCGGCCACCAGACACATGTGACTTATAAGTGCTCACAAAGTGGTTAAGTTCAAATTGAGAAAGTCTGTAAGCATAAAATATGCATCAAGGTTTCTAGGCAGAATACAAAAGAAATTAATAATTGATTTCATATTGAAGTGATCATATTATTTGGGATATATTGAATTAAATAAAATGCATTATTGAAACTCATTCTAGCCCTTAAGTTTTTAAAACCTGTCTCTTGGAAATTATTAAATCGCCAGGTTCAGCTGCACACGTCTGTAATCCTAGCACTCTGTGAGGTAGAGGCAGATCACTGTGAGATTGGAGCCAGCCTGGACTACAGAAGAGTCCAGGTCAGCCAAGGCTACACAGAGAAACCCTGTCCTAAGGAAAGAAGGAGGAGGAGGAGGAGGAGGAGGAGGAGAAGGAGGAGGAGGAGGAGGAGGAGGAGGAGGAGGAGGAGGAGGAGAAGGAGAAGAAGGAGAAGAAGAAGAAGAAGAAGAAGAAGAAGAAGAAGAAGAAGAAGAAGAAGAAGAAGAAGAAGAAGAAGAAGAAAAAGAAGAAGAAGAAGAAGAAGAAGAAGAAGACACATTAAGCCACATGCCAGGCATACTTTTGTTTCTATTAGACAGTGCTGCTCAGAGGGAAATGGGTACCACTTACCCAAAGCACACACTGGCTTCTGTTGCATCGGGGGATGAGGGGGCATGAGGGGACATGTCTGCTAATCATTTAGAAGCAGCTTTTGGGGAGTTGAGATGGATTAGCTCTTTCCTACCTTAGTAACAATGGTCTGATTTGGAGGATTAGGCTGGGCTGGGCTGGGGCTTTCAGCTGCTCCCCCTCCACACCCGAAAAAACTCTGTTCTGCTTCCACAGATATCCACTGAGTGAGGGTAAGGGTGTACACAGAGCTAACATTCCAGATGAGAATGTCACACTAAATACAGGCTTGCTCCCTATAAATCACCTTGATTTGTCACCAAATTAGATGGCAAAATGAGACTCCGGAGGAGGAAGTGAAATTGCAGTTATGACACCAACTTCAACCAGCTCTGACCAGCTGGTGGAGAGAGTTTGTCTCAGGTAGGCGTTGGTTCCCGTACTGTGTGGCTGAGTGGGAGAGTCAGGGTGGAGTGCCAGTTTTCTGCTGCCAGCCAGGGTGACTCTGGTCATCAAGCCATCCCTCTTTTGAAAGTTTTGTTTTAATTATATTCTATGTATGGATGTTTTGTCCAAATGTGTGTCTGTGCACCATGTGAGTGACTGGTGCCCAAAAAGGCCAGAAGAGGGTATTGCATCCCCTGAAACTAGAATTACAGGCAGTTGTGAGCCGCCATGAGGGTACCAGGAATGGAAATCTGGCTCCCCTGGAGGAACAGCCAGACAAGCCAGACACATGATTGTGTCATGTCTCTAACCTCCTGGCCATCCCTCTTGTGTTAGGTATTTCTTAGGATCCAGGGCCACCTGAAAACAAGCTTCAGGGCAATGTCCATCCATTTAATGCTGAACCTCAGGTCAGATGAGGCATTGCATAGCCTGTGTAGTTCTGGGTGGCACACCCTGCCACTCTTCTGATCCCAACAAGCTACACATTTCCAGTGGTCTTTCCTTCTGAAGATATCCCTGTTTGGGCCCTGCATGACTGTGTTCACAATGGCACGCATCATCTGGACACCAGCGAGTGAACAGAGCAGTCTGCTCTTTCTTCTGTTCTCTAGGATTGTGTTTGTTTGTGTGTGTGTACGTGTATGTATAAGGGTGTATAGATGTGTGTGTGCATGCATGTGCGTAGGTGAACATGTGTGTTTATGAATGTGGAAGCCAGAGGATGAACTCTGGTGTTGTACCCCAGGTCCTGCCCACCTGGTTTAAAGAGTCTCTCGCTGGCCTAGCGTGTGCCCATCAAGCTGGGCAGTTGACAGATGCACCATCTTACCTCCCAGATACTGATATGATAAGCACATAGTACGACACCTGCCTTTTTACGTGGGTTATGTGGAGTCGAACTCACGTCCTCATGCTTGCCCAGCAGATACTTAGCACTGAGCTCTCTCCAGCCCTGTTCTCTGAACTTTTGAGTTGAGGGCTCTATCTCAGACTATCTCAGAAGCTGGTTCTTTTCCTTGAACAACAGGAATGATGTTGGCTAGAAGAGTCTCCAGGTCTTTGCAACTCTGACACATGCTCCGTGCTGTCATCCCAACACAGGAGACACACATGGACAGACATGAGCACACAGAGAAGCAGGCACACCCCCACAGATATACATCAGCATAGACACACACATAGACCAGCATCAGAAGTAAATAAAATCTGAGACACTCCTGCTGCCCTGACCCACCATGACCCACCCCCTGAGCGATAGCCCCACATTCACAGTTACGTACAAGCTCACAGACTAAAGGCACATACATACAAACTCACACATAGAAGTATGGATCCAGACACACACACAGAGAAATGCACCATGACTCTTTCATTTTGAAACTGTCACCTGTTCATACCTTCTCCCCAACCTGTCCTCCACATTTCATGTGCTGGCAATTCAGAGGTTTGAAGTATGTCCCTGGCTCTCAGTAACATACCCCATGGCAACATTGGTGACACTCTCCACTTCTGCATATCCCATCCATGGCCTGTTGTCACTCTCCCCTGGATGACTTCTCCTTAATCCCCAGAATGTGTTCAAGTTCCTCACTAAAGAACCCTCCTCCTTCACCCTGGTCCCTACCCTACCCTCATTCTGAGCTTCCTGAAGAGAGGTTAATACCAAGGCCCCTTCCTCCACTCTCCCTGGAACTCCTCGACCTCCATTCCCCACTCCACAGAAGCCTCTCCAGTACTTTGCAAGGGCTCTCTCACTGCCAAGTTAAATGCACTTCTGGTCCTCAAGTAACATTCTTTTTCATTGCACCTGCACTTACCATTATCTCCCTCGTGGCTTCTGTGTCCCCTCCTGGAGTATTCCTTCTCAGCCATCATCAATGAATACTTCAAATGCTCCAAGATTATGCCTCCAGTTATCAGGCACGTATGTGTCTCACCTCTCCATCCCAAGCATGTCCACCCCTGCCAGCCCTTGCATGTGTGTGGAGGTCAAAGGACAGCTTGAAAGAGTTGGTTTGCTCTCTCAATCATGTAGGTCCCAGGAACAGAATTCAGGTCATCAGGTTTGGCTCAAAGTACCTGAACCTATTGAGCCCTTTCACCTGTCCAGCAATATTTTCTTATATGAGCATTTTTATATGAGCATTGTCTCTGATTTGAGACCTTTAAGACAAGCATTGACTTATTCATAAATTCCCAGAGACCCACAGTAGTCCTAGTAAACCATGTTAGACAAATACTTACTGAGTGGATAGATGAATGGACAAATATATGGACAGGGAGATGGGTGGCTGAGTAGGTGGGTTGGTGGATGGATGGATGAATGGATTGATGGATGGGTGAGACTAGCTTAGCCAAGGGACAAAGTCCCACTCAAAGCCTATTGTTTTTCTTCTCCTGGGAAGGTTGACCTCTAATGTGGATTCCTGGTGACACCTAGCAACAGTTGTCATGACAACTGGTAGCACCCTTTTCCCAGGACACTATACTCCCTACCCCCATTCACCAACTGGCCCCAGAGAAGATATCTTCCCTGCTTTAAGTCTAGAAGCAACCTCCTGGAAATAACTAACCACGTGGTCTGGCTCCAGCCCCCTGGGGCAAAGGTCCTGATGAAGAGGGAGATAATTGGATCTGATGGAATCAGATATGCTTAGGAAATCTGGGCAAAGGGAGGAGGGATAGTCTATGACAAGCGGCTTTGGATTCCGGGGTAACCTGAGGGGCAGCTTGTCGAAGGAGTCTCCATGACCACAGGGGAAAGAGAAGATACTGATGTTCCTGGGGTTGGATGGAGTGCAGTGTTGAGGGGTGGAGGGTCCAGCTAAAACACAGAGTGTAACTGGAATGTTGGCTCTCTGGATCCTGTAAGGTACCTTCAAACCTATCCCTGACACAGCTCTAAAAGTTGGCATGCATGCTCAGGCAGGAATGTCTGCCTGCCTGGGGATAAGAGCCCCCTGCCTTCCACCCTTGTGGCCCTCCATGCCTGAATGAGAGGTGTAAGATTCTTTGGGACCAGAGGCTGCAGGGCCCAGTGAAAGCCAAGAGAACATCTATTCTTTAGCAAGTAGCTCTGGAGAGCTGATTTTGTACAGGGAACTTTCCCCTTTCATTTCTCCTTTCTGGAAGCTAGTCTGGGTTCATTGCTGTCAGACTCGGACAGCTTGATGGGAAAATGAAAGCAATTCCCATTTACCCAGTACTTATTATGTACCAGGCAGTATTCTCAGTTCTTTATGCAAATTAACTTATTTATGCTTTTAGTAGCCTCGTGAAATGAGTGCTGTATTTAGCCCCCTATTCTACTGACAGAGAAACCAAGGCACCGAGGTTGGCCAAGATCAAATTCGACCACTATCTTACATGGCTGCCTCACGCAAATCTCCAGGTGTGAACCTGGGTGGCTCAGCCTGAGTCCTGAGCTATCATGTGACACTTTCAAACTTATCTACCAATATTCCTAGGACTTGGGTTCAGCTCTAGGCTCCAAACCTAAGAGCCAAGGACATTCACCGTTTGTGCAGTGTTACCTCCTTGGACAGAATGCAGGCATGGAGTAAAGGAGGCTCTAACCTTGGGGCCGCCTTTCTCTGGCTTTACTGCCTTTGTCTCGCATCTGGAAACCTGAGCTTTAGGCTCCAGCCTGCTTTGCTTGCAGGCTTCAGATATGGCTATAGGCAGTGACAATCAAGCAGATTCACACACCCAGCTGTGAAGCTGGATCCACATCTGGAAGACTATGAAGCTCCTGAAACCTGCTTCTCTGTCTCTAACATGGACCAAAGGGTTCTCCATACCAACTGTGAGGCTTGACAGTACATAGAAGCATTCAGTTTGTGCTTCTTTGATTCCATGATCCCATGATTCTCTTCTTCCAGTTAAAACTGGGGCTGAAATGTAGAATGACAGACTCTTGTCTACGAGGTGGCAGGACAGACTCCAGTATAAGCCTTCAGAATAACCTAGTTTCCCCGTGGCATCCCAGGGTACACCACCAATGCCTTAGTTTACAACCATGTCTCACATGGTTGAGCCCCAGCTGGAAAATCCAGGCCAAGGAACATTAAGTGTGACCCCCTGGGGTACCATATGGCTATGCATGACTCATCTCAGCTTCATGAGGCCCAAGGGCAAGGTTCTGATGTGAAGCAATTTCTTTCAGGCTCCCAGAGCCCACCACTACAATCCTCGCCACAAGACTACTGGAATGTCTACCAAAACCCACATCTTTGTAATTTCAGAATCTTGTGTTTTAGAGACCAGCCATCCTTTTCTGACCACAGAGAAACCAGTGAACTAGACAATTAGGACTTTCTAACCTCTTTGTAATGTGATTTTCTTAGCATGTCTTTGGTTTCAGCTTTGCCTATGTCTTGGGTCTCTGGAATACTAATGCATTTAAGTTGAAAAGAATTTTTTTTAATTAGCTGCGTGCTCTCGGGCATAGGCTCAAGTTACTTCAGACTCAGTTTCTCCTCTGTAAGATAAGAACATGACCAACCTGCATGATCCTGGGAATCTCAGGTGGGGCAATGTTATATAGAAAGGCAGATGTAGTCACAGTGTTCAGACAAAACAACCTGTGATGGTTAGCCTCAGCTGTCGGTTGATGGGGTCTAGCATCACCGGGGAAATGCGCTTCTGGGAATGTCTGCGGAAGATTATCTTGATTAGGTTAACTGAGGTGAGCAACCGGCCAACTGTGGGTGGCTCCATCATCTGGGCTAGGATCATAGAGAAGACCAGAGGAGCACAAACACTACACTCTCTTTCCTAATTGTGGATACAATGTGACCCTGCTTCAAGCTCCCGACACCTTCCCTTCCCCACCACCCGTGAACTGGGAGCCAGCCTAAACCCTTCCTTTTTTCCTAAAATTGCTTTTGTCAGGATATTTTATCATAGCAGCAGGAAAGGTAACTAAGACAGGCTCTTACCATTCCAAAATAAATATACCCATCGTGAAGTAAATCTAGCACACTCTTTAATTTTGGAAATGTAACAAGCATCCGTAGAAAGCTAAGGGGAAGTGTACCAGAATGTGCTTGTGTGTATTTTCAAGACTGGAGACAGTGAAACTGCCTGTAATGGATCCATCACGATACTAAAGTGTTTGAGATAATGATTAGTATAAAAAGGGGGGGGGTTACAAAACAGCTGACATGTACATATATATATATATATATAATACTGATATAGCTATTGATATTCAAGGGTGAGTAGAGTCCATTCTAGCTCAAAAGATAAGGAGGAAACTCACACAGAATTTACATGGAAGAAATGGACTGTAAGTTCAAAATTCTAAGCATGTGTATATGCATGTTCATGTAGGTATAGGTGTGCGTGTAGGTGTGTGTCATGTACACCTATGTGTCACAGTCAGAGGACGAGCATACGTGTTGTTTCTCAGGCATTGGCTATCTTTTGGGGGAGGCAGCGGGGAGACAGGGTTTCTCACTGCCCTGGAACTCCTTGAGTAGGTGAGCCTGGCTGGCCAAGGAACCTATGGACCTGCCTGCCCCCTCCTCTGCAAAACTGGGATCACAAGTATGCTACCACCACCGCCTCACCTCTCATGAGTTCTGGGGGATTGAACTCAAGTGCTCATGCTTGCAAGGTGAGTACCCTACCTATGGATCTGTCTTCCCAGTCCTCTGCATCTTATAGTGTTTGAAAATCTATACCCATTCAGCACATTGCTTTCAAGTAAGTGAGAGGCTGGGCACAGGGAAAGAAAGAATTCTGCACGCTCTCCTAAATTTATAGAGCATAAGTTATTTATCACAAAGTGTAACACTTTAGTTTATCAGAACCAAAGGAGACTCTGAAACATGTCTCTTTGTTCCGTTATTTACTGCATTCTTGCGAGCCATCTCAAAGCATAGTGGCTTCAAACAACCAGGGTTTTATGATGTGCTGTGACCCTGCTGGCAGGCTGGGATGTTCCAACTTGGTCTGTTCACAAGTTGCCTCCGTCTGCAGCTGCTGGGGCCTGGCCTTCTCTGGGCCAGCTGTGCCTGTCTCTCTATGTTCTTTCATCTGCGTGGACCAGTCCCAGGTTCCAGGAAGATGAGATGGAAGCTGAGAGGAGGCTTGGAGACTAGATGCCAGATTGTGTTACCACTTCCATGTTTGGACCAAAACAACCACAGAACAGAGAATCTGTGAGGCCATTAAGCAAACCACCCTAATGTCAGCAGCCAAATTGTCAGTCATTGTTTTTATCAGTGTTTTTGCCTGGGTTTCTGAATCCAGTGATCTTTGGCCACAGGATATAGTTGACCTGACAGCTGTGTGCTTTGGATGGTTGGATGGTTTCATCTCCTCCTGAAGCATTTTTATCTTAACTGTTTTGGCCTTCCAGATTTTCAGATGCCATGATTATTTGTTCAGCCAGGCTTAGCTCAGTCTCAGCCTGGGTTCAGGTTCCCCAAGTGATTTACCTGGGCTCTGCATTGGAAGGTTAAGGTGGGGGTGGCTTTCTGAAACTCATCATTGCCTATTCTAATTATACAGAATCCCTCCTGTCTCTCAAGAGCCCTGGGCTCTATCTATGGAATTTCCTTGAGAAATCTCGAACACCATGGGTTCTGTGGGTTCACTCTCCTTTGCTTCCTGTCCTCTTCTCCTTCCCTCCCCTTTTCTACCCTCCCTGCTGCCCATCTTCCCCTTTGCTTTTCCCTTCTCTTTATCCTCCATTTCTTTCTATTGCTCAAAGAAACACCATGACCAAAAGCAAGTTGGGGAGGAAAGGGTTTATTTCAATTTATACTTCCAGGTAGGTAACAGTCCATCACTTAGGGAAGTCAGAGCTGGAACTCAAACACTGAAGGATCCTAGAGGCAGGAGCTGATGCAGAGGCCATGAAAGAGTGAAGCTTACTGGCTTGCTCCTCATGGATTTCTCGTTCTTGGACCAATCATCCAAGGTATAGCACCACCCACAATGAGCTGGGCCCTCCCCCATCAATCGCTAATTAAGAAAATGTCTTACACATGGATCTTATGGAGGCATTTTCTCAATTGAGGTTTCCTCTTTTCAGATAATTCTAGCTTGATGATCAAGTTGACATAAAACCAGCCAGCCCTCTCCTTTCCATCTTCTTTCTCTTTTCATGCCTCCTCCCTTCCCCCTTTACTGTCTTTCCCCTCATTCCCTGCCTCTCTCCTCCTTGCTCTCATCTCCCTTTCCTTTTTTTTTCCCTCTATATTCTTCAGATTCAAAAGGCCACTTGCCCCTCTCTCTCCTTCACAGGGGAAGTAGCCTGACCTGAGAACAAGCTTCCAGTCTCGGACCTTCCCTTGTGGAATAGTGTGACCTGGAACAACCCACCTTCCACCTCCAGGTTTCAGTTTCCTCCCTAATAAAATATCCATCAGCCTGGGTGAGGTAGGAACGGTATGAGCATCCTCTGATCCAAGCCAGACCATCCAGTGCTGATGTCTTAAAATCAAAGCAAGAGCCCTGCTTTATTGAGATGCAGGACTCACATCTCCAGTCTACCCACTCATACTTCAGTGGCTTAGCTCATCATCCACAGATGGATTGTCTTCTGAAACAGCCTCTGGACCCTTAAGATAATCAAGACAGATTTGAGGCACCTCACTTGAAAAGACAGTCCTCTGGTGGTTTTTAGCTCTGCATGCTGGCGGCTGTGGCCTTTGAATGCAGGGCAGGGGCCAGGGCCTTGGTTAAGGATGCCCATCTGAAGCCTGCAGCTAGGGGAGGCAGCCGCAGCCATTTAGTATGCCCTGCCTTCCGCACTGAGTGGCAGCCAGCCTCGGAGCCCTGGAGTGGCGGGGGCAGCTGCCAGAGGCTGGGCCACCCACACCCCACACACAGGCAGAGTTGGGGGGAGTCTTCTGTGGAAAGAGCATTGAGTGATTAAACCCCCCTTCCATCTTTCTCCCAGGACCTACAGCCAAACACAATGTTTACTTCATGTTTTCAATCCTGAGAAAATCTACCTGAAGCAGGCTGAATCAAAGATATACAGGCATAGCCTGGATTACAGAGGAACAGTCATGGGCAGCCACCTGCAATTCACTTAACTTCAGAGCCCAGATCAGAGAAGCCACGGCAGTGGGGAGGTCTCAATCTGCCCGCAGCTCCCTGTCAGTCAATGGTGAATTGGGCTCAAACTTAGCTTTGCAGCTTACTAGCTGTGTGTGCTCAGCAAGTCACATACCTTACCCATGCTTCAGTTTCCTCACATGTAAGGTGAGAACTGTGAATTGCAGTTAGATAATAAGTATTTAACGGAACAGGAGTGTTCAACAGCCACAGGCTCCCTGCGGCCCTCTCCCTTCTCCCTGAGGTCCAGGGGGAAAGGACAAAGAAAGAGCAAACACTGCCTGCCCTCTGGAGCCCAGAGAACAGCTTGAGAGAAGAACCGCCCCCCCCCCCGTAGGGGGTTTGAGGGACATGACCTGACTGTGAAGGATCCAAATCCGGCCCTATTCTGAATCCCTTCCTGCACTGTGTGTGTGTGTGTGTGTGTTTCTCTCTACCTGTAGCTCAGCCCTTACTAGCTTGTTCGACCTTCAGTGCTGCTCCTTTAGGCTGTCACACCCTGTTCTTGAGCCTGTGGGAACCTGATCCAGCAAGGCCCTGCACCTCCAGCTCCACCTTAGGATGCTATGTGAAAATGAAAGGGCTCCTATGCGCCCAATAAAGCCACCATCCCCTGAGCATCACTGCTGCAGAGCTGCTTTTCCCACCTCGCAGGTCATCCCTCAATCTCTAGGACTAGTATTCACAACACAGAGAAAAAGATTGTGCAGCTGCCCTTTCAGTTAAGACTTCCAATGGGCCCCATCCACGTCACGTGGACTTTTACAGGCCCAGAACTTTCTCTGGAAGAGGAACCAGGGCAAGAGATAAAGGACAGTGAGAAGGATGTCAATGCAGCGGAACTATGCCTGCGATTGCTAAAGGAGGCAACATGGAAAGCCTCCAAAGAAAGGATATCAGAGGCCTCTAGAGCAAAAGACTGGCCCCAGATAGCTACCTCTAAGAAAGAGGAATCTTGGCCCAATAATTTTAACATTGAGTTCAGCCAACAACAGCAAGGAGCCAAACCTCATTGTACTTCAGTTTCAGCATTGGGAGGCCCTTGGCAGAAGACCCAGTGAAGCTCACTGAGACTTCTGACCTACAGGAATGCAACGAATAATGCCATCTTACCTCGGATCATTTGTTACATTGCATGCCATGATTATCATAACTCCTATCGCCAATACCACCTCACCATCATAAAATCACCACCGCTGGATCACATCCCCACATCTCCCACCAGCATCAACACTGCTGCTGCTGTGTAACAGCCTCACCCACCCCCATCACCTGCATCCTGTATGAGCACTAGATTTCAGCCTTTCTTTTTTTTTTTAATTACACTTTATTCACTTTGTATCCCCCCTGTGGTTCCCTCCCGGCCCAATCCCTCCCTTCCTCCACCCTCTGCATGCATGTCCTTCCCCAAGTCCACTGATAGGGGAGGTCTTCTTTTCCTTCCTTCTGATCCTAGTCAATTAGGTCTTATCAAGAGTGGCTGCATTGTCTTTTTCTGTGGCCTGGTAATGCTGCTTCCTCCTCGGGGGGGGGGGGAATTAAAGAGCAGGCCAATCAGTTCATGTCAGAGGCAGTCCCTGTTCCTATTACAATGGAACCCACTTGGATACTGAACTGCCATGGGCTACAGCTGTGCAGGGGTCTTAGGTTATCTCCATACATGGTCCTTGGTTGGAATATCAGTCTCAGGAAAGACCCTTGTGCTTAGAATTTTTGGTTCTGTTGCTCTCCTTGTGGAGTTCCTGTCCTCTCCAGATCTTACTGTTTCCCACTTCTTTCCTAAGATTCCCTGCACTCTGCCCAAAGGTTGCCCATAAGTCTCAGCATCTGCATTGATAGTCTGCAGGGCAGAGCCTTTTAGAGGTCCTCTGTGTCAGGCTCCTGACTTGTTCCCTCTTTTCTCCTTCTGATGTCCATCCTCTTGACCTTTCTGGAATTGAGCATTTTAGCAAGAGTCCTGCCTCTTGTTTATCTTCTTTAGGTGTATAGATTACATTATGTTTATCATATATTATAGGACTATATGAGTGAGTATATACCGTATGTGTCTTTCTGCTTCTGGGATAGCTCACTCAGGATGATCTTTTCCAGATCCCACCATTTACCTGCAAATTTCATGATTTCCATGTTTTTTATTGCTGAGTAATATTCCATTGTTTAGATGTACCACAGCCTTTTTTAAAACTGATTTCCTGCGCATGGTCAGTCTGTGGCTAGTTATCCCCTGGTATATACAGCCTCTGCCTTGGGTCTGTTCTTGGTACCATCTTGCCTGATGCTGGCCTGGACTCCTGTTCTCCTATGCCAGGTCCCACTCCTTGTTACTCATTACTTCCTTTCTCAAGGCAGATTTTAGAACTCCTGCCCCTAGGCCTGAGTAGAGTGCTGACAGTGACAGGAGTAGGTTTTTCTGAAGCTATGGACTTAGAGTCCCGCCCAAGGAAAGAGGCTCATGCAGCCTGCAAGGCCTACCTTTCCTGGCATCTTTCAAGCCTTTTCTCCAAGCCCAGACCAGAACTGTGGTGTTTTCACAGGTAGTTCCAGAATCCAGTTTTCAATACCTTCAGCTGAGCTTCTCCACAGTACAAGGTCATTTGGGGACATCATGAAAATATTGATGCCCAGAGCCGGAAATGCTACCTCAACGGATCTGAGATGGGAGCAGATGTTAGTGTTTTTGAAAGCGCTCCAGTCGGCTTTAATGTGCAGCCAGTGCTGAGAACCACTTCCCTGGGGCTTGACAGCTAAGGCTCTTCCCCACTTCTGCCATGCCTAGCTCCAAGCCCATTTGAGCTGATTATTTCTTTCTTGCTTAATGTTCCCAGAATTCTGTTCAACTTTAGCCAAGATGGTAATGACAACAGACTTTTTTCATGCCATTGTCCCTCCTTCATTATTGGTTTCTTTCAATGGGCCTTGGACATAAGGCGCTGCACTTAGGCATCTCCCCTCTCCTGACCTACACAAGCTGCAGAGGCAAAAGCACCCTCTAAAAATATTAATAGGAACTACAGGTGCTGATAGAGATGAACCATCTTCAAATTCTCTATACGGCTTAACACTGATCTTTAACGATCTCTTGGCATGAAATAGGGAAGTGGCTAATTAAAAGCCACTCATTAAATATGTCTTCCCGCACTCTTCCTCAGTAGTTTTCTTTGTCTTTGCTGCTGGGTTAAAAACACTCTTAAGCAAAAGCAACTTGGTGGAGGAAATGGTTTATTTGGCTTACACTTCCGGGTCCCAGTTTAAGGGAATTCAGGTCAGGAACTTCAAGCAGTAGCTTGAAGCAGAAACCAGGCTTGATGATTCATGCAGGCTCATGCTTACATGCCTGGAAAATGGTGTCACCTACAGTGGGCAAAGCACTACTAGTAATTAATAACCAAAACAATACCCCACAGACAAGCTCACAGGCCAATTTGAGGTAGGTAATGCATCAACTGAGAGTTCTTCCTCCAGTAAATCTAGGCTGTGTCAAGTTGACTCTTAATGGCTCCCCTATAAATTGTCTGTCTTCACCTCCACTCAAGCCCTCATTCAAGCCCACCCCATGACATAAGGAGTTCTTTCTTGGCTCTTGGAATAAAAATCCCTACACCTCTCTCTTTCCTCTCTCACTCTTTCTCTCCTTTTCTCCCTCCTTCTCTCCTCTCTCCCTTCTCCCCTCCCTCTTTCTGTCCTCCCTCTTCATCTTACTTTATTTTCAAAAGCCACACAGCTGGCAGGCTCAGCTGTGATGTTTCCTCTCCAAAAACCAGGTGTTGTCAGTGTCATGTTCTTGGTAGTACAGCCTGAAGAAGGATTAGGCCACGTGGCCTCTCAGGAGAATGGAGGTTAAGTCTCATTTAGAAGAAGTCTCAGAGAGAGCATTCTGGTCCCTTGCCCTTTCCCCTTCCACCTGCCTTCCACCATGTGAGAATACACAGCGGTCTTCCCTCGATGGGATTTATAGCCTGAAGACACCACCTCAGCATGAGAGAGTAGACCTTATGAGGCAATGGGGCCTTCTGGGCCTTCCACCTTGGAAACCCCAGCTTTTTAATCTCAGAACGGCGAGGAGATATATATCTGATTGTTTGTAAGCTATTCAGTCTCAGGTTTTTGTAGAGGAGCACACAAACTGAGATGGGTTCTTTTTAGCTGTTATACAGAGCAGATAAAGCTAAGATAGACACAAGGTTGACAACAAGACATTCAGTCAGTATACAACATTTTATCCCTGTGATATAGAGATGTTATCTCATTCAGCCCTCACGAAAAACCTCACGCGGCAGCTATTTCCTACTCCACAGGTAAGAAAACTACAACATAGAGCTGGATTTGAACCCTGGTCTGCCTCACCCTTAGACTGACAGCCAGCCCTTCAAGGGGTTTAGCGAGGAGCTCCAGAGCTCATGGGCTGTACATGGGAAGGCATGAGATTGGTACTCTGGTAAACCTGGGCTTCTCCAAGCCTGGGGCTGCTTCAATGACTTCCCAAGGAGCCCACAACAGAGTCTCTGCTCACAGAAACAACGCCTAGCACCTTCTGTTCCCGGCCTTGGCTGTTAATCTCAGCATTTAGTAACTAATGAGGCAGAAAGGGTTAATTCCGGATCCCTAGCTGCGTGCACAGATGGATTCCTGAGAATTACCCCTCTGCCCCACCTCCAATTAAAAGGGCTGAGCTTTCCCACTTCCACCTCCTCCTGTTTGGCAGAAGAGGCGACACAGGGCTCCTGCAGCTTGGTTACTGTCAGTAACATCAGCGACTTTGGGCTGTTTGCTCTCCATTTGCTTGCCTCCTGGCACTGAAACCTCATTAGGGCTCT
Source organism: Meriones unguiculatus (assembly GCF_030254825.1). Lineage (NCBI taxonomy): Eukaryota > Metazoa > Chordata > Mammalia > Rodentia > Muridae > Meriones > Meriones unguiculatus. The sequence continues at coordinate 38,455,073 of NC_083355.1, read as the reverse complement.
CACAGAAAAGAGATGGCTGCAGCAGGGAGAGAAACTCATCATTTGCCAACAATGAGACTCTGGGCCTCCCCTGCCTGTTGCCTAGCAGGCTGACGGAGTGTACACTGACCCCAGATCTCCACCGGAAGCCGGCATCACCTAAACTGATGCAATGTCAGCCCCTGGGAGCCCTTCCATCTTGCATGAGCCACCAACCAGCTCTTTGTGACTGACAATCACTGATGCCTGGAAAGAACAGCGGCTTGCTTGGGTGCTGTCGAAGGGTCTGCTGACAAATGTACAGAGCAAATGAGGCTGGGGAGAGACGGGGCGTTTAACCTACATAGGAAAAGCTTTTTCCTCAAGTACTTCAGCGCATTCATTCTCCTTGCTGAGTGGCAAGTGGGCCAACACAGTGTCCCATGGGGGTCCAGCGGGCAGTACTTTGTTCTTATTTCAGTAAGTGCTGAAGTCACATGGAGGAGTCCACATGACATCAAAGGTCCTCTTATGCATACACTTAACAAAGACATACCCCAACTTCTAGGCTCTGTTCTGCTCTGAGTGGATGTGAGGCCAGTGACAAGTTGTCTTTGTGCCTATAATTCTTCATCTAGGAGGTAGGAAAATGGGAACATAATTTCTGAGCTAAAATGCTGCCCTGAAAACACACCTGAAAGATTTTGTAGCATTGCTTGTGTGTGTGTGTGTGTGTGTGTGTGTGTGTGTGTGAGTGTGTGTGTGAGTGTGTGTGTGTGTATGTGCACTGGCTCACGCACACACATGTTTCTGGAAGCCAGAAGAAGACATCAGGTGGCCCACTTTCACTCTCAACCCATAGTCCTTCCTTGGATAGGACTTTTTTCTGAATCCAGAGCTAGCTGGCAACCAACAAGCCCAAGGCAGCCTCCTGTCCCTGTCCCCTGAACCCCAGCACTTAGGTTTGCAGAGATGTATGGACATGCCTAGTTTTTGACACAGGAACTGGGAATCAGAACTCAGATAAGATCCTCATTTTTGCACAGCAAGCTCTTAGAACTTAACTTGCTGGGCCTTCATCTTCTTAGCATCTCCATCACAGAGGCCCCTAAGGGTCAGAGGAATGAGTATTTACAGAGCACTTGCTATGCCAGAGATCTGTGAATCAGGAGGTGTCACTCCCTGCCCCAACTCCTATCTTTGACAATCTCCCTAGATGGCCTTGTCACCCTACTGGAGGCCTTTGCACATAGATGCCCACAAGTCTGGAATGTCCTGACCCACATTTGCCTAGAGCCTTGGATGACAAACTCTTCCTGGTTCGGATGGCCCTAGAGTGCCCTCCATTCTTTCAGCAATTTTTATTTCCCACCACTAACTGTAATCAGACAGGACAAAGCCAAGGTAGTGGGAGGCCCAGCCAAGTTTAAATGATGAGTCTGCCTTGCTCATTCTTTAGTCCTGGCCTCAGGCAAATCGCTTACCCTCTCTCTGAGCTTTGTTTTTCTTCTTATTAACACAGAGATAAAAGTTCTGCCTTCTGGCTGGGGAGATGGTTCAGTGTGATGTGCAAGCACGAGGATCCAAGTTCAGATCCCCAGCACTTATGCTAAAAGCCAGGTCCATCCCCATTTGGCATTATGTCCCCCAAGTGCTACTATGCATGGTGCCTGTACACTTCAGTGATGGGAAGGTGAAGAAAGTTGTATTCCTGGAGCTCTTTGGCTGGCCAACCTAATGCAATGGTTGGGCTCTAGGTTCAGTGAGAGACCATGTCTCAAAATATAAGGGGGAGGGAACTGACAAAGCCATTCAATGTTCATCTCTAGCCTTCACATGCTTGTGCACATCAGCACATACATGTGCACATCGGAACATGAGCAATACACACAAACAACACACACACACAAGTCTCACCTTCACGTGTCACCAAAATGCCACTGAGGATCGAGTGAGATTATATATCTAAAGAGTATCAGTGTATACAGCCAGAAAGACTGTACGACGCTGATTCTGGACTTAGAAGGATCATGTCACTGTCATGAGTGGTGCAACTCTAAGAAGCTATGAATGTTAGCCTTACTCTCCTCACCTTCAAAATGCACGTGACTGGCTGGCTCTGTCCTGGGAGGGCTCAGGACACCGATGGCACTTTGCAAAGGCAGCTGTTTACCGGGTGAATTGTGGCTGTCGAGGCTTGCGGTGACAGTTTGTTGATGTTCTCTCCAGAAGGCTGTGCTGGCTGGAGCTCCTGTCTCAGTCACCTTCACCCTGGACTTGGTGGCAGGGTGTGTTTTCCAGCATACCTGCCCCACAGGCTTAATGAGAGTCAAGAGCCCTGCGGCAGTAGGAAGGTGCAGCTGCCAGCCATGCATGAAGTTAATTTAGCTTCGGGAAATGCCTGGTGGTTTGGGAAGCAGCAGACACGTGGATGATCCATCCATGCTCTGTCTGGAAAATGAATGGGGGCGGGGACCATCTCCTCCAACCCTGTGGGGAGCTTCTTTCCCCACATCAGCTGCCAGAGACGGGAGGGGTGAGCAGAACTCACTGTTATCTTGGGTTTATTTGTTTAAGTTGGAAAGGTTTCCAAAAAAAAAAAAGAACACTTATTTCATTGTCTTTATACTTACTGTTAACTCAATAAAAAGTGGTTCTTTTAATTAATCTCAGTGTTGCTGGTTCTGCTGTTTTGAGCTAAGTAGAAAGGCTTATTTTAGCTTTTCTGTCTCTGCTGCAGTCACTAGCCACTAGCCTCTGCATCAACTCCCCCAAAGCAGGTGGAGGGTGAAACCTCTGGGATCAGCTTAAGACAGGCTGCAGGGTGCCTGGCAAGCTGGTGGCTGAGGGAGGAGTCCTGACCAGGAGGAAAGCTCAGCCTTTTGCTTGACATCTGCCAGCATCTGAGCAGACTGGGCCGGAGCACGTTCTCAAAGCACTGCAGTTGGAAAGAAGTTGCTTGATGCTCTTCTCCTCTCATTTAAACAGATACTTATTTGTTACATGAACACAGAGGTGATTATTTTTACAGCTGGCACTATTCTCCCGTTTAAAAATGAATGGATAAATTCCCGGGCACTTTGCAATGAAGCAACCTTCTGGTTCGGCAAACTCTTTCTTCCTATTGATTTTCCTCTTAAAATCAAAGCAGTCGGCTGTTGTAAAAAGAATTTGGGCTTTAGATTTAATAAAATTACCCAGGGATGTGGCAACTCACTCTAAATACTTGTTTAAGGGGAATATGAAAGCAGTCAGATGAAATATTAATGAGAGTTCTGAAAATATTAACAATGTCTAGTGCTGAAGAGAGAAAAAGAGAATGCGGAAATAAGAGAAGTGAGAGCCCCAGGAAACAATGGGCTGTTTTGGATTCTGCTCTCCTGACTTCCGGCCTTCTCCCACCCTGGCTAGCGAGCCCTTCTGGGAGAAGTGAGGATAAACAAGTTTCCTTTTCCCCCACCCAGTTATAGATATCACATCTCCAAGATTCCCCCGATGTTCTTTCAAGCGCTGTCAGCTCTTGCAGTCACTAGAATTTACCGGCCTGGGTGCTGGAGAGGTGGTTTATGGGATTAGGAGTGTTTAGTGTAGTGAGCACGTGGACCTGAGTTTGGACACTCAGAACCAGTGTGTACCGGGTGTAGCTATGTGTGTCTCTAAACCTTAGAGTTACTACAGGAGAGTGGGATAGAAGGGAAGTGTGGAGGTGGCCAGGATGCTCCCTGAGGCTTGCTGGCTAGCCAGACTAGCCGACAGAGAGAGAGAGAGAGAGAGAGAGAGAGAGAGAGAGAGAGAGAGAGGTAAGGTTATTTTCAGATTCAGTGAAAGACAGTGTTTTGAGGGAATAAAGTGGACAATGGTAGAGCTGTATGGTCTCTGTGCGCCTGTGTTTGCCTGCACACCCTCTCACACACACACACACACGCACACCACGCCCGCCTCCCCATTCCCCATCACTGGCCTTTCTGCAGTTATCCTTGGCTGGTTACATGACCACGGATAGGTTCGCTTCCTCTTTGGACAGGTTTTCCCTGATTCTGACAGTCAGAAGTTGGCTTTTCCTCCCTGGACCAAGGCAAGCTCTCACTGGAACTCTCTTGAGGCCATCAGGACTGTGCAGGTTTCAGTCCAGACACCATCTTTGTTCGATGTGAGCTCCTTCAATGCAGAAGTCCTGACTATTCCCATTTAAAGGGGACAGTGCAGAAAGCACAGGATTTGGAGAGTCATGAGTTTGAGCACCACTGCTGTCATCCACCCACCTCCCATGACCTTGTTGTCCTATTTTCTAAACCGTATCATCTCTCTCTGTACTGCCCAGGGGGGGGTTGTTTGTTTGTTTGTTTGTTTTTATTGTTGTTGGCCCCATCACCACCACCACATCCCACTACAGTGGCTCTAGAATCCAAAACTTTCTTTACTCACAGCAGGCCTTCAGTGGATTGCAATTCTGGGCACATGACATGCATCTTCTAATATTGTGTCTTTACCTCTAAAATTTGGATGGCAACAGCTCCCCACCCTTACCTGTATCCTCTATACCCCTTAAACTTCTACCTTGCAAACTGCTCAGAGAGACATGGATTATTATCTTAATCCACTTGGATGAGAAAAATGGGGTTCTGAGGTAAGTTTTCACAGCCTGGGAAGAATAGCTCAATGTCTAGACCATGGGCCACAGATGCCAAGTTCTTTAGCACCCAACAGCCCGCTGGCACCTCTTGAGAAACTTCAAGATGAGCACTACTTTTAACTCACTCTGCCCCAATGGAGGAGGCAACGGTGGTAGTGACCTTGGTCCTGCTCACTAGCAGGATCTGAGGCCCAACACTGCCTCCTCTTTTTAATTTTGAATCCATGCCTTACTTGGAACGATTACGGGGCCAGATGGTGGCGCACACCTATAATCCCAGCGCTCAGGAGGCAGAAGCAGGTGCATCTTTGTCAGTTCAAGGCCAGCCTGGCCTACAGTGTGAGCTCCAGGACAGCCACGGCTACACAGAGAAACCCTGTCTCGAAAGAAAGAAAGAAAGAAAGAAAGAAAGAAAGAAAGAAAGAAAGAAAGGAAGGAAGGAAGGAAGGAAGGAAGGAAGGAAGGAAGGAAGGAAGGAAGGAAGAAAGAAAGAAAGAAAGAAAGAAAGAAAGAAAGAAAGAAAGAAAGAAAGATTGTTTTCAGCAAACTCGTCTAGACTTACGTTAGTCTAGGAACTCTGCCGGTTGTTATGGCTGGCACAAGCAATGTTAGTTCTGCTTAGTGTGGGGGGGAGTTGCATTTGAGTCAACCTTGTTTCACAGGCTTCCTCTACCAGCTATGGCTCTCTTCTCATAATAGCATAGGGACTCTCTCTCTCTCTCTCATTTCCATACTCCTCACCTGCCCACCTGCATCCTGTCCCCAGAGCATCACAGGATAAGTAGTCTGTAGTCACAGGCAGGTTGGGAGAAACTTAAGTGCAGCTGAGAAATGGCTCCCACGATATTCCTGGAGACAAGCAGAGATCTACAACAAATACATGAAGTCGTCTCCCTGAAGGGAAATTACTTCCTACTTCTCTCTTCACAGCTGCCCCTTCCCTCATCCCGCATGAAGCAGTCTTGTCAGCCTGCATATTTCTGAAACTCCTGTCATCTCTCACCCAGCCCTTGCTGTTCAGTTCTCATCACCGTTCTTTAGACATGCCTGGAACTCTCCTACCAAAGGGACTCTGCACATCTTTATAAAGCCTGTGTGGATAATCTCGTTTCAATGCCTTGTTATGGGTGGATTTTGCCTGCTCTCTTTCATGTGTTAAAATCCTCATCCAGGTATAACACCACCGGCAGACTGCAGTCTTCTGGAAGTAGCTTAAGTTGGGTAATATAAGAAAGGAGCTTTAACCCAATAGAATCACGTCCATTTTTAAACTTTGTGTGTGCTTTCTTTTTTGTTGTTGTTTGCTTGTATAGTACTGGGGATGGAACTCAGGGCCTTACACATGCTAGGCAAGTCCTCTGCCTGTAAGATATATTACCAATATCTATTTTTTACATGTACACATGAGGAGGTGCATGTGTGTGCATGGGGAGGATAGGACTGATTGAGTGTTTCTTTTGTTTTGTTTTGTTTTTAGACACAGGGTTTCTCTGTGTAGCCTTGGCTATCCTGGACTGACTTTGTAGACCAGGCTGGCCTCAAACTTACAGAGATCTGCCTGCCTCTGTCTCCCTGAAGGTTGGGATTACAGGTGGGGGTCACAATACCAGGCATGTTAAGTATTTTCTTCTGATGTTTTTCACTTCTCTCTCTGTACATGTGAGTGTGTGTCTCTCTGTGTGTATGTGTGTGTGCATGTGTCTGTCTCTCTGTGTGTATATCTGTCTGAGAGTGCATGCGTGTGTGAGAGAGTGTCTGTATGTTTGTGCATGTATGTGTCTGTGAGTATGTATGTGAGTATGTGTGCTTGTGACTGTGTCCATGTGTGTATCTGTGTATATGTGTGCAGGAGTATGTCTGTGTATTTTTGTGCCTGTGTGTGTATGTGAGTGTTGGTATGTGTGACAGTGTGTCTGTGTGTGTCTCTGTATATGTGTATGTGTGTGCATGTGTATCTATGAGTGCGTGTGTGAATGTTTGTGTGTGTGTGTGTTTTATGTGAGTGCTATGGGTTCCAGTTCTACTTCAGGTTCTCACATCTGCGTAGCAAACCTCTCACCCAGTGAACCACTTGTCCAGCCTTTCACCTTATGTTTTAAGACCAGATCCCTCACTGAACTTGGAGCCCACAGATCCGGCTAGACTGGGTTGGTCAACATGCTCCAGGGAGGTTCCTGTCTCTGCCTCCTTAGTTCTGGGGTTATAGACACATGCCTGGCTTTTCCATAGGTACTAGAGACACAATATCAGGTCCTCATGCTTGTGGGAAACAGTTTGCTGACTGAGCCATCTCCTCAATATTATTTTTGTTTGTTTGTTATGGTTCTTGTTTTGGCAAATTAAATCTTGATAAGTCATTCAAGCTAGCTTTGGAACTTCCTCAGTAATCAAATTGGTCTTGAACTTTCTGATGTTTTTTGTTTGAATCTCCTGCAGAGCTGAGATTATAGGAGTGTGCCACCAGGCCCAGCTACTCCTGCTTTTATTAGCATATATTAATTGTAAGAGGCTCATGGATTTCATTATGACTTTCATACACTCACACAACACAGTTTTGGTGACATTACCGAACCTATATTATCCTCTCATCCTCCTTCCTGTTCCCTCTTCCAGTTCCCTCAAAGTCCCATCTTACATTCATAGTACTGTGGCCTTTTAAGAAATGGCAGAACAAGCCCTTTCTTCCCTCCCCACATAGAAGAACCCAGTGAGAAGGCGGCCATCTGTAAACAGGAAGAGGTCACAGCAGGATGTGAATCAGCCAGTACTTGGTTTGAGATTTCAGCCTTTAGAACTCTGATAACAGGATCCAGTGTTTCTCCAGTGTTTCTCTTGATCTGCGTTTTTTTTGTCAATGCAACCTAAGAAGACAGACCTTAAACACCAGACTCAGCAAGGCAAGCTTGATCATCTTGCTAACTGCAAGTGCTGAGGATCAGAGGAGCTGAAGGTTTTCCCCCCAGGTTCACACAAACAGGGACAAGTCTGCAATCATGGCACCACACACAGCACCAACAACGAAGCCAGTTGTTATGGTGTTCATCTACCCATTTCCGAGATGGAAACAGGCTTAGGCAGAACTGTGACTGGCAAGAACCCCACCACCACCCGCCCCATGCTGCCAGCTACAGCGCAGTTACTGTGAGCTTTCACTGTCTGAACTCTCTGCCAGGCGTGGTGCTGAGGACAACAGCACCTGGAAGTGTTCTACCTGGGGGGAGGGGAGGAAGACTTCCAGTTTCCTGCTATCCCCATCCCTGCCTTATATTCCTCAGAGATCAGGCACTTTTGTCATCCCTGACACACAAAAGTAAGGTTGAGGTGAAGCGGTTAATGTAACATCAGCAAGAAGGCATAGCAAGATTTAACCTACTTAAACACCTGTCACGCTGTCCCCACAGCTGTCCAGAGTGTGTGCCACGGTGCTCATCAGTTTACAGGTGATGGGACAGAATACCAGAGATGTGAAGTAATCTATGCAGGACATACAATCTCTGCAAGATGGTGCAGGAAAGCTGGCATTCCTAAGCTGGATCTCAGGGTGAACGGGGAGGTGGAGGAGCACATGCCTCACCAACAACAAACCAAAGGGACCTGTGGTGTGTGGAGCACAAAGCCGGGCCCTAGAGGGGAAGACAAATGGGAGGAGAGGAGCTTGCAATGCTGAGGAGGCCATCCGTACCGAAGAGGGGGGCTGGTAAAAGTGTACTGACTGTCTACACACAATTGTTGGAAATTCTATCCCAATCTTCCTGGGTCAGGGGTGGAGGAGAGGCTAGCTGGAGAGTTCAGGAGAGGATCCAAGCATGCAGCCAACAGCTCGGAGGAGCCCTGACAAGAACCTCTCAGCACAGTTCTCGATGACACTTCTGTACAAACACTCAGATGTGTCTTTTCAAGCACTGGGGAGATGGTGTGATCAAAGGGAGACAGGGCCACATAACAGAAACACGGGGCTGTTAGCCTTAAACTTGTGATAAGTTTCACCTCCCCTGACTGTGAGCTCCGAGGCCTCAGGAAATTGCATACCTCCCCGAGATTCTGTCCCTCAGCTGTGACAAGGGTGACTCTCTGTCCCTCAGCAGGGAAGTGAATAAGCTTACAAACCCAGCACACAGGTAACTGTCAAAGGAGACTAACTCTCACCTCCCAATATGGATGACACTAAAATGGAGTCTTGGGGTGAAAACAGCTTTACAATGCTGTTTCTCTGCTTTCCAGGCTCATAGTTTGGTTGGGATCCAGATCCAGGGACTAAACAAGGACATATTAGAAGTCATATGAACCACAACCTTCTACCTTCAGCATCACTCACTCTGAAGAATCCCTTGCAACACAATCTGATAGAGTCCATCAAGACCAAGAATGTTTTTTCCCAAGAATTATATCCCCAATAGAAACATCTCTGTATGTTCATCAAGAGTGATGAGAATGTGTTCAATATTAATCATCCATTAGGAAGTTGTAAAGCAAAAGCCTGAAGAGTTTCCACTGCTATGAATGCAAGAAGGAAACACCAGATTGTATTAGTTGTGCAAAACGACTAAAATTCTCAAACACTACTGTGTAAAGTGGTGTGGTCACTCTGGAAATCAACAGAGCCGTTCCTTAAAATTTTAAACCTGTGCCTATTATATAAAAAGGAACTCATAGCTTTCCTAAAATACTTAAATGTGAATGTTCATAAGAGCTTTGTGTGTAAGAGTCCCAAATTGGAAATAACCCAGTACCAATCAATGGGGGAATGATAAACTGTCATATAGCCAGAAAACAGAAGAGTACTTAGCAGGAAAAAAGAAAAAAGAAAAAAATTCCAAACACACACAAAGGATATATATAATTATAATGACCAAAAGAATTCAGACTAAAGACATTATAAACATACTTTCTCATCTGCCCTGGTTATAGCTAGAAAATTAAAGTCATTCTATATGACAGAAATGGCCTAATGGTGACTGGAGACAGGTTGTGAAGAGGAGAGGAGAAAGGAATTATAAATGGGTATGTGGAAAATTTGAACAGCTATGAACTTACTGGCTACCTTGACTGCTATGGTACTGACTTTGGCTCTACATATCAAGACTGAAGACACCGTGCACCATATGTATGCTTAGTTTGTGGTTAATCTATGCCAGTGAGAGAGTGTAATAAAGCCATTACAAGGATATACACCAAAATCATGCAGCAGATCTCTTCATAATGGCCTCAAATTGCAAGCAGCATAAATACTTACAGCATTTATGAACATTGACACCTCTGTATTATAGAATGCTATACAACAACTACAACGGATATGATCACACATATCAACCTAGATGATTCTCGCAAGCATAAGGCTACTCAAGCTAAACATAATATCTAGTGTATACACACCCAATGCCTATTCTATTTCTCCTTCTGAGTGAGATTCAAGCATCCTCCCTTGAACCCTCCTTGTAACTTAGCTTCTTTGGGTCCTTGGATTGTAGCATGGTTATCCTATACTTTGTGACTAATATCCACTTATAAGTGAGTACATAACATGCGTGACATTTTTGGTTTGGGTTATCTCACTCAGGGTGATCCTTTTCTAGTTCCGTCCGTTTTCCTGCAAGTTTCAAGATATTTTTGTTTTTAATAGCTGGGTAGTATTCCATTGTGTAAATGTACCACTTTTTTTTTTATCCATTCTTCAGTTGAGGGACATCTAGGTTGTTTCTGGCTTCTGGCTATTACAAATAAAGCTGCTATGAACACGGTTGAGCAAATGTCCTCGTGGTGTGGTAGCGCATCTTTTAGGTATATGCCCAGGAGTGGTGTAGCTGGGTCTTCAGACATTCCCAATTTTCTGAGAAAGTGCCAGATTGATTTCCAAAGTGGTTGTACAAGTTTGCACTCTCCTACCAGGAATGGAGGAGTGCTCCCTTTGTTCCACAACCACACCAGCATGTTGCTGTCTCTTGAGTTTTTGATCATAGCTATCCTGACAGGTCTAAGATGAAATCTCAAGGTCATTTTTGGGAGGGAACAGGGTAGGAAAGGAGATGGGGAGTGGGGAGCTGTGGGGATTAAAAGTAGGGAGAGCGGGTAGGAGGGGTTGTGTGAGAGAACAGAAATTGAAGGTGGGGCTCATCTCTGGGATTTTTCACAGACCTGGGGTAGGAGAGGGGCCAGGAAGTCTATGGGGATCAACCTGAGACTCCTATCAACAGGGCATATAGAGCTTGAAGTAACCAGGCAGGACTTCCAGTGGAGGGATAAGGACACCAACCCACCCAAAAAAAATTCAACCCAAGATTTATTTTCCTTTCAAGGTGTGCAGGGGCAAAAACCAAGCAAAGATTGAGGGAATGACCAACCAAAGACTGGCCCTACTTGAAACACATCTCATAGGAGAGAACCAATCACTGATACCATTAATGTTACTCTGTTATGCTTGTAGACACGAGTGTAGCATTACTCCTCTGAAAGGCTTCACCCAGCACTTGATGGAAAGAGATGCAGAGATCCAAATCCAAACGTTAGACAGAGCTCTTATGGAAGAGTTGAGAGAACACTTGAGGGAGCCAGAGAGATCAAGGACTGCACAAGAAGACCCACAGAGTCAACTAACCTGGGCCCATGGGGGTTCATAGAGACTGAACTACAAGCCAAAGAGCTTGCATGGACTAGTCATAGCCCCTCTGTACATATGTAGCAGGTATACAGCTTGGTCTTCATGTGGAACCCCCAACAACTGGAGCAGGGGCCCTCTCTAAGTCTGATGCTTCCCATTGGGTCCCATTCCCCTAACTGGGCTGCCATGTCTGGCCTCAGTGGGAGAGGATGCACCTAGTACATCCTGCAGCAACTTAATATGTTAGGGCAGGTTGGTGCACATAACCTGGACATAAAGGACCTCCCACTTCTCTGAGGAGAATGGGAGGAAGGGGTGTACAAAGGGGCACTGGGAGGAGAGGAGGGCTACAATCAGGGTGTAAAGTGAATAAATAAATTAATTCTAGAAAAAGAAAAAATTATATACCATATGTTTCTGTCTACCATTTAAAATTTATAAAAATACATCTGTGGCCTTGGACATTAGGAGACCAGAATGTTAGGGAAGAGGTTGTGAGCTGATGGCATGGGTTGTAGGGGCCCCTTGTAGTCTGGTGATCTATGTCACTCATCTATAGTCATGTCTTCCTACAGCAATGCATTAGCTATATACTTAGAAGCTCTCTGCTTCTATATACCTGCCATGCTTTAACCCACGCCTTATTTTGTAAAGGTTATCAGAATGGTATGTAATAAAAGTCAGTATTGTTGGGGCTAAAACAATGCTCCTAACAGGCGTGCAGAATAAGAAAGGAGCTGGGATTGGATCACAAAGGGTGGGAGAGGGGAGATGCAATGTGAGGGGCCCTAGCCAGACAAATCATACACTTAGACATTCTGACTCCACAGGCATTTTATTCCAGTCCTTCAATGCTCATATATAGCAAAAATATAAGTTCTTTGCATGTGCTTAATGCTGGATAACTTGAACTTTGCAAGGTTGTGCTCCCCCAAGGGTGAGAACTCAGTTAATCCACACACCCAGTGGCTCAGAGGAGCAGGGAAGTGGTGTTTATTTGAATGACTACAAAACACTTTCACCTCTCATCACCCAGTCATTCCTCTCACTCTTCCCCGATAAGGGGCGAGGGTGATTACTTTCCTTTCATAGAGGAGAAAGAAGGCTCCCGCGAGTGAGGAGCCCTTTTGCAAATGAGGGCAACGGCTTAGACACGCAGTGAATCCTGGCTTTATGCCTTTTCAGGCTGTGACCTTGGCTGGAATCAAGGGCACAAGCCACAGCCCCTACCTCCAGCAGTTAGGTTCTCTCCTCAGCCCAACCATCAGAGCCAAAAAAGGGTCACGCTCTGCCCTGACTCCATGTGGAAGGCACACAGCACAGTTCTACCATCATCTAAATTTGCTGTTTTTCCATGGTGACCTTTAACCCCCCTGCCCCAAAGGTATGCATGCCCTCTCCAAGGACACATAAAGGTGTGAAATTCTCTTCAGTATATTGTTGGCTTACTCAGAATGAAAGTGTTTATACCCTTGAAACACAGCGCTCGTGCACGCGTGTGCGCACACACACACACACACACACACACAAAGTAGGATAGGGCCTTAAGGGAAAGCAGTTCGGTCCCCTGGGAAGAGCAGAAGAATTCAGTGCCAGAGGAGGCTTGGGTAGGAACTAAATCCTTTTGCACTGTCCCCTGTGAGAATCACTTAGCATAATGACATCCCCTGAGAATCCACCTTCCAGATGGGCCCTGGAGCATCATTTACTTACAGTATTTCAGGCCAATAACACGCTTCTAATGAAGCAGGAAGGAAGAACAGAATAATAAAATTAAAAAGTCAAATTTCCGCCCTTAATCTCTGAGAGAGCAAATAGGCTGTGGCTATGGTGCAGTGGCTGGAGGAGGGTGGCTGGAGGGGTACCCCATTTTGAAAGCTGTCAAGTATTCATTGTAGGGTTGGAGAGAATACACTTTAACACCCATGGCTGCATCAGGACCTTGGTGTTAGAAGGACTGAACTTTTAGGAGATGGAGGGGAATCAGTGCTGGTTTCTGTACTCCTCTTTCACTTGGGGGTTTTCCTGAAGACACAATCTGTTATTGAATCTATTTGTCTAGCTGGAAGGAGTGGGATGTGACTGGGAACCATGACTGGGGCCTTCTTTGGCCACTGTGTTCTGTCAGTTAAGTTTTCTAATCCTTCTGGGCCATCTTAGTTATTCAGGCTTTTATCAGTTCAAATACACTGAGGAGCTTTGGCCACACAGGAAGCTGGACAGGAAAAAAGGACACTGAAGGTCCATCTTGTTGCTCACATAGGGATTAATGTTTGTGTGGAATCACATTTGTTCCTAAGACAACAGGAGCTGAATGTCCCAGGAAGGTTTTGAGACCCATCCCTGACCCTTTCTTGTATATGAACCACAGTCGCCCGCTGTACCTTCCCTTCCTGGAATAAAGCTAACACCAGTCACCCACATCCACTGTAACTACACCCAATTCTGTCACAGGCCAGACAAGCTCTCCACCTGCTGCTTCCACACCATGCAGTCAACAGAAGACAACAGAGGCTTACTCCTGCTGGGCACTGAAGGCTCTCCTCTATCTGCAAAGAACTTCTGTGGCACTCCATCTTTGTGTTCAATTTATTTCAGTCTTTCCCAGAAAGGTGACTGGGAAAATTTCAAGAACAGTGACTAAGGAGGTAAGCTGTAGGCACCTGATCCACCTCCACTATCTATCTATCCCTGTGATTTTCACCCAATGACTCCCACTGTGTGGACTGCCACTTAATCTGCAAATGAAGAAAATACAGAGATGCTATGAATTCCTAAAGAAGTGAGGTCTTCCAAGCCAAGCCAAGCCAAGCGGTGTAGAACGCATCAGCAAAACTGTTATAGGCAGTGCTGGTCTTGGAGGAGATGAGGAGAACCAATGTGGTTTTTGTGCCAACAAAGGATGAGAGTTCATCTCTATTGTCAATCTGACTCTATTTAGCACTACTACGGTAACACAACACTGGGTGTGTCTATGAGATAGTTTCTAGAAAGATCAGCTGAAGAGAGAAGAGCCAGCCTGATTCTGAGAAACACCACCCCATGGGCTGGAATCCTGGACTGAATGGAAGATAGAAAGGGAACTGAATGTCAGCTCTCATTTTTCTCTGCTTTCTTCCTGTCTGTGGTTGCAGTGTGACCAGCTGCCTAAACACCATGCCTTTCCTGCCTGATGGACTGAAACTGTGAGCCAAAATAACTTCTTCTTTTCTTGTTACCATTTGCCCAGTGCTTTGTCACAGCAACAGGAAAGTAACTAATACACAAGATCATTGACAATTTTTTCACAAATAGCTCCTCTCAAAAGGAGGTGGAATCTGGGTCCCTATCCCTTTTATCAAGGCTTCCTTGGAAATTACTCTGATCAGTGGAAGATCTGAGGAATGTCCCTGTGCTACTGTGAGGTCTGAAGTTTGAGAAACCAGAAAGCTCTCACTTTTCCTAGAAGAGTACCACCCCATGTGTCAAAAGGCCTAGCCACATGCTGAAGAAACTAAGTGAGGACACAGCAGTGCCCTGTTGACCCTTAGATGCTCCAACTGGTGCGCCGAGTCACTGAATGTATGAGTGGAGCCATGTTAGATTTCCAGCTCAGATGGGGCCATCAGATGCCTTCAGCCACATGAGGGAGCGGGATGCCTAGCTGAGTCTGGGCCAGTTTACCAACTAATGAGTAAACAAATGATTATGTGAAGCCCCTAGATGCTAGAGTGGCTTTTGGGAAAACAATAGATAATTAAAACACATGCCAAAAGTACCAGAGATGGATGCACAGCCTCGGAGGGGTTGACAAGTGCACTTACAGGCATGGGTTACAGAAAACACATTGGTTGATAGGGTGCATAGTATCTAAAAACAAACAAACACAACAAAACAGAACACCCAGATCTTTGGAAAACTATTTTACAAAGACATTCCACCATCATGGATACATTAGCATAGGAATTAGGCAACGCTGATTGGCCAGTGCCGAGCAGATGTTCCTCAGGCATGGGCTTATGGCCACCCTTGTTCCAAGCACAGAAGGTAACTTTTCACCTGTAAATGTCCAGCTGACTTCTAAGCTTCCCCACCCCTAACCAGTCCTCATTTCTACTCTTCCTTAAAAGACCAGAGGTAGAAAACCATGGAAACAAATGGCTTTGTGAAGTGCTGAATGGGAATCGGAACAGCTGGGGTACTGAAGAGAAAAAGCTGCTGTACCACCAATAATGTGAGATCCTGTTGTCCCTGATCATAGCAGGAGCATCATATGGATTTGTGTCTGTTGTCCATGACCTGAAGCAGTCAGCTTTCCTGGGAAAAATCAGTTTCTGTTACGTTTACTCTCAGGACAGACTTCAATCCTTCCCACCTCTCACTATTAACCTGAGGCTACTAAGAGCATTGATGCTGAACACTGGGTATGGAATGCATTTATTTATGCTCCCTCATTTATACCTTAGACTGAACCTTTGAGGACGTCCTTATGAGCCCCCTTTTCTAGAGGCTACAATACTGAAGGTCAGAAATATTAAGTAAAACCTTACACCTAGTAAGCAGCAGAGGTGACATTTTAAGTGAAAATAATTAAGGTCCCAGAGCCCATGTTTTTAAGCAGCCCTCCAAACGGAAAGCAGCTTCCCCCTTGCAACCATCACCAGGGGCACATGCTCATTCAGACACAGAGAACCATGTGTTCAGCACATACAGTCGATTACAATGTTCCATGAGCACCTGCTCAGACAGAACAAAGTACACACTAATGAACAACCATGATCTTCACCTTCATGGAGCTTTTGGTCTCCAAGCTATGAAATCTTACCACTCTCTTCACTATAAACCCTCAGCCTACAGCATTCTTGAACCTCTGTACACACCTTGGCCTAGCAGCCCCTTAGCTCCATTTCCTGACTGGGACTCTAATGTCTCAACCAAAGCCTGGCTTTGGTTTTGGTCTTTGCTTATTCCTGACACAAATTGTGCTTTTCTATGAGAAAGACCTGAGTGTTCAATTACAAGAATGACCCAGGTTTCCTACTCAAAAGAACCTCTCCTTCCCAAAGGACAAGACAAGGCTAGAAAACGGAGCCCAAATTCCCCAGTTATTTGGAGGTATGCCGTGGCAAGGCAGCTGACCCTAACTCCAGAAAGAGACAACAGACCTTGTAGTTTCAAAACCAGCTTTTTAAAGGAAAACAATTAACTGCTTATCTTGCCCCTAAAGAGCTGACTTCCCTCTTTCCAGTCTTTAGCTAAAAACAAACAAACAGAAGCCAGTTTAGCTCAAAGAACATAAGAGGCGTTCTCATGAACTCTGGTCATTGAGTGCCTAGGTCCTGTGCCTTCATCATGGCTTGGCCTGAACTAGAGATATAGAGATACCACATTTCTGGCATTAACTAAAGCCTGATTAAGCTGCTTGAAGGCATCTAAATGCTCATCTTCTATTTCTTCGTATAAACTTAATTATTCTATATCCTGATATCAACTAGTGTCAATATCCATACCATTTGCAATATGACTGTGTAGGTCCTTACATTAAGAGTTGGAATCATGGCTCAGTGGTTAAGAGCACTGTATGCTCTTCCAAAGGACCCAGCTTCAATTCCCAGCACCCACATGGCAGCTCACAACTGTCTGTAATGTCAATTCCAAGGGATCTGACACCCCCACACTAATGCACATAAAACAAAATATTTTTAAAAAAGAGTTGGAATCATCTGTTCCTTCAGTCTGTGCAAGTTTGTTGGTTTATTTGGGCCATTAAAATGCAGTAGGAAGGATGTTCCTCCAGTGCTAGCCAAGAGCCATAGATGCCTCAGCTCAGCCTTGTATCCTTGTGTGAACTTCGAATGCCACTCTAGAGCACAGGAGTTGTGTTCTAGGAACTGGAAAGAATGCACAGAAGAAGCAAGCAGGAACTGCTTTGAGATGAAGCTTGTATTCCAGGGAATCAATGAATTATTTAGGAGAACCTTTGCTTTTCTGGGTCAGAAAGAGTCATTCAACCCTGTATGTGGTTTAGATCTCATCCCATATCTGCAGTAGGGTTTTCAACTCCTATCAAGAGAAAGTCTTTTCTAATGTAACAGATCGAGGGGTGAGATGAGTGTTAGTCTTAGAAAAGCCTTATGGTAAATTGAAGTCTGTGTGTAGGAAGCTTGATTCATGGACCCTTCACAAGGCCTCATCTACCTCTTGGCTTCTCATTCTTCTAGAATAGATATTCATCCTCTTAGTTGTTCCCTGAGGTTGTGGTTTTGAGGTTCCCTGAAATCGTCTCTCCTGAACACATGACATTATTTTTCATGTTCTTCTAAACTTTGGTTGATAGAGATGAATGCAAAAAACTTGTTATATGCCTTAAGGCTAATAGTACCTCTTCTGGAGGCTTTGAGATTTCTTGTTTGCAAATGTTTGTGGGTTTTGTTTGGTTTTCTTTCTCTTTCTGTTCTTTCTTTCTTTCCTTCTTTCCTCCTCTTCTTCCTCCTCCTTCTTCGAGACAGGGTCTCATAGGCTACATAGCTAAGGATAACCTTGAACTCCTAATTCATTTGCATTCACCTTCTGAATGCTGGAGTTATAGACACGCATCAGCAATCTAGTTGATATGTTGCGGAAAATCAAACCAAGGGCCTTGTGCATGCTAGGCAATCTACAACTCTACATTTCTGGTCCCCAGAGTCCCTGGTTTAAATGATGATGTAAGATTCTTAAGTTTCCAAGAAGACACAACAATGTACAATGCAATCAATCCTAGATGCTCACCAAGTACCTCCAATCAGCTCTGGTTTTTCTCCAGCACTGGGGCTGGGCCAGGTTATTGCCTGCCTGACCCTCCTTACATCTGCAGAGTCCAGCTATTTAGAAGGGGCATGTGGATCAAAAGAACTGGTTCTGGAGCTTTGTTCAGACACTAATAAAGCCATTGACTTTGGGCACATCACTTCTGTGTCTTAATTCCTTCATTCATAAATCTGGAACACACCCTCTTCCCTCACAGATCAAAGGAGTAGTATGGTGTCAGGAAGCATTGTGTCTTCCAGAGGCTGGGCAGAGATAAAATGGCCCTGAGCCCAGCTACACAGTAGAAAACCACCCGTTTATGTGGTCAGTCTGCTGATCCCACTTTCATTGTACTCCAGAGCTTGGCTCTTATGTGAAAATTCAACACACTTTCACAAATTCTCTATGGAAGAGACTATGTGGCCATAATTGTCCCCTCACGTGGTAGATCCTGTTTTGTGATGCTTCAGGAAAGAAAAGATACTTAGGACAATGCTGTGGTAAGTTTTCAGGAAATAATGTTGGGAAAGGGGATATTCAAGGTCTTGGAAGAACCCTCTTCAGTTCACCTAAAATCCAGGGGGTCCCAAGGGTTTTGCTCCTTCAGGGGCAGCTACAAGACTATAACACACACCTGCAAAGTGTCTTACCCTCTTCCTGTCCACCCTCTCCATTGCCCTCATATTGGTCCTATCTACTGTTTACTGTTGCTTGGCTCTTTCTGTGCAATCATACCCATTGTTCCCAGCAGGACACCAAAGCAACATGGCAACTTTGTCTTTCTACCTTCCAGTCATATCTGTCATCATGTATTAGCCACACCATCACATTTTTTTGCATCTGCATGCTGTAGAGCCTTCCATTTCTTCCAATCTGAAGGATATTCTCCCTTGACCTTTATTCTGATCAATGTTACTCACCCTTAAAATCTCAGCAGAAAGCCAGCCTCCTAGAGGAATCCAACGTGGATAGCCCTAGCATAACAGTTCCCTGGAGGCAACTGCTCTGCCTCCGTGTTCATTCAGGAACAAAGGACTTTCTGGTTTTCATAAACTGGGGTTTACTTACTAGTCTCCTGGATTGTGGGATTGTGGAAGAAGAGGTGAGGGCTCCAGCACCCAGTGCAGCTCAGCACAGAAAAGGAACGAGACCGACTAAAACACTGGGATGCCAAATAAGCAGTAGTGTTAGATGGTTTTGCCATCTAATGGCTGTAATCTGGGTCCCTATCCCAATATCGAGCCCTGTAATTTCTCCATGTTCCTAAAGGCAAAGAATGGACTCAGAAAGAAAAGGGAGAAAAATGTAACATATCTCATCTTGCCTCATAAGAAAAATGTTTCTGATCACCAGAAAATGTGTAAACTGCAGCACGGATTATTTGTCACCCTTTCATGAAAGGGTGGAAAAGCGAGCTATTTTTTTAACCACTCCAGAGCCATGCATCAGCTGGGCTTCTGCATCGGGAGTGCCAGGTCTGTTACACACATACTCAGTGAGGGGCAGAAAGGACTGCTTCTCTGGGCAAGAAAGCTGATATGGGCGTTCTCAGCTGCTCAGCTGCAAGACCCTGGAATATTCTGTTTGCTTAGTGTGAGTATCAGGAAAAAAAGCTCGGAGGTCCGAGTCCTGGGGACTTGTTCTGTATTGGAGGATTTCTGCCCATATATGGATTTTTATCTTTTTCATATCCTTTTTTTTTTAAAGAATTTCTTACATGAGCACTCTGTCTGCATCACATGTATACAGACTACTATTTAGGTCCATTTAACCTTGTCTGTATATGTGTGTATCTAGAGCTGATCACCTGGGATTGGATGACCTATGCAGGAGCTCATCCCCAGAAGTCACAGTTTCTCCCTCTCTCAGCAGCCATTGACCTCCTGTAGTAATTCGTCTAGGGTGAAATCGTGGAATTCCCCCCTTCCACATAGGCATGCCAATTGCTGTTGTCATTATGCAGGTCTTATTCAGGCAAGCAGGTCGTTGAGATTTCATGGGTGCATTTCCCCTGTCATATCCAGGGTTACTACCTAGCAGCAGGTGTTCTGGTTCTTACAGGCTCTTACAACCACTTCCACAGGCTCAACCCCCCTCTTCCACAATTTTCCCTGGGGTTCAGGCATAGGTGTTGAGTATTCCACAGTCACTTCTTCTCTGCATTTTGAGCGATTGTTGATCTCTGTACTAGTTTCCATCTGTTACAGAAAGAAAAAGAAGAAGCTCCGTTGATGAGCTACTCTTAAAAGAGAAAGGACAGACTTGATCTCGGTTTTCATTTCAGTTTCGTAAAATGCAGAAGGCTCTTATGGAGGACCTAATGGGGCGCGTGCTCAAGAAGAGATAGTGAATACATACTCAACCCTCAGCGTGCTTACCGGGGAAGCAGGAAGCAGGTGTGAGATGCGTTTACTATTGCAGCCATGAGGGGGTTCGTGGTGCTCAGTCTTTCTGATACAGAGCAAAAGAGGAAGGAGGTGCTGAGGATGATGAGGATGCTGGGGATGCTAAGGGCACTCAGCGGAAGAACAGGATAACCAGAAGAATGAGAACATAATGTTGACAACTGGAGTCTAAACTCCAGGTCCCAAATTCTCCTAGCAACTTTAACGCTGCAGGTGCCTGGATACCCTAGTAGGGTACAATGAGCAGGGACAGGGTGTCGCACCAGGTGTTTCCTTGCATGTATCAAACCTGTTCTCTCTGCTTCTGATTTGGAGGAAGAGGTGCTTCTGACTCTCAGAGTCACTATTGCGTGATTGCATTCTTGAAACGCTTCAAGAACTGCAGGCAAGAGAGAGGTTATTTCTCTTTATGCTTCCAACCCATCAAGAGTACCTTCTTCAGACGAGCCCATGGCATTAAGCAAACTGGCTCTCTGGATTTCCTTTGATCTCTTTAGCTCTTCCCTCTCTAGAGAATCCAAACACCAGGGCTTGGCAGCCCCAAGCAGTTGCACCATGGCATGGTGGATCTGACTGTTATCAGAACACTTTGCAGGTTCTTGGTCCTGCTGCTTTTAGACAAGCATATGACCTTCCTCTTCCTGCCTCAGTTGCCTCACCAATAAAACGAACTAGATGATCAGAGTACATAAAAACATAATATTATCTCATCAAGTATGGAGCTTTATGTCAGAGCTACTATCAGTTACTTTCAGATTATTTAGATCTAGTTCCTTCTTTTTTTTTAACTTTCGGCTTTATATATTTAGTTGTTCACTTTACATCTTAGCTGTAGTCCCCATCCTTCTCTCCTTCTGGTCCCACCCTCTTCATCTCTCCCTCCTCCCTCCTAACTTACCCCTCAGGAAAAAGGGAACCCCCACTAATATACCCCAGCACTGCAAGTCACATCAGGACTGAGCACATCCTCATCCACAGTGGCCTGGCAAGGCAGCCCCACCAGGGGGAAGTGATCAAAAAGCAGGCAACAGAGACCATGTCAGAAACAGCCTCTGCTTCCCTTACTAGGGAACCCACAAGAAGACCAAGTTGTCCATCAGGTACATATGTGTAAGGGATCAAGATCCAGTCCATGCATGGTCCCTGGTTGGTGCTTCAGTCTCTGCAGGACCCCTGGGCCCAGGTTAGTTGGCTCTGTTGGTCTTCTTGTGAAGCTCTTGACCCTCTGGGTTCTTCTATCCTTCTCCCAACTCTTTCACAAGGCTCCCTGCTTTCTGCTCAATCTTTGGCTGTGCATCTCAGCATCTGTTTGGATCCTTTGCTGGATGGCTATGCTATGATCCCTTCTGTAAGCATAGCAGAATGTCCTTGTAAATGTCAGGGGTTGGCTCTCTCCCATAGGGAGGGTCTCAGGTTGGGCTATGGATTGGTTGGACATTCCCCCATCTCTGCTGTGTCTTTATTCCTGCATATCTTGTAGGCAGGGTAAATTTTGGGTCAAAGTTTTTGTGGGTGGGTTGGTGTCCCTCCACTAGGAGTCCTGTCTAGAGTGGCCTCTTCAGTCTCCAAGAACCCTGTTACTAGGGGTCTTAGGAAAGGGAGTATGGAGGGAGACAAAGGTGGGAAAATAAGGGTTGGCAGCAGATGTAGGGAGAGCAGAGATGGGAAGACAGAGGCTTCCCAGAGAGAAGAGAAATTGTGGGCAGGGGCACTTCTGAGACAAGCTGGAGACCTACGATAGGACAGGCTCCAGGGAGGATATGGGGATGGCTTTAGATCCATTTTCTTTAAGAAACCTGATATCCATCAGATGGGAAGGTTCATTCTTCCTTCATTTGGGGATTTCTTCACTCGACACATACTTTTAAATTAGTAAGTGAACAAACTAGATGTTTTCTCTAGAGATTAGAACGTTTTTAAGTGACTTCAGTTGAGAAGCATCTACTAACTCCATTAAATGGCTCCAGTGACAGACCAAAGAAATGATCCTACCAAAGTCCCAACTTCGTGAACCAATGAATTTATTGGAGTTATCAATGGTTATTAATGGTTATTAATGAGTGGTTATTAATGGGAACACGAATGACTCAAAGGCAGGTGCTTTACTGAAAACTCCACCCCAGCATCTGTAATACATAAGAGGTTGCAACCTCCATGACTCTCAACAAGTCAGAGAGGCCCCTCTCTCCCAAGCAGTCCTTACTGTTTATATAACCTTTGGGGGGAAAGGGTTAAGTTTAAGGGACTTCCTGAGACTTGTGTGTTGTTTATTTCCTGAACCTTAATTCCTTATTACCCTTCCTCCAGAGTGGACTATTTCAATTCAGAGGATGTTGTGCACATTAGGCATCTGTCCTCCAAATGTGCTAAAAACCAAGGGGAGTCAGTATACTCTAAAATAACTTTGGAAATCTTCAGTGCAAGTTTTTAATTGAATAGTGTTTTCTTAATACAGTTTATATGAGTGTTGAACAAGAACGTATATTAATTTTTCATTCTGGTAGATAAAAGTCCATATTAGCTTTGAAGACCACTTAGTAAGTGGTCTTAGTATACTTAGTATACTTAGTAAGTTGTGACTCCTGACTATATGAATATATTTTAGTCATATTGAGACACGGGGCTAGAACTGGTAGGTTAGCTATCCTGCTTCTCACTCTGATTGATTGTTGAACTGACCATGCATCTATACATACATACATATATGGGTTCACTGGTAGCAAACAATTCCAGAATACTATCTGTACAAACACTCAGCTTCATTATAAAGAAAACTATGTTTGAAGCAACCTTTTGGCTGACAAATTACCATAGATCTTTCCAGAATTTTCTTGTCTCTAAATTATAAACCATTTGAAATTTTACTATTCCCTCTATGTATTCATCAGCTTCCTCTTGTTATAACAAAATGTATGAGGCAAGTAACTAATAAATAGAAAAGGGTTGTTTTGCCTCAGCTCTGGATGCATCAGTCTAAGATTAGGTTTTATTGTTTTAGTCCTGTGGCAAAGGTGGCCATCTTGGCTGGGTAACATAGTGAAGCAAACCTGTTACATCATACAGGAAGCAGGTAAGAGGAGGCCTGTGAGGAGCCATAGTATCCTGTAAGGCAGTTCCCCAATGATCTAAAGATCTCCAAGAGGTCAAAACTCTTAAAGGTCCACAGTGCTTCCCCATAGCTGTTCACATCCATACAAGATAGGCTTTTCTCTGTTTTCTTTAATCTTCACCTTTTTAATTCAGAAATCAAAATTATAGAACTCTCTCCCTTTAGACAACACTCCTGTGACTGGGGTATGCTGTCATCCAAATGCTAAGAATGCCCCACCTCTGTGAAGACTGATGACCGTAAGTCTGAATCCACGTGCTACATTCTTCATGACAGAGCATGTGGAATGGACCAAACAAATGAGACTCTTATCATCTCCTCTGGCACCCTTTTCCATAACTGAGCTCAATTCACGTCTTCTGCCTTCCCTGTCCCTGGGGATCAAGATGCTGTGAGCCACATTTCCCTTCTCCTCGTTGCCCATCTCCTCCCTCTACTTGTCTCCCCTGTGTCTGTTCCCATATTATACTTCATCCTCCTGCCTTTATCATATAGAGACAGGCCAAAGACTTTCCATGGGGCTTGCTATTCCTATCTGTGTGATGTATCCTCTGTCTTGCATCTCCCTGCTGCCTCTGTCCACCACCTGTGGAAAGCTTTCCCTGTCCATGCTTTATGCTTCAAATTTTGTTCTCCCTGGTTGTTGCCTCTCTCTCTCGTAGGCTAGTGGCTCCATTGTTATTATGGTCATATATTAAGTTTAATGTGTCCACAAGGCATTTTACACACTCATAAAAATCAGGCGCTCTAAGAGCTGCCTGGGCTGAAGACAACAGAAATAGCCTCCCAGGCCCTAGCTGGTGCATCATACCATGCTGCCCTCTGAATGTGCAGTTCTGGGTGCTGTTTGGTGCTCTTGATGATAAATATAGTGTTGGGAAGAGGACAAAATGATTTCCCAGACTATATGCAAAGCCTGAGTCTTGATTGCTTCCACTTAGGTGATATTCCACAGCATTAGCCATCCTCATAATGGGTGGCATTTGCTGAGTGTGTTCTGTATGGCAGGCTGCTCACTGAATGTTTTAGCCACATTTCCCCCATGTAATCTGTTCGGTGATCCTATGTCACAGGTTGGATTTAATTTTACAGTAGTATGAAATAAGAGAGGGAATGGAATTTGAGCCACAGTGACATTAAGTAGTGAGTTCAAAGACAAATGGCACCAAGGTGGGAAAACGTAAATCGTTCAGACTCAAGCCATCTGGCTCTGCAGCCCGCCTGCTTAAGCATGCACAGTGGCATTGGAAGATGGCCATCTTTAAGGTCTAACGGCTCAGATGACTCTAAGACACTTGTGAATAATCAATTTGCATAACATGAGTGTGCTCTTCTGTTGGTACCCAACACCCCTCCTCTCTCTGTCACTGACAAGGATACAGGGACAAAGAAGACCATCATCCTCCATAGTGTTTGCCTTTGTTTATTCCAACTTAAGGGATTATAAAGATCAAGAGCTAGTGACTCTGACCTGAGCACATTTCCTTGGACTTCGGGAGCTCTGTGCAGAGCAGACCTGCCTAGGAGGTAAAGAGCTGCAAGCCGAAGCCTCTTGACACAGAATGCTGTAAATAACATTAGCCCTGTTTCCTAACAGCTTGTACATGTGCTGACTAGGCAAACATTTTCTCCTACTTTTCATTTGGACCCATTTTCTCATTCCGCATTCTGCACTTCATTTTACTCTCTCAAACTATTTATGAACTATTCTATTATCTCATTTGTGAAACACTGATATCAATGATGTCTTCTGAAGCATGGGGAATGCAAAGAACAGAGAGGCTGTCATTTGCCCAGAGCTATGAAACGTAGTGCAGGGCCAAGATAAGATTTGTATATGCTGGCTTGCAATGCAGCGCTCTTTCCAGTCAATGTGTCTTGAAAGCATTGACTCCTCCCTTCCTAGACTACAGAGAACATAGAGACTGGCTGCTAAATCTAGCCTGGCAGCTTCCTCTTCAGTCCCAGCCTTTCTGAGAAGACTCCCAAAGTTTCAGAGCACACATACTCGTTCACCAGATAAACTCAAAACATACCAAAGCACCTATCTTGCCTTATAGGATATCAGCTCCAATTCTGCCTGCTCACTTCCCATAGACTTGAAAGGTACTGCGTCCCCCACTGCCAGTCAGAACAGCACAAAAAGAGCTTAGAACTCCACAAGATGAGACGAATGAAGTATTCTCTGTAAGGTGGCATCAAATAAATACGTCATTACAGTCATCATAGACCCCATATCCTAGTGAGGAGATAAGAAAGGGACTCGAACTTGCCCATTGGGAAGGCATCCTGATGGCTGAAGGCTTAAAAAAGACAACCATATGAAGACTGGAGAAGCCCGTAAGAATGGTTCTTGGCAGATGTAGGTGTTTCTTGGATAGTCTGTGGGAGTGAGAGCTCAGTAAGGGGTGAGGAGAGAGGAAGAGAGCATGCAGCTTAGCAGCCAGATTGTGCACAACCATCTCACAAAGTTCAGATTTATTTTATTAGCCACAGGAGACCATTTAGTAGATTCAAGGTACAAAGAGGCACACTTTGATTTACGCTTTAAAATAACATCACGGAAAAATTTGAAACACACAGGAAGTCTCTATGCCCGTCACCAAGATTCAGCAACGTCTTACAGCTTACCATTCCTGTATCATTTTTAGAAATCCACCCACTTGCTACTCTCCCATTTGTTTATACTTTTTCCAGTTATGGTTTTTTTTTTCTTTCTTGAGGTAAAATTTACTTCAATGAAATGAACTAATCTTGGCTGTATTATTTTGACAAAGGAGGCCCATGTTGCTCTCACAGAACACCTTCCCCTTCTCAGAAAATTCCCTCAAGTCTCCACCTCATCAACCCCTCCCTAGAATTCCAACCTAGGAGGCAACAGCCGTTCTTACCTCTTGCCTGATGCTGTTTTTGCTTGTTCTGAAAACAGACACTCACACAGTCTTACCATTTTATTTTTCTGTGTGTCCTGCTTAGCCTTGTCAACTAGACACATCCTAGAGTAACCTGAGAGGGAAAGCCTTAACTGAGGAATTGCCTAGGTCAGATTGGTCTGTAGATATGTCTGTGAGGGATTGTCTTGATTATTAATTGATACCGAAGGACACAGTCCACTGTGGGCATCACCATTTCTAGGCAGGTAGTTCTTGAATATATAAGAGATCAAACTAAACATGAGTGAGCCAAAGATCAAGCCTAAGGTGGTGCCAGCAGGCAACCTTTATCCACGGTTCCTACCTGCCTGCCCGATTCCCACCTTGGATCTCTGTCTGACTTCCATCAGCGATGTAACAGGGAAGCATATGCCAAATAAACTGTTCCTCCCTTCGGCTGCTTTTAGTCAGAGTATTTTACTGCAGCAACAGAAATCAAACTGGAATTCTGTGTCTTCTTTCATTTTGCATAACACATCTGAGATTTGTGAGTGTTGTGCTATCAGTAGTTGGCCTTTTTAACTTTTAGCTGAATAACATTATACTATATGTATGTACAACATGCGTTTCCATTAATTTTATGGACATTTGAGTGTCCCCAAAGTTTGGCAAGTGTGAGTAAACCTGCATAAATATGCAATGATGAGATATATAGATATATGTTTCTGACATTCTTAAGTGAATACCAGGAGTGGAATTGAATTATATTTTTAAGCATTGGGAATAGAATGTAGGGGGCATCCGGAATAGCTGAGGTAGCTTACCATGACATATGCTGAATAAGAGTTGTAGTAAAACTGGAAGGGGGTGATTGACACTTGGCACTGGTGAGTATAATCAGTAAGATTTCCTGATGCAGTAGCTACGGGAGTAAGAGAATGAGAAAACCAAGAGTGACTGCTAGGTTGTTAGGGTGACTCAGTGGGGCACATTTTGGGACCTTCTGCTGACACTGAGAAAACAAGGAGGAGCCAGATGCAGTGGTATGCACCTGTAATCCACGTGCTTGGGGGGCAAAGTCATGAGTGAAGATCAAGAGTTTAAGGCCAGTCTGGGAAATAGAGTGGGACCCCGTCCCAAACATTTGATTTCACAATGGGGTAGACATCCCAGAGAATACATGAAGGAGGCATCTGGAGCCTCGAGCTCAGAGAAAAGTCTGTTCAGTGTTGACCTGTCCCACAGATTCCACCCTGTCAAGATCCAGGCTTTCTGCCTCATGATCTGGTAGAGACGTGGTGTTCTGCTTGGTTTTATGTCAACTTAACACAAGCTAGAGTCATTTTGGAAAGGGACTTTTAATTGAAAAAAAAAAAAAAAAGCCTCCATGAGGTTAGCCCATAGACAAGTTGGGGGGCATTTTCTTGATTGATGACTGATGTGAGGGGGCTTAGTCCACTGTGGGCTGTGCCAACCCTTGGCAGGTAGTCCTGAGTAGCGTAAGAAAGTAGGCTAAGCAGCTAGTAAGCATCATTCCTTTATGGCCTCTGTTTCAGTGCCTGACTCTAGGTTCCTGCCTTGAGTTCCCTCAGTGATAGAGTGTGACTCGATAGTCACAAGATGAAATAAACTATTTTCTTCCTGAGTTGCTTTTGGTCATGCTGTTCTATCATAACAAAAGTAACTAAAGTAGATGGAAAATGGATTGTATTTCATGGGCCAATTGTGGAAAAGTCTAATACCCCTTTTAATGGTATGCGCTGAGAAACTATGAGAGCTGGCTCAGGGCTGGCAGGCAGAATTGGGTACTGTGGGTGATATGCATCATCTTCAAAATTCTGGGGTCCCAGTGCAAATGGGATGCAGTTCGGACATTTTCTACTGCTGACAATGTGGGTGCGTCTGTCCCAAACAATGTAAAGACTGAAGACTCTGCCCTGAAGTAAAGGAGCATTGGTAATACAGATCAAAGGCTCAAGCTGATTAAATTATAGCTTGGCTCAGGATCCTTCAACCCACACCTTTCACTTCCTTATGCCAGTTCCTCTTCTGAGGTATCTGCCGATTTCATTCCCTGTGTGCCCTTCATGAATGCCTTTGAATTTTCAACCAGATCCCCGGGCTACACCGAAGCTAGAACGTTCTGATGTCTCATCTTCATCTGGAATCCTCTCAGATCTAGAGGTTAAACAACCCACCCCCAAAGTACAGTAAGCTTGAATGCATTGCTGAATAATTAAAATGCCTCGAGGGAATGTCAGGGATGCGACTGGACAGATTAGCAACGTGTGATCATTGGCTTCTTTACTTCTTCCCAAAAGAAAGCACAGGTGAGTGGTTTCACTCCAAATAAAACCATATGTGCATTTAGTAACTCGTTTATTCCATCACTAAACTTGTACTTAGGTACCTAATTCATGTTTACATTCTTCTATACAGTGCACCAGGACATTTTCCCCAAGTCAGGCTAGCCTGCAAATGCTTCAAGGACTGGTATTGTAAACATCACCGTTCTTCTGGTATTTTCTATGGCACCCATCACAATTACGGGTGTGTCAAAGACTCATGGCTGGTGGCTACTCTGCCTATTGCTTACCATATCCATTGTTAATGCAGTGTTCTGTAGAAGTCCACTTGTCTGAGAGGTGACCTTGGACTGGGCACAGGTCCAGAAGTAAGTCACTGCTAACGTTTCCAGAAAACTTGAATTGGAAGTCAGCAAGACCACAGAGAATGCATCGACCAGTGCCTTCAACTCACTAGTGTAGGGAAGGCCATTATTATCAGGGTTAAGCTTTGAAACAGCACCTCTAACATCAAATAACAGAGAGCTGAAATGATCTCACAGCATCTCATCTCAACCTAGACCCAAAAAGAAGGCTCCTGCAGTCCCCAAGCCACCACTTGGCTAGCCACGTCATGGCTTCCAGTGGTTTGTGTTTGTCCCTCATACCAGGCTTTAAAAACATACCAGAATGGGAACATTGTGCTCTGTGTCTTTGTAGCAAAAGCCATACAATCTCATAGCCAGTACACAGTATATAACTCATAAGGATTTCTTTGTTAGAATAAGCACTAGGGCAGATATAATATACTTTCGAAAGTTCTTCACTGAGTTGTGCATGTATGCTGAGGCCAGAGCACATACAAGCATACACTTTAAGTAGGACGTTAAAAAAATACACACAGTCAAGAGACACATGAAAAAATTTACATCCTCACTGAAAAGCAAAGAAAAGCAACTTTTAAAATTCAGTGAATTCATTTCTTATCCATCAGCTTGGCAAACAATTTAGACCAGGCATACCCATGACTAATGAGCGTGGGGCAATTAGTCTCAGAAACTGTCATGGGAGCATACATCAGAATAGCCTTTCAGAGGGTGCATTGCATAACAATTGTAAACATGGATACTTTGATCCAATATTTTGTTTCTAAAGGGGGGGGATATGAAGGATATTATTGACAGTATACAAAATGCAGTGTTTATAAAATGGAAATAGCCCAGTTGTCTTTAAAAATAGGAATGATTAAATAAATGAGGGTACATCGCACAATAGGATAATATGCTACCATTATGAAGAATGAGGTAATCACTAAAGGACTAATGAGGAAAGATGTTCACGATGTATTGTTAAAGAAAAATGTTGATTGCCGAGTAATGTGGCTCCTATGATCAGATTTTAATAGCATGTGTATCTAGCAAATGGCACCACAAAGGCATGTTGAGATGGACAGATGACAGATAGATACATGATGGGTAGACAAGTAGATAGATGGATCAAACTGTCATCAAGAATAAGCACCTAATTGTGAGACAGGGTCAATGTCTCTGAAGATATTCTACTTTTTAATATATATATATATATATATATATATATATATT
The DNA here is from genome assembly GCF_030254825.1 of Meriones unguiculatus. Taxonomy (NCBI): domain Eukaryota; kingdom Metazoa; phylum Chordata; class Mammalia; order Rodentia; family Muridae; genus Meriones; species Meriones unguiculatus. The sequence continues at coordinate 38,424,846 of NC_083355.1, read as the reverse complement.
CTTATTGTTTAATTTTTAAATAATCAACATGAATTGCTTGCTTTTCCAACTCATTAAATCTATTTCTGTTTCCAAAAGGCAGACATATCCAGGAGTAGATCTTGTCCCAATGGGAAGCGTAGGGGATGTCGCCATAGTCCTCTCTCCCTGTATGCAGTATGGGGAATGGCCATGGTGCTCTTCCCCAGAAGGAAGAATGAAAAACGGCCCAAGGCTTCTCAGGGTTCTTTCATCTATATTTTCTTTTCTTTTTTTTTTTTTTTTTTTTTTTTGGCTCTGAGACCTTGATGGTCAAATTAGTATACAATGAGAGAAGAATGTAAAGAAGAAAGGTGTAGAGGGCTCCAGGGGCAACCATCTGGATTCATTTGGGCTGAGAGATTTCATGCAATGCAAAAAGGAAAGATTCTAGAAACTTCTCAAGAAAGAGGGACACTGGATTTTCCTACATGGGGTAACTACTGTAGCTTCCAAGAGTCTATTCTGAAGCCAGAGGACAGGAGTCTAGAATCCAGAAAGGTAGTTTCTAATTCTAGCTCTGCCATAAAACATTCTTGTTTTCTCAGGTAATATACCAACCCTCAGTGGTCCTTAGATGCTTCTTGTACACTGAAGAAGCAACACTGAACAGTGTCTTGAATCTCCATCACCAAGTGGCCACTGCCTGGGTGCTGGCATCATTGTAAAGGCTATTTCGCATGAGAAATGTTCATCATTTCTTGGCTTTTGACCCCTGGCCTTTCAGGAATAAAGGCCATGTCTTTCTGTTTACTTCTGTTCCAAGAGGGTCATGTGGGGGCTGCCAGATACAACTTGAGCCTGGGAGGGGAAATTATATGTCTCATGAAAGACTCAAGAACTTTCAAACCTCTGTCCATTCTGGTGTGTGACTCCTCCTCCCTCTTGAGTTGTAGGTACATTATGGTGCCTTCTAGAAACAAACAAACAAATAAAAGTAAGCCTATGCCATCCAGAAAAAAAAAATTAATCCAGAAGTCAGAACTTAACATCTTCGTAGCTAGTGACACCATGCAGAAGCTGAGTCTACCCAAACAGAAAGAGCTGGGGGAGAGATTAGACCTCCAGAGTCCAGTGCACATAGAGATCAAGTATCATATACTGATACTTACGGTAGTTGGTGACCTCTCACCTCTACCCTTCCCCCAACACACAGAGGAGAGGCCAGGAAGAACACCATCCCTTGTCATCACATCATATCACATCACATCACCATGCCCTCTACTCTAAGTCCAGAAGATATTCCTTCAATGCCATGGTCTGAGCCTCAACATACTCCCTGAAACTCCAACTTCTGAAACAGCAGATGGCTGTTATAGGCTTCTCACAAGTCTAGAAGTGAATAGGTATCTGTTTGGCCTTTTCAAGATTCGTGTGCATCACCTGACATAATGACTTGTAATAATTACCTTTGGTACATTGGTGGACCGTACACAGAAAAGGCTGTTGAGTGAGAAAGGATAGAGTAGACAGTAATGGATGTGGGTATTCAGATATATCCAGGAACACACTCCAAGATTTCTAGGCATGTTGTTTAGCTAAGGCATACCCTTAGAATACGTGATAACCATTTCTGTGCATCATCGTCACCAAGCATAAACCTCATAGAGTCTATTTGTATTCCAGCAGATCCACATCCCTCCATCTTTATCAATACTTCCTGAAGTCGTTTCAACAGCTCCTAAACTGGCCTCCCTCACTCTCTTCTCTCTCATCACTTACATGGATGATAAGGGAAAAATAATAATAAGGAAATGCCTGAGAAAGAAGAGGAGGAAGAAGAGAGGGAGAGAGCAGATAAGAGTCATTGCTCGTCATCTCAAGCAAAGATACTGAGTTAGCAAGTCAAGCAGAGAGGAAAAAGAAAGACTGGCAAGGGAGGAAAAAACAATCTCTGGAAGCATGAAGGTGAGGCTCTTAAAGAGAAAGAAAATGGCAAGAACAAAGCTGCTAGGAAGCAGGGAGAAAACAAGATAGGGTGGAAAGACAGGGAGTGTGAAACGACAGAACGGGCCACTCCATGTAGGGACAGTGGGTTTGGGGTGAAAATGAAACAGAAGGAGCCCCTTTGCATGGTGGGGAGATGAAGCGGAGGCCTTTCAGGTTAGCCTCCTTTTCAAGGTGAAACCCTGGCACTGAGAAGAAAAAGACCTCACTGCCTCTGAACATATTAAGTTCCTTCAGACCCACTCTGTTTAATCAAAAGATATATATTTTTTTTTCTTTTTTCTCCAACTCTCCCTGCAGCTTCCCTCTCCCCACTGAGGTCTGGCTGCTTCAGCAGCTTGCTTCAGAGAAGGGCATTTTGCAGCTCATTGGTCTATTCTTGAAGTTCAATTAGGGACTGGCAAGATGGCTCAGCAGTTAAAAGCACTGGCTGCTCTTATAGAAGAACCAGGTTTGGTTCCCAGTACTCACATGGTGGCTTATAATTGTCCATGGCTCTGGTGCCTTTTTTGGTCTCCGTGGGTACCAAGCACAGATGCAGTATACATATAGACATGCAAGCAAAATGCTCACATATAAGATAAAAACAAATACATCATTTTTCTCAAAGATAAATTCAACAACCCAGTGAAGATACTTATATTCTCTGTTTCTCTGATAAGAAAACAGAGGCTAGATGAATTTTTAAGGCCAATGAGCTGAAATGTGGCCACTCCAGCGGTTGGGCTTTTGCTGTTTCTGCAAGGCTGAGAACAGAACCTAGGGCCTCACACATGCTGCCCAAGCTCTCTGCCACTGAGCTATGTCTCCAGCACTAGTGTTTTAATAACTTGAATTCCCCTCCCCTGGCTCTAAAAACAATATATTCTTATTATGAAAAACATGCAAACTAATAAAATAGCAAAATGAAAGTCACCCATAACCCTGTACCCAGAGAGAAATAAAAACTGTGTATTTCCTTCTGGTCTTTTTCATTAATTCTTCTGTGTATTTATTAATTTACTTATTTGCAGAGGTGAAATTATCTCGAATAGATACTTAGAGTTCTCTCTCAAAACGTCCTCTATCTGTGGTGAACCACCTTTCTGAGGCCACGATCTATTCTTCAGCAACTGGTTTTACTTATCACATAGTAATATGCCAAAGTTATACCATAGTCTCTCTAATCTGTTTTCTATTCTTATACATGTGGGTTACCTTTCCATTTGGAGGCATTAATGAAGGGCTCCAAGGAAGGTCCTTTAATATAATCTCTGTGTACCCTGGCATTGGACTTTGTGGTTTTCAAGAGAGAGCATGATAGACATAGAGATTCAGGGTAGACAAGCAGATACAGAAAATCAAGGAATAAAATCACAGAGCAGAGACCATAGGCGTGTCAGGGGAATGTGAGAGAGGTTTGGCTTTGCAGGATCAATAACCTTCCATGGGGAGGGCCACAATTGATCTGGAATGTGGAATGTATCACATCAACAGACTTTATACAAGGGCAATGGTGTTAATAGTCAATGCTTTGCAGACCACAAGATCTGTTGAAATTAATCAATCCTGTCATCAGTTCTCACAAAGCAGTCACAGACAGTACAGAACTGAAAGGCTGTCTCTGTTCCAATAAAGTTTTATTTACAAAAGTATTCCATAGGCCGGATTCAGCTTACAGGCTATAGTTTACCAAAACCTTGTCTAAAGTTGAAATAGATGATTACAATCTTAACAGAGAGTCTTAGATAATTATAAGCATCCTAGTATGCAATCAGAAGAAACTTTGAGAAGCAAAAATACAAAAAGAAAGTTCAGAGATGTACTGTGGGCCTTTGGTCACTACATGAGGTAGTTAACTTCAGAAGAAAAAGGGTTTATTTAGATCTCAGTTTGAGAGGGTCAAGGACAGAGGCCTCAGTCTTGTTGAGGGTTGTTGGCTGCATCACATGGTGGTGCGTGGCAAAGATAGTCCTACCTGCCAGAGCAAGTAATCATGTCCTGACACAAGATGCCAGAGGGGAAAAGAAGGAAACAGAATCCAGTTTTTAAAATAAGAATATCCTCTGCCCCCACCCCCAAATAACCAAGCTTCTGAGAGAAGTCCTTTAATTCCTTTGGAGGTCACACCCCAGTAATCTAAGGAGTTCCCACTAGTCTCTGCCTCTTGAAGGTACCACTCAACAGGAGCATTCCGAGAACCAAACTTCCTGCACGAGAACCCTAGAGAGTCAGATCATATACCAAGCACAGCAAGGGAGCAGGGAAAATTAGATATTTCACAGTCGTCTCGTAAAGATTGGAGCTCAGTCATAGGGATTTAGGATGCCTGGCTGTAGAATGCTGGAAGTCTGTGGGATTCATTGTGTGGCAGATAAAGAATCTATTTATTTGCGTGGGGGACATTTTCATGTATAGGGATTCATAAAGCACTGAGAATGACAGATATCTCTTAGAAATCCTGGGAAGGCTTCCAAAACCTAAAAATGGTGATTTTGGATTTATATGTATCTGGGTTTCTGTTTTCTTGTTTGTATTCATTAGCATCTTATAATTTATTGGATTTTGTTCTATCTAGAGGCCAGGAGCTATCCAGTTAGAAGAAGCATATGTGGAGAGAGGCAGACAGAGGAAGAGGAAGGATCTATGTGTCCACAGCTTGTTATGGGACAGTCCCAGCACCTGAGGCAGAGCTGAAGGAGAGCAGCTGGTCACCCAGGTGTGTAGACATCAGCTGACTCCCTGGGCTAGGGAACAGTGTCTCCTGGGGATGCCTCCCAAAGCATGTCTCCATCTGGATTGTCGGCACAGCCAGCCTGGAGGTCTTCTGTTTCTTCTCTCTGCACAGACCTCATCTTGTTCTAAGACACTGGCTTTTTCACCTCTCAGCAAACAGCATCCGCATTACCTCAGAACTCATTTGAAAATGCAGCCACAGACCTCATCCTATCCTATCAAATGGGAAGCTCTGGGGGATAGTGAGAGCCAGCAAACTGACTCACCAAGCTTTCCTGGGGATGTGGGACCCTCACTCAAGTGGGAGAGTCAGTTTGTGATTCCCAAGAGCCCATGGCAATGACATTTTGCACTATTGATGATGGTATGCAACTTAATTCCAGTAATTCTACCAGCTAGCTCTTGCCATTTAACAAGTACTAGATTTTTTTAATGTGCTTTGAAGCTGTATTTTCTTTATTGCAAAATACATACCATTGATTGTTATGTCGTTTATGTTTAGGGGAAGCAGGTCTGTGGACATATACTTTTCCAAAGACTATCCTTATTTATTTACTCAATAAACTTTCATTGACCACCTTGCCTGTGTCAGACACTGCTATAAGGCACACTTACATTATTGAAGACCATCCTAGCCTAAGCTCTGAATGAGTAATTTCTCAGCACATAGGAACCAAGTGACATGGACTCAGGACAATGGGGCGATTGGTCACAGGGCAGTGCAGCTCTCAGTGTTATGGAAGGACAAAGGATGCACTGTAGCTTAGGGTGTCTTTGTGCAGCTTCATCAAAGAAGCAGAAGTTGAGCTGGAAGTGGTGTGTTCTCAGAGATAGTTCAACCTCATGGTTGCTTCAGACGTCCAAGTGAGCAGGGATGAAAGGAGCCTGAGAGAGGCAGTTGTTTGGGACCCCCAAAGAAACTCTGTATCACAAAACCTCAATTTGGACTCCCAAGACCTCCGAGAGTCAGAGCATCTGGGGGACAGATGCCTTTCCAGAATTCCCGAGTATGAATCCTGTTTCTGCTAACAGCTGTATGGTCTTGAACAAGTAACTGAGTCTTTCTGAGCCTCAGTTTCCCCACTCACAGAAGACTCCATTGGTCGATTTCAAATAGTTTTTAAGTTTAAAAGACTTCATCTAAATGGCACTTGGAACTGGTAAGAAAGTATACAGTTTGTGGTTGATTAGAGGGAGGTACTTGACAATTAGCACAGCCCCACATGGAGAAAAGAAAACGACAGCAATCCAGCCAGTCAGGACACCTGCAGTGTAACACCTCAGTTGCTCCCCTGCCATCCTTGAGCGTTCCTAGCATACCCTTCCCCCCAAGAACCTTTGTACGGAGTCTCCTTTGCCTAAAAGACTCTACCCAGACTTTAATTTCTTTCAACCTGCTGAGGTACAGCCTTCTCACAAGGCCTCATACCCAGACAGTTTTAAATCACAGCTCTCCCTCTTCACTGACGTGTTCAGTCCTCTCACCTTCCTCCCCTCTTCCTTTGTCCATGCCTGGATCGCATCCTGCTTCATCTCTACCCTGCATCATATCTGTGGTTTATGACTGTCTTCCTCTTCTAGTCAGCAAGATCCTGAGTTTCTGTGCAAGCCACAGACTCTCTTAACCCAGTAGGCCCTTGGTTCAGATTGGTTTTGATGAAGAACAGAGCCCTGGAGGCTTGTGTTGCCTGTGAGATTCATCCCATGTGGCCAGCCAAACTACTATGTACTTCCTCTGCTCCAAATCCCAAGCATTTTGTCTGGCATAGGACCAGAGACCTGAAGACACCAAAATATAGCTGACCTTTCTAACTCGCTGAGATACAAAGCTAAGTCACTTGCTCCCTCCACCCCTCTATGACATCCTTATAAATGTGGCAGGAATCATTGGGAGGGCTGGAAAAGGACGAAAAAGAAAGTAGAGAGCGTGAGCAGTGCTGCTACCAGAGGCCTGCTACGGACAGGAAGCTGGATTGCAAAGTCTCCAGATGCTGGACCATGCAACTATTTCATCTAGTTAGACCTTAAACATAGGCACAGAACAGGACAGAAGAGCAACACCTCTCTACTAGGAGCTGACTCCGCAACTAGGTCTTTCTAGAAGCTGTCTTGATTATCTTCCTGGGACCCATGGGATAGGCAGTGAACTCTAGAGAAAAGATGTAAGGTGTCTGGGATAGCCCAGTTAGTGGGGAACAGCTGCAATTTAAATCCAGCTCAGGCCCTGCCCCAGAATCTCTTTAATCTTCACCTCTAACTGTTACTCCAGGAGAGTTCACAGTGGAAAGGCATCTGAATATTTCCTAGAGGAACGGAGAGGAACCCATAGCCTGTAGCTTTTCTTGCCCTGTCTCTGGTCTTTGTTTTAGCCACAGGCCCTGAAAGAGGTTTCGTGAAACAGAACCTCTGGTCCTAGGTCCTTCTCCTGGAATTCATCCTCAGAAAGGAGGCAGCCTTAGATGCCTGTCGTCAGATAACCTCTCTGAGAGTTTGCCAACGTCATTCCCTCTCCCTTCTGCGCCCAAGGAGGCTGTGAAGCTAGCGACAAGACGTTTTGTCTGGCTAAGCTTTCAGACTGATTGAAAATCTCAGAGCCTGCCTCCTCTGGGCTGCTCTTCCTGGAAACAGTTGCCATGGAACACAGGACGATGCAGCCTTCACTGTCAGAACTAATGAAAGTCGGAGAGCTATTAGGGGAAGATTTCCCCCCACCCTCCCCCTTGTGCATAATTCTACTCTGCAGCGAGGTGTTTGCATTTCTGTTCTGTTTGTGAGATGTTAATTGTGTCCTCATTGTAATTCCTTGTTCACTGCTCTCACCTCCCTCTGAGCACCAGCCTCCCAGAAGTCAGCCTGTTTGAGCTAATCAGGCTAAGTGACCAGAGGGAGGGCAATCCCAGCCTCCCTCTGGAGTGACCTTCCCTAAGCAGTTTCTGATCGCTGCTGCAGCTCAAGAGTCTCTTGTGACTCCCAACAACCAGTGGGCACTGAGTTCAATGACTCTGGGTGCCATTGTTTTTTTGCCTGCTCCCCTCTTCCCAAGACATCCTGGGCCAGAGTCACACAGGGCTAGCTCTGGTTAACTCTCGTGGCACTTCATATACTGTGCCTTCTGTCTAACCTGTGCTGCTGATCTCTGCCTGCCTGTTGTCCTAACTTTCCCACCATGTGAAATCCTTCATCTTGGCTCCAGGCAGACCCAAGATTCTTCCCACGACCCATCTGTGACTTGGCTGCAAATCTATCTTCTCCTTTACACCATGAGATCCTTGAAAGCAGAAGCAGGCTCTCATTCACCCCCAAATTCCTAGAGCCTAGCACTGTGCCTGGCATTTAGCTCTGATTTCTTCCCACTCCTCTCTTAATTAGGTAAAGAAAGGCACAGCTGAGCCAGAGAGGCCCTGAAGAAACTATTAAACATCTTGGTGAATTGCTGTTGTAAAATTACACCCACCCACTACTACCCACCCACCACAAAGGCAATGAGAAAAGAAAGCCAGGTCTTGGAGCCCCAGGAGGGAGTTCATTCAGGCTAGTATTTATAGGAAGGCAATTAGCTCGCTTCTCTAGCACCCCTGGAGGTGCTGGGAAACCATCTGAGAAAGCAATAAGAAAGGGGCAGTATTGCCATAGAAATGGAGGGAGGGGCATGAAGTAGCCCCCCAATATTCTAGATACTGCTTGTGTTAATGAAGGCCTTAGTCCTGGAAGAAAAAAAATCCAAGTGCACGCTCTTCCGTTCAGCCTCTGCAGGAAGGACTCTTCCCATTCCCGAGAAGCCTGAGGCCCTGCTTTCATAGAGATTTCAGATCAGATCTGAAAGGGTCCCCCCCCTCCAGTTCTCCCATACACTGCAGAGGAAGCCTGCTTTGCCCTGGAGGACTGCAGCTTCTCAGAGGCCAGCCTGAATTAGGGAAGCTGGAAGCAGCTTTCCTGTCCAGGGGCAAGGGAAGGACACTATGCCAGCAGATGGATGGAGCCTCCACATGACCTCACCTGGCCTCTTGTAATCATTCCACAGTTGCTCATTCCTCCTTTGTTCCTCCCTTGGGTCACTGCTATCTCCCATCAGTGCGACACTTCTAAGATGCAATTCTGATCAGGTCACTTTCCTGCTCAGAATAAATCAACAGCTCCCCATGGGTTTCAGGTTGGAAGCTCCCAGCACTGTGCAGGAAACATAGACGGAATCATGCTTTGGCACTCTAGTCCCCTCTGCCCCCCAATTCCCTCTGCTAAGACCCTACCCATGCATTTTCATCTCTACCACTCGGAGTCAGCAGTGTGTCCCAATCACTCAGCTCTCCTGCCCCAGGGTCTTTGTCCATGCTGTCATCACTGCCTGCCCAGAAAGACACTTCTCAACCTCCCTTCTCTTTTCCTCCTTCAGGCTCTTTCTCATTTTGAAAATCTCTACCCTTCTCAGGGAAGACTCTTGGATTTGCCAGGAAATAAATGCCTCCTCTCCCATGGAAGCTCTGTGTCCACCAAGGCAACCCTAAGGACATGTTTGGGATTATTTGTGTCTCAAAATCTAGCACACAGCTGATTGCTAAGTAGGTGATTAAGAAAAAAAAGCCACAGGGGTGAAGCCACAGTGAGGCAAGAAAGCCCCCTAGGCTGCATAATTTAACCCTTCGTTCATGAGTTGTTATTTAGGAGTTGTTCACTGAGGCTTTGTTCACCAAGTCCAGCAAGCCTGACATGACTGATGGAGCAGCATCTATCTGGAAGAGGGACAGAGGAGGCCCTGGGTCCATGTAGAATTTGAAAGCGTCTTCTGCTTTATCAGTCTCCGTGGAGATCTCCAACTCTTGCATGTAGAGTGAGATATGGAAGACTAGTCCCTCCCTAAGTGCATGGAGTCCTGAGCTGACAGCTTCTATACTGAGCTGAAGTGATGCTGTCAGTTATTTCCATGCAAGACATAGCCAAAGACTGTCCTGAACCGCCCACTACTTCTCTATCCCTTATAAAGATGCTCCCTAAATGCTACCATTAACAGCCACTCAAAAGGAGAAGCATGGATCTTTTAGCCTATATGCAGTTCCAGAGACACCACAAATGATCTTCCATGTTGTTTGATACTAAACAATGTGGGCACTGGTCATGTAATTAGCATGTCAATCATGCACCTGGATTTTTTGTAGCATGGTGGCCATATGCGCCCTGCTTCCCCAGTCACGTATAACTCCAGTCCCACTTTCCTGGCACTCAGAACACCCTTAGCCACACCCAGTGGATGAGAAAAGGTGAGTTGGATGCTAACAACCTAACTCCAGAGACCACACATGCTCAGCTGGAACCTTGACCAAGTCTCTTTAGTCCTCTCCTCTCTGAAAATGAGGCCTCTTTGGAGGTACCCAGAGGAAAGGATGGACAATCACTGCGGTAGGCTGGGAGGAAAGGGGAAGGTTCCCACCTCATAGCAAGTTGGGCCTGGGAGAGTTAATGAAATCAGAGATCCTAAGTGCCTTAGAATCCAGCTACTTCTAGCCCTCCACTTTTCCGATATAGGAACTGGACTGCAGCAATGAAGGAGTTCCACCAAGGATCATTGAATGAATCAGCAGTGAGGCAGGGTCCTGTGCTGCTGCTGCCCAGGGCTCTTTCAGACATAGAGCTGCATTCTTAGTGATGGAGTGAATCTGACTAACATAAGCTTTCATCCATAATCAGCTGGCGGATCCATGCTCTCTTCAGTCCTGTTCCCATAGCTCCAGGAGCTCTTTTGAAAAAGACCAAGAGCACAGTCTCAGTTCCCTGCAAGGAGGGAAGGCTTTGCCCAGCAACCCTTGGTGGCCTGTATATGAATGCTAGCACAACACCAGGAGGAAGTACAAACCTTTAGGAACAAAGCTGTTCTGAGTTCGGCCAAGATCACGTTTGCACTACAAGTCCTCAGGAATTTTTGCAATGTGGCCTTCATCAACCACTCCAGACTTACTGAATCTGAACCAGGTGATGGCAGGATCTAATTTATAAGCTCTCTGTGGGTTGTGACAGCATGAAACTTGAGAACCAACATCCACAGGAACGAGGGGACCTAATGGATGTCATATAGTCACTACTCAGGCTGTTCTGGTTTCCTAATACACGAGGGATTAATTGACTGGTCGATTGTTCGAGTGACTGATTGATATTCTAGAATGGAAAGTAAAAACAAGAGACCGTCTATTTGTTACACTTAAACTTTGCTCCACACACACATGTATATGTGCAACACACATACACACAGAGAAGGGGAGGAAGGAGGGAGAGGGAGAGAGAGAGAGAGAGAGAGAGAGAGAGAGAGAGAGAGACATTGAGACATTTGGACAGACGGCAGCAGGGTTTTTGGGAAAAGCTTTGCCTGGGTTCGGGAAATAGTGACGTGTTCTTGGTCATTTGGCTCACTGGGCACTGCTGAAGGAATCATCTGGAACCCACCACCTCAATTCCCTTTCCCTTCCTGAAAAGGCAAAGCCCGTGTGTTAACTCTCACCTGAGCACCTGCTCCCCTGCAGGCCCTGCCCAGGATTTCATTAAGTGGGATTTGCTGTGCTTTTTCACATCAAATATCATTTGCACTTCTCAAAACTTCTTGTGTCTTAAAATTCTTGCTACATGCTTGGCTCTGGCACTTACGAGTCCCATTACCCCCTCGACACCTTCTTTTATCCCTACGAGCTTCAGTCATCTCACGTATAAATTGGGGAGAATAGTTCCAGGCTAGCAGTGAGCATTAGAGGTAATCACAGGAATTGAATAAATGTGAAGTCTCTTCCCTACTAAACCCAATTTTCAAGACAGCAATCCCTGGGCAAGAAATCTTACGGGACTTTCTGCTCCTCATTTGCTTTTTTATGACCAAAATCCCTGGTTCAACTCCTCACTGGACCACCTTTATGGGTGTCTATGGGTTTTTACTACTGCTGTCTTCTCCACCTAGAACAAGCCACATGTTTCTGCTGTTCAGAACACCATGATATTTGCGGATTGTGCTCAAGTTCTCCATTATTATTTTAGGATAATTTCTCTAAATCCAGGAGGATGGGTCACCTACCTCCCTAGTTCCTCCTCTGCATGTGAAAATATTAGCAAGAAAGATCACTGACTACCTGGCTTTTCACATATGAAATGATTTTTTTCCCCTGCCAGTGTTGAGCCATAATAATTGAGAACAAACATTGGATCATTTTCATTTTGTCAGACAAAAATATATTTCTAAACCCTGTGTTCTAATGTCAATATCATTAAAATATGGAATTTTATCACCTAAAGATGTAAAAAGTAGGGGTGGGGAGGGTTATCCATTGTCCTTTAAATAGAATAACCTGGCTCCACAAGAAACCTGGCTCCATTGCTCAGTTTGTTCTTTCTGCTTTAGACAGATAAGAATACTGTCACAGGCCAGCCCCAGTACCAGGACTGGAGCGTCCACAGCCCAGCTCATTCACCTGATACTTGCAGTAATATTTCCTGAAAGCATACAGACAATTCCATCCCTGTCCCCACCCCACCCCCAGAAGCTCCCTCTTCCCGAGCGCTTGCTATGCATTGTGCTAGCTACGTCATGAGTTAGTTCCTCAAATTATTTTCCCCACCCCTAAGGAAGAAAAAAAAAAGAGCTTGTAATTTCTACCGTCCTCCAAAGAACAAAATATGACCAACCAAGACCACAAAGATAAAGTATCTGAACTAAATGTACAGCCCAGAGCTGGACCTTGCTTCCTTCCTCCAAGCCAAGCCTTATCTTTTAGATTTGGAAAGGATGTTTTTCCTATGGAGAGAATAAAATACGGCTTTCTTGTTCCTCCAGGTTCACTATTCATAGTATGCAGATATTCAGTTATTTGATAAACATTTATAGGGCTGCAGGTGCTATTCGGTTGGGAGAATATTTTCTTAACACGCACAAAACCCTGGGCTCCATCTATGATACCACATAAAACTAGGTGTGATCACGCATGCCTGTTTATCTGGGCACTGTCCTGGGTGCTGAAACTCACGGGCAACATGGCTTACTGAGTTGGGGCCCTGTGGAAGGTACATTATTAACATGCACACACCTGCTGAGTGATGAGCAATAATACAATGTCTTATTACTGGCTCCTTTCTAAATTCCAAAGGGTTTTTAAAGACCATGGTGACAGACAGGTGTGTACAGATGTTAAAAAGCGCCCTGGGCCTCTCTGGGTTGAGTAATTATGTTTTCCTTAAAGCACCAGTGTGTGCTGTGGAAACTGATGAGCCACAGGGCTTTTTCAGAATGACAAGCCTACACCCGAGCTCCACTGATTTATTACAGGAATGAACTGAATTTAAAGGGGATAGATGCGATATCGATTCTATACCTTAAAATATGCCTTCTGCACCTCCCTGCCCAGTCCAGACCCTCCGGCCCCATCTGATGCAGAGAAGATAGATCACAGGCAAACCTTTCTCTTAGGTGACTCATTTCATCCCCTCAGCCACACTCTGATCTCACACCCCTTCAGACCTGCTCTGCTCCGCTCATCTCTGCTCTGCTTCCCACCTGCCTTTGTCTTATGTCTTCAGGGCTTTCTAGATCATTCTCTGTGTTCCAGTTACATGGATCCCAGAGTCAGGACTGGTGCTGAGCTCTCAGCTCTGCTCATTCCACATTGTCCTGGATCCCACATACTAAAGCCTTGAGCTCACTAACCTCACCTTGAGCCCCCACCCAGACCTCAGTCATGTCACCGGCATGTCACAGTCTGCGAGGAGCTTCACAATTTGTGCCTTGAAGATCTGACACAGTTTGAGGGGTCTTCAGTGTCTATGAGCACTTTCTAATGAATGCACTACTTACATTTGGGGGATATGTGTGTGGGGTGATTTCTCCTTATTAGCAAGCAGAAAGATCCACTATTAGAATGCTTAGTATTTTTTTCAGATTTTCTACCTGATATTTTTTATTAATTAATTATTTGAGAATATTATATAGTGTGTTTTGAGTCTATTCACTCACCCCCACCCGCAACCTCCAACTCCTCTGAGATCCACTGCTACATTCCCTACCCATCCAACATTGTGTCCTCTTGAAAGAAAGAAAGAAAGAAAGAAAGAAAGAAAGAAAGAAAGAAAGAAAGAAAGAAAGAAAGAAAAGAAAATCTCAATTCCAATTTGTGCTACCATTGTATTCTGGCAGTTTGATTATCTACGGAGGGTTGATAAATCTACCAGGGACCATACACTTGAAGAGAACTGAGTCTCTCCCCCTCCTTCTCTCTTTCTCCCCTCCCCCCTCATCTCTGTCCTCGTCCTCCTTCCGGAAGCTATTGATGGCCAATAGCTCCTCATGCCCACCTCCCCCGCCCCTCCATGCTGGGACTGTCTGAGGCTCAGCTTGCACAGGTCTTCTGCGTGCTGTCACAGCTGCTGTGGATTGTATCTGAGGCTGAGTTTGCACAGATCTTCTGCATGCCGTCACAGCTTCGGTGGTGGTGCTACAGTGCACACACTCCGTCTTGTCTATAAGACGGTTTCCTGAATACTCACCCACTGCCCCTGGCTCCTACAATCTTTTCCATTCACGCTTTAATTATTAACTTGACTAGGAGCACCTGGAAAGAGGGTCTCAGTGAAGGATTATCTAGCTCAAGTTGACTTGTAGGAATATGTATGGGGAATTGTCTTAATTACACAAATTACTGTGGGTGGCACCATTCCCTGGCATGAAGTCCTAGACTGCACAAGTGCAGAGAGGAGGATGGGCATAAGCAAGCATGTCCTCATTCATTCTCTCTTTGCACGCATGCATGCATGCATTCATTCTTGACTATGGATGCGAGCAACTGCGTCAGTTTCTTCCCTGGGCTGTCCCCACACTGTTACTCTATAACCCTAAAGCTGTCCCTGAGTTGTTTTTTGTCAGAGTATTTTGTAACAGCAACAGAAATAAAACCAGGACAGCTGTCCTCCCTTGGAGATGAATCCAAGGGATGGGCACACATGACCACAAACATACTCAAATGCTCCTAAGACAAGGCAACCACTTGAAAAGTGCAGAAGCCACTGATTTGCAAGTGAAATGACTCATTCAAAGTAATTCAGAGGTGTGCCCTATGAGAGGCCACAGGGCACTTTGGTAGAGGAGGCAGGAGGGAAGGAACTCTGAAGGTAGAGCTGGGGACAATAATCCAGCCCTCCTTCAATCTAAAAAACCTCCTCTCACAGCTCTGCCAAGCCTATGTCTTGGAAGGGTCTGAATTTTGTTTCTTTATACAGTTATCTGAACCAAGAGGGGAAAGGAATATTTAAGGTGAGCTAAGACACTAGCACCACCTTGATAGTGACCTTCTTGTGTACACAGGCCCTCACGGTGCTCATACTGAGAGATAGGGCTGTATAAACACACAGTAGCTTGGTCATGCAACCCCACTCTCTTCCTTGCTTTCTCCCCACCCACATCCACTTTGGCTCCAGAAAACAAACAAACAAACAAACAAACAAAACCATCTTATTCTTGGGGTGTGGGGAGACTGAATGTATCATTGTCCCTCTAGGCCAAGAGAAAGGATCCCTGATACGTTTTCCTGGGTAAGAAAAGCAGTCAGTTGTTAAGTATGATGCTGGACTAGAAGCTAGAAATTTGGGGTCCTGCATCAACCAAGTGGTACTTCCCAGACCCAACAATGACTGCAGAAGTCTCCATCATAAAGAGTTCTGTCCCACAACACTTTTCAGAGGAAAACTAACTCCAACCTCCAAACTGCTAACCCCCTTGAAAAACTAACCACTTAGCCCCTGTCTAAGCTGCAAATCTTTAGACACACCTAAAATATGATCTAAACCTTTTTTAATGCCCAAGTTTGTCTTTTCATTTAGTCCATGAAATACAGTGGTCTGCAATTCCTTGGAAACATTCTAAAGATCCAATTAGCAACATCCAGGTAGGAGTTAACTATGTAAATGTAGAAAGAAGGTCTGGTGGGATCCAGATAACCAAAGCAATTCCTCTCCAGGAGGTAGAGATCCCAGCTGGTAGCCTGTCTTAGGCAGGCCCTTGGGTTTAGTCCTGATAGCTTTGGGCTTAAGTGGCAGTGGAAGTCTAGCATCTCCCCATCATGTAGTCAGGAACTGGAAAGTGAAGTGACACTCTTCAGCTCTGTTCAAGGACAACCTCCACCACCAACTCTTTTTCAAGTAAAACATAGACAGACATACTCACACACACACAAACACACACACAACACCTTCAAAGAGAGAACAGGAGTAGTTCATTATCCAAGTTGGTTCCCTAGTAAGGGGAAAAGGGACTATTTCTGACATGAACTCAATGGCTGGCTCTTTGACACCTCCCACCCCCCGAGGGAGGAGCAGCCTTGCTAGGTCACAGAGGAGGACATTGCAGCCAGTCCTGAAGATATCTAATAAGCTAGGGTCAGATGGAAGGGAAAGAGGACCTCCCCTATCAGTGTACTCAGAAAGGGGCAGGGAGGAGATGAGGGAGGGATGGTGGGATTGGGAGGGAATGAGGAAGGGGGCTACAGCTGGGATACAAAGTTAATAAATTGTAACTAATATTAAAAAAAGAGAGAGAGAACAGGAGAAGCAAAGCAGAACTGCCAAAGGCATTCACTGGAGTTGGTCCATAGTATTACTGAGTCAAAGTGAAAAAGCTCTGGAATTGCTCATGGGAGCTGTCAATCAGCTGCCAGGAGGCAGTTAGTACAGAGAAAAGAACATGCGTGGGCTTTGGGGTCACATGCACCTAGAGGCTAGAAACCTGCATAAGTCTGTACCTTGTGAGTTCCATCATTTAATCAAGGTCTTGACTTGAGCTTTGTAGTCTCCTCAACTTCAGTGCTGCAATAGTGCATGTCTTTAAGGATGAAAATAGAAAGAATTAGGGTTTCCCACTGTGGGAGGGAAGCTGGAAGCAAGAGTATTATTGTACTGTTGGAATAATATTGTGGAAATGGTGAAGAAGACAAAGGGATGCTTGGGAAGAATTGTTTTCAGGAAATTCTAGTGTTGGTGGCATATTCTGTACTCCCATGACCACAATAAATACTTTAGGGAGAGTCATACTCTGTGCAGTGAGCTAAAGAGTTGAACCTTTTGGCTCTTCCTCAGTCTCTAGCTTTCATTGTCACTGCAATGAATAAAATTTCAGCAAGAGAGAGCTCACCTGGTCCAGGAAGCAGACTTCAAGGATATGGCTGGGACCTCTTAGCAAGAATGTGGGTAGGCCCTAGTCTGGACTAGAGGCAGCAAGGAGGGAAGAAAGCAGACTGACTCACTTTTGCAACCAAGCTAACTTGCTTAATCTCCACTTCTTAAACACATTCTAATTTATAATATTTGAGACACATAGAAAGAAATAAATAATAGAATAAGCATTTATGGATCTACCAATGTATACGAACTGAGACAGGCTGAAGCTTAGGCATGCCTTTGTGAACACCCATCCCCCAGAACCCATTGTAACCTGGAATTTAGACTTTAATGCTACCACAAATTACATTACACATTTACTGCGTATTTATTTGTTCCTGAACAATATGTGGAATTGTTTTTGCATGTTTTTAAACATCCTATCAATGGCACCATAAAAGAAGCTCTTTAGTCTTCAGCTTGCTCCCCCACCACCTCCACCCTCGACTCAGCATTATGCTGTGTGATTTATCCATGTTGACATGTGTGGCTGTGCTTTATAGCTTTTCTCTGCTGAAGCTTATTTGGGTGCACCACAATTTAGATATCCATTCCCATTCGTAGATAATAGAGACGTGTTTTTAACCCCTAAAAGATATTTTTCTCTCTTACAGAATGCGGCTGTGAACATTCCCCAGCCTTCCTCCACACACAAAAGGTTGCTTCCATTCACTCAACTTCCGTTTCTAGGTCCCCTGGACCTTCACCAAAGTAGTTCTGGGGTCTTCGCCCAGACCCTTGTTCCCTTGGGTCCCAAGGGACTGCTGTCTCAACCTTACCCTGGGGAGTCCCTGGAAAGGCTTTCCTTGTCCTCTTGCTTCAGGCAGGCAGTGATGCACGACCCACTCCAACCCCACCTAATGGTTCCAGCTTCTTTTCAGCTTCTGCCTGGCTAACCTGGAACCTCCAAGAGATAAGGGTTGCAACTAACTTATTCCATGCTGTGGCATTTTATACAAGAGTCCAGGCACAATGCTTGAGCTAGGGCTTCTTAATCCTGGGGCAGAGAGAGCCAGAGACAGCGCCCCTAGGCTTCTCAAGCCCCAGCCCAGGCACAGGGCTGTATAATGACTAAAGCAGACAAATAGGTTCTGAAGATTTCCTTCAAGTGAGTCAGAGTCTTAACTTGAAATGCTCAAACTCCTAGGCTACCTCCCAAGCAGACAAATGGGTTCTGACTCAATGTATGCATGAATCAATGCTTTATGGAGAAGTAGGCCAGACAAATACGATGATTAATACACTTAATTTAAATCTGTCTTTATCTGGGTGTCCCCACGACCCTGTCTATGGGTCTGCAGTATTCTATGAATGTTGGGTCTTCTGTAGACTGAGAGCTGCCTCTTAACACTTGAAGTTGTTTTTTGTTTTGTTTTATTTTTTCCTAGAAGGCCATGCCATCCAGTCCATTCCTATAAGATGAAGCCCCTAGGCCTGCAGTCACTTAAGGCCACCTGAGGAAAGCAACTGGCACTGTCTAGCCTGGAGCAGGTCTATTAGTACCCCATGGAGCCTTTGACCTATGGAGGGCATTGAGAGTATATTCTCTATCCCTGCTGAGGTCAATTTTTATATACAGCACACACCGTAGTTGGAGCATCTTACGGTATTGCTGTACTCCAGGGAATGTATTGACAGGAGGAGGAAGAACAAACCACCAATGACTCTGCAAAAGAGGAAACAAGGGAAGAAAGCTGTCAGTGATGGTGGGGAGAGAGCAGACACGGAGATGCATCCATAGGAAATTGCAGGTCAAACAGCAGGTCAGGAAGTAGAGTCTAAACCACAAGCAGAATAAAAATCTCTGGCACACAGTGAAAAGCCTTGCGATCAATCATGCCGCTGCCCCTTACTAACCTCAGTCCTCTGCTAGATCCCTTAGCGTCATCTGTTAGCAGAGTAGTTGCAAACAGTCACTATGTGCCAATCAGAGCCAGTGACTAGAGGTAGCCCTTGTTGTCCTTGATTGAGTCAGAGCCTCATCTCAAAGTGCTGAAACTCCTAGAATCATAGCCAGGAAGCTGTGTTCCAAGCAGATGTGTGCAGCCACCAAAAAACCCCAATTCCTCCCTGTGCTGTGATCCTCACGATGTGCAATTTGGGCAGATGAAGATAGTGAAACTGAGGCACGCTCATACATAGCGAGGATGCTGCCGGATAATCCCAGAGTGGCTGGCTTGGGTACAGCAACTTCCAAGTCTCTGGGTCTCACGAAACTGTTGTTCAACCTAAAGCACCCTAAGGTGATTACACATAACCTTGACAGCGCTCTCCAAAGATCACAAGTTTGAGCCTGTCCCACTGGTGTTTCTTCACTGAGCTCATTTACCTCAAGGCAAATTTGAGGAAATTTGGGTGTCATTGTGAATATAGCACTAGCCCTCCACAGCACCCACAGTGTCTTTCTAGGCTGTGTAAATACAAGAGATGAGAAGTTGTAGCATCCCTGCTATGCCGGGACCTTATGGATGGACTGTGCAAAGGTTCGTTGCGCTATACAAAGATCATGTGATGGATTTAGTAACAATGTACAATAGGAATCAGGAATGTTCTTCTTAGAGGAGGCGCAAGAATGCAGGCATATTCAGGGGCCCTGGGTGTGATCTGAGGTGTGTGGCCCTGTGAAACTCAACCACCAAGTGGTATACTCTCCTGGTTCTTCTAGGCCCACTGGTTTCTGGCCAGTTTGGGTTTTTTTTTATGTCATAGGAGGTCCCACAAGGGAGGCTATTGGGGTGAACATTAAGATGTGGCCAGATGATCAAAGCTCTGAAGCTCCACATGGCTCCAGTATGAACCCCACTGGCTTGGATTTTGGAGACTTGATGCTGCCATTCTCTTCAGAGCAAGGCCTCTTTAGAAACACCTGGGGTTGGAAGCTGGTGGCGCCATCAAAGGCAAGCATTATAAAGGCGTTGTATTCCCTCTTGTTGATAAATAAATCCTTTTCTCCTGAACAGCCAAGCTGGTGGGTTTCATTGTAATTGTTCTGCATTCAGCAGAGAGCCAAGGCTGGCAGCCCTGCATCCTTCATCTCCGAAATATTAATTAGTTTTTCATGATGCTTTATTTTAATCATGAAGAAAAAGATATCAGTGGGATCTAACCAAAGAAAGAGTTGGGGAGAAGGAAGCAAAGAAGACAAGCAGGGAACACAAATAGTACACAGTTGGAGGGGGGAGGGCTTGTGTAAGAGGAGGAGAGAAAGGGAGCTGGAAGCCCTCAAGCATATGCTACTTCTTCAGGAGTGATGCTCTGCTCTTCTCCATCCTCACCTCCTGACCCAAGGTGCATTACCTGCCTTGTTGTGTTATCTCCATCCTCACTGCCTGAACCTAAGGTCTATTACCTGCCCCGTTGTATTAACAAGCTCATTTTGTACATGAGCAAGCTGGGGCCTTACCCAAGGTCAAAATATTATACATGGAAAAAATGTAGAACTTAAATATTAATTTTCCGACTCTGTGCCTGTATCCCTTTCAGCAGCATCCATTTGACTTCCCACATGTAGCCAGCCAGCAATTACCATTCTGGCAAAGGTACAAGCTCCGGCTCTAAGAAATGCATGTAATGATGCTTGGTTTAATCTTGGCAAATCTGGGAGGGCTTCTTGGAAAAGGTGACTTCTAAGCTGTGCCAAGAAGGATCTGAAGAAATGTTCCCAGTAAAGGTGACAAGCTGGGCACAGTGGCGCATGCCTGTAATCCCAGCACTCAGGGAGGTAGAGGCAGGCAGACCACTGTGAGTTTGAGGCCAGCCTGGTCTACAAAGCAATCCCAGGACAGCCAAGGCTACACAGAGAAACCCTGTCTCTAAAAAAGGTGAGGAATGTAGACAGAGGGACTATAGATGAAGTTCGGTCGCAGAGGGCAGTGCTTGTTGAGCATGGGTTCAAGTACAGCTTCCCCCTCAGAAAGAAAGAAAGAAAGAAAGGAAGAAAGAAAGAAAGAAAGAAAGAAAGAAAGAAAGAAAGAAAGAAAGAAAGAAAAAGGAAGGAAGGAAGGAAGGAAGAAAGGAAGAAAGGAAGAAAGGAAGAAAGGAAGGAAGGATGAGGAAAAGGTGCCAGATAAGCATGAGAAAATAGAGTATAAACGAATGTTCAGAATCCTAAGGAAACTGCAAGACTGTACGGATTGTTAAGCTTCAAGTTAGCAGTCAGGAAGGCTAAGACAAAACAGACGTGTGGGTAGGCCAACCCAGGGTCTGTCTTCATACATGCTTGAGAACAGAGCAAAGCCGCGAACAACCTCCATCGTAGTTGTGCCGTGGAAGGGTCCTCTGTTCCCAGTACAGAAAAAGGATTTAAAAGGACCGAGAAGTTAGGTGGGGTGCTGCACACCTGGAATACCAGCTACTTGGGAGGCTGAGACAGGATAGAAAGTTAGTAGCCACCATGGCTACAAAGGGAGGGCCTAGCGTTAAGGGAAACAAAATTAAGGGCAAGGGATGAAGCTTCGTGATTGTCTACTTAACCAGTATGAAGCCCTTTGATTCAAACCCCAGCACTAATAAATAAATAAATAAATAAATAATCTTTAAAATTAGATTAAAAGGAGGTGAGTCAGTTGTAGCTACCAAGGTGAGGGATCCTGGTTGCTTTGCACAGGGTGGCAGTTGTCAAGATGAAAAAAAAAATGCCCTAGACCTCATGCCTACTCCCTAAACTCAGTTTCTTTCAGCAGCTCATGCAGGATAAGACTATCTCCAATGAAATAATAATGCCTCCCTAAACACCCAGTGCATGACTCTTAAAAGAGGACAGTGGGGCTGCGGCAAAATGGGATCAATATATCCTACCTTCTTGTAATTAAAACATCCAGGAACACAAACTGAAATCCCAGGCTACACCACGCAACTGTTAGAGGTTATAATGATGTCTTTTGCTTTCTTATGTTCAAAAGGTCCCTAGAATGGCCAGAAAAGGAAGGTAAACCGTGTTAAGAAAACACCTCAGAGAGCCAGGCACAAGACATGGGATGATAGAAAGACAGGCTGAATTGGTAGGATAGAGGATTTAAAAGGGTGGAATGAATGAATGAAGATTTGCTAGCACATATTATGCACATTGGAGGAAGGCATTAAACCGTGCCCCCAGACAGACAGGATGGGGTCTGAACCTCTGCCCACCAGACTTTAGTATGATCTTTGGAAACGGGGTCTTTGTATGTGTGAGTTATGCGAAGATGAGATCACGATGGAGAAGTCCATGCTCCGTAATCAAACTGGACTGGTGTTTTTGTGTGGGTGCAAATGAAGCCAAGGCAGAGACTAGAGTTATACAACCATTTGCCAGCAAATGCCTGGGGGAGCTGGAAACAGGAAGAGATAATGAAGGAGTAGTTATGAGAAGGCATTAGAGAAATCTGGGGCCCTGCTGACACCTAAAGTTCAGACTTGTAGCCTCTAGAACTCTGAGAGACTGTTTCTGTTACTTTAAGATACTCATTTTTAGGAACTTTGTTATGAAGACCTTAAGATGCCAATACAGTGTGCGCCTGATTTTATATTCACCCCCACACACACACAAACTGCATGAGGTAGGTGTTTTCAGTTCCCTTTTATAGGGCAGGAATCTGAGGAGCTGTGACTAACAGGACAACTTATACCCTTCCAATAGGTGGTAGTCCTGTGCCCAGCCACTAATCTAGAAGTGCTTTTGAAGGTGACCCTCAAAGGATAAACAGGAAATGGAAGTTATGGGATATGATCAAGTGAGGAGCAAGAGAGCTCTCTCCTCTACTCCCCAAGAGAAATATTGTGTGTTTACTGGAAATTGGACACAGGTCTAATGATGAAATAAACTATAGTTGAACTAAACATGGCTTCCTTCACAGTCTAGCCAGGGAGAAAGACAGGATCTGACACAATGAAGGAACCATGCATGGCTGTGCATCAGAGCTTGGGAAGCAGACCACAAAGGCTTCCTTAGCTCTCTGTCTTGAGACAGCTTGATGATCCGGCACCTGGTGACATTACAACATCTTGCAGAGAAAAGAAATTTGACCTTCTTAAATGAACATAGTGTTTCAGGAATGAAGGGTAAATTCCCCCCAATTGGGCGGAAGCAACAACTGAGAAAGTAAGAACCAGGCAGCTTAGAATCAGAAATCCTGCGGCTTTGCCTGGCATCAAAGCCTGGGATTTCCTTAAAGACTGCAGCACAGGGGTGGTTCTAAAGGGTGAGGGACAAGATGCCAAGGAGAAGATCCTAGGGCAACCAGCAAACAGACTACTGACATTTCTTCTTAGAAAAGTCCCCTAGCCAATGCCAGCTCCACAGAAACAGACACTCCAGAGATTTGATATGGCTCCATCTTCCACACTGTGAAGGGATGTGGCTGTTGTATGACAGGACTTTACCAAGGGGGATGCAACTCTCTCTCTCTCTCTCTCTCTCTCTCTCTCTCTCTCTCTCTCTCTCTCTCCCTCTCTCTCTCTCTCTCTCTCGCACATGAACATGTCTATTCCAGATAGCAAGCCCACGACAGACCAAAGTATAGATACCACCAGCTTGGACTGATACAAGTCCAACTTGGTGAAAGATGAGTTTTACTGGGGTTACTTACAGGAAAATGGGTGAGGGGTTACAGGAGTAGAAATGACTTGAAGACAGCTGCATCACCAAAGCCCATTCCAACATGGGTGACAACTCACAAAAGCTGGAAAACCGGAGCCTAGTGCACAGCCTGCAGGCAGCTCTGCAGGTTGGAGAGTGTCCTTTCCAGGTGACTCTGGTCTAAACCTCATCCAGGCAGCTTGGCTGGTCTCTGCTATTTTTCATGCTCCTTCTAGGCAGCTGGGCTTGTCTGAGAGTGACTGTCAGCAGTCCTTACTGTTTACTTTTAGGAGAGGAGTCTAGCTAATCTGATCAGTTTGGGGGACTTTCCTGAAGCTGTTTTGAGTTGCTTACTTTCTGTCCTAAGGTGCTTCCCTTGGAAGATGGGCGGTTTCAATACTGGCAGAAACGGCCACACAAGAACTGTAGCGACACTCAGACAGGAAGACTCCTCTCTGTTAGGAGATCGTATGTCAGCCACACTGCACATCCCTGAATTTTAGCTTCCACCACCAGAGCATCCATTCTTTCTGTCAGGAGACATCTAGCCCACATCCCATCTTAGGCTGTTTTCGGAGAAGACAAACTTGTGAAACAAATTGTGGGGGGCCCTGGGCTGAGGGTTCATATCTACCATGTGACACAGGCTTTACTGGAAAAGTCAGCATGAGGGAGAGTGGGGGTGCAGTGTGTGTGGAGGGTGACACTAGCTGGGATGGAGAGGACCAATAGGACTTGGTCTGTCAGGAGGGCACTATTCCAGAAGGCTGTGCCCAGAGCATGCAGGCATGGCTGGCCGATGACAAGGGGTCCACACAGTGCCATGTAAGGAACATATATTCCCAGGTTGGGAGGGATGGGGAAACGGTAAGCGCACTTGCTGAGCAAGCACAGGGCTTGAGTTCAGATTCCAAGAACTCCCGTAAAAACCTGGGCCAGTCACCCCAGTGTCGTGTGGGGTGGATTCAGGAGGGTCACCAGGCTTGTTGTCTCCTAGTCTCAATTCTGTTTCAGTGAGAGACCCTGACCCAAAGAAATAAAACTGAGACTAGACATACTCCTGCAGTTTCTATATATAATCTTTTACACAAGAACATATATGCCTCCACCCCCAATTTATCATTTTTTTACCCAAAATAGCTTAAAATTTATTCAAAACATAGTGAGGAAGATGTCTGAACAGATAAAGTAACTTGCCAACAATCCTGACCTAAATCTGACCCCCAGGACCCCACTTAGTGTGATAAAAGGAGAGAACCAGCTCTGGCATATTCTCTGACCTTACACACACACTCTCAAATAAATAAACAAGCAAATAAATAAATGTAATTTAAAAAGAAAAAAAGAAAAAAAAAAGAGCAGATAATTTAGACAATGCATATGCCTTCCCTTATAGATACAATTTCCCCTCCTCCTATCAAACATCTTCCAATAATCAGAGCACATTGGTTATAATTAGTGGGTTATTATTAACTAAAATCCATGCTTTATGCAGATTTAGCTTTTACCTAATGCCCTTGTCTTTCCCAGAATTCCATCCAGAAATCTGCATAATATCAATGTTTTTAAAGGAATTTATGGGAAGGCTGAACACGTCCAAGTTCTCAGATATGATGATTTGCTGTGCAAGGCTGATCCCTGACCAGGCTACACTCTTCAAGCCTCCGGGCTGAAGACAAGCTGTCCTCGCTGATTACGGAAGAGACTGGAATTGAGAGCAGCAGGAGAGAGAAAGAGACATGGCCAACAGAACCTTAATCTAACATTCTTGTTCTTCATTTTTTTATATCAATGGGTGATTAATAAGTATTACATTTCCCCCCAATCCATCCTCAAGAGAAGTGTTATAATAACATGTCAGGGAGGTGTGGATAAGCGGCATTATGGGGCCTGGTTTATAATGCAGTTGGTAACAGATGCTAATGTTCTGATTCTGCATTCCAGCGTCATTTATACCCAGATCCGCAGCACAGTAAGGCCCACCACATTGTAATTCTTCAAAGCAGTTGCTATTAATCATTCATTCATTATTAAAACACATTGTATTCATTCTGTTTGGCAGCGGGAGCAGGGTAGGCTCTGTTTATCCAGCCCAGTCATCTCCAGACTGTCAACCTCAGCCCAGAAAAGCCTCCAGGCCTCAGGATGGCTGAGTGCTGGGAAGAAGTGCTTAGACACAGAGGGCACCCTGGGGTCACTGAGAGGTGGCTCTCACCCCAGAGAAGGGTGAGAGGGTTCAGATACCCCTGAAGCTGAGCCCACTGCTCCCTCTACCTGGCATTCTCTTCCCTGGGAGTGAGCACTGCTGAGCTCACTCACATTCCTTGGCGAGCTACGCCTATCCCCACCTCCAAGGTCCTACTGTTACTTCGCTTTATCCCAAGGATCTATGGGTCTTGGAGTCAAATTTAAAAGGTATACAGCCACATACCTTGTCTTCTAGCACTGGTGGTATGACCTTGATCTAGCTTTTATGACCTTCATTTTCATTGATGGTCCAAGTGAGTCAGAACTTGTGTCAAGCAGTTGATGTAGAATTAACTGTTAATTCTAATAAGAGATTTTGAGAATAACCCATACAGGCTCTTGTTATCACTCATTAAACCAATCCAGATATCATCTGGATGTCCCCAGAGAGGCACCATGCAGCCTTTCATCCCATAATCAGCCTTGCAGGCATTGTTTTAACTACTGGAGACATGTTGCCATACAAAGCCCAATCCTTCTTTCAGGGATCACCCTTACAAGCAATTTAGTATTGCTAAATTGGAGCTAGAGCCCTGGGGGTCTGAAAGGCCCTGTCTTCTCCCCAAAGTCTCTGTGTTTGGCTTTGCTTTGCTACATAGGCAGTGACTGTGGCAGCAACCTTTCCATAAACATAACAAATATCTGAGATAATCGGCTCTTCCAGATAAAGGCTTAAAGGCCCATGGTCTCACTCTCTCCTTCAGGAGCAAGGCACAGTGAAATGAAGACCTCTCACAGACACAGCCTCTTAAAGTTTCCTGATGCACGATGTTGGGCTTCAGGCCTCTAACATATTGGCCTTGGGGTGGCCCGAATATACCCAATAACACTACTATCTATGCCCTTTATTTTACAAAGTAAAATATAACAGACATACTATCTTTTCCTCTCAACATAAAACTGGTACCTGGGTCTTTGACGGCTCCCACACCATTACTGAAACTTTTAAGACCAAAACTGTAGAGAGTAGCTTAATGAAAATAGCTTAAAGATCTTTGAACATTTATTTTTGCACCATGCAATGGTGGATACTAATATCAAACTTACTACATAAAGTGTCCATGTCTTCTTGATTGTACAAGCATATTCCAACAAATCAGAGACATTTCTACACCCATGTTGTCAACCTTTATATACACAATACAACACTGTATGTCTTCTGCAGCTTACTCTTTTTAAAGAAGAATTTTTGTGAGAAAGTTCAAGTGTATATAAAGTAAACAGAATAGTAGAATAGATCCCATGTATCTATGCCTCTAATCTACCAACTGTGGGCATTCTTTAAAAAAAGATATAAATATCTTTATTGTATGAGTGTTTGCCTGTATGTATGTGTCTGTACCATGTGTGTAGAGTCCACATGGGCCAGAAGAAAGTATCAGATCCTCAGGAACACGAGTTAGAGTTAGGTTGTTATCTTCCACGTAGGTGCTGGGAATGTAACTCAGGTCCTCTGCTAGAGCAGCAAGAGCTCCTAACCACTGAGCTATCTCTTCATCCACTAGTTGTGGGCATTCCTCATTCACCTCTACAGACTTCACACCCTACCTCCCTTCACTCAATAATTACAGTTTGAAGTTCTGTTTAAACAAATGTTGTGAATGTTTAAGTACACAAATCTTTTATCTGTCTGCTCCTACTAATATCAAACCTAGTGTTTATGGTTTCCACCTCTTCTTGACTGTCCAAGAATAAACCAATAAATCAGAGACATTTCTACACCTATGTTGTCAAACTTTATATACATGATAGAACACTGGACGCCTCCTGCAGCTTGCTCTTTTCAAGGAAGCATTTTATAAGAAAGTTTGAGTGCTTATAGAGTAAACAGGGCAATAGGTATTCAGGTATCTCCATTTCAAGATACAGAACACCTATCTTGACAAAAAAAAAATAATCTTTTATCTAAAGCCTCTTTCCTTCCCCACCTCACATACCAAGAAAACTATTGTTTTAGTCTTTTGCTTTGGATGACATTTTCTTGTCCTTGTAGTTTCATCTAGATATTACTTATATGTAGAATGAAGTCATCTGTGTCCCTGCTAAGTAGTATTCCATTGCATGGATTTAGCATGGTTTGTTTATTTATTCATTCGTCCTCTGTTTCATGTATTTCCAGCTCTTGGCCATTGTGAGTAAGGTTGTGAGAACACTTATCTTCTATTTTTATTTTCACTTTCCTTGGAAAAAGGATTACAAGTTCTGAGGCAAAGGGAACATAAGCACATTTTATGTTCACAAGACTTTATCAAGTGATCTTCCAAGGCAGCAACATTTCCCTTGCTATCAGGTGACGAAGTGTATTTCAGGCACTCCCCAGAAGCAGTTGATGGGATTTTTGCTCATGGATAGAATTTGCACACTCTCATTTTATTATTAAGTTGGAGGCATTCTTTATATGTTCTCAACAGAAGCCTTTGACCAGAAATGTATTTCTCTGAGTCTGTCTAGACACTTTTCTTTTATGATTCCCTTTGTTGACTAGAGTTGTGCACGATTTATTTTTTATGAAATCTATCTTCTTTTTATTTTTCTGTCAATGTTTACTGATTTTTCTCTTAGAAATATTTGTTTCATGAAGATATTCTTTTGCTTTCTTCTCAATGATTTATAATTTTAACTTTCACATTGATGTCTAAGGGCTTTATCTAATTAAATGTATGGTGTGAAAGCATGAATTTCACACACACCGGACAGACTCTTCTCTAGGCTATTATTTCAATGAATAGCACAATTTTCTCAAAAGACTTTCAGTTTTGAATTATTTTTCTATTTCTGTAAAAAATAATTCACCATAAATATGTGCAATTATTGGTATACTTTCTGATAAGCTAACAAGACTGGTATATCTGACTTTATTCCACTGTCAAAGGATCTTACTATTATTTTGTGTCTCGAAGCCAAGCAATCTTCCAATTCTGTTTCTATCTATCTATCTATCTATCTATCTATCTTCTGTCTAATCTATCACCTATCTCTCTATTGCATGTACATGTTAGTGCATGAGGACACCACGCACATACACACACACAGTGGTATGTGTGTGAAGAGCATCTCCCCACACATACTCCCATGCCATAGTAGGAGTGTTGAGACCACAAGGTTGCTTGTAGTCGTTGTATCTTTCCTTCTACCATGAGTGATCCAGGTAAACTCAGGTCGTCAGACATGACAGCAAGGGCCTTTATCTTCTACACTACCTTGCTGGCCTTCAGCTTTGTTCTTTTTAAATAAAAATTTTTGCACCTATTTTGCATAATCTCATGTTCATGTAAATTTTAGAATCATCTATTTCTATTTTTGAAAGCCTTTTGAAAGTATGATTTGGATTATGTTGAACTATGGATTACTGTAGAATCTTTAACACTTTTTATAACATTGATTTTCTCAGTTCAAAAATGTAGTATATCCCTCTATTTAGGGATTTAGGTTTTTTTTTTCTCTCTCTCTGCAATATTTTAAGGTGTCTAAAATGGAGAATTTGTGTTTTTTTGTTGAATCTATCAATGATTACTTCTTGTTTTTTGGTATTGTGAATATAATTTTTATTTTAGTTTTATATTGTTTTTTGCTAATATGTAAAAATACACTTTAATTTGTTTATATCCTGTGATACATTGAAATAGTTTTGGGAGCTTTCTTTGCTCACTCTCCAGAATTTTTTTGTTGTGTGTTATCTGTCTATTTGAATTAGTAAAATAAGTTTACATGATTACTTTTACGTAAATTATTTAGTTGTATAAATAAGCATGTGTGTATATGTAACTATAACCCTCGTGCTTATCAAATTCTTTCTTTTGAGTCTTTATTCTTTTGTTTTTCTTGTGTTATGCTCAACTTCTGACTTCATACTGCAGTGCCTACGGGACTGAACATTCTGGCATTGCCCTGGTCTTGAAGGGAAAGGCATTCGTTGCCTTCTGACGAGCGTTACAAGCACTCTGCAGATGCTATTTAATCAGACCGAGGTTTGTCACTTGCCAGGAGGTGTCCACTCTAGCTTTCCGAGAACATTTTGTATAAATGGGTGTTGGAGATTGTTGATGTTGTTTCGAGGGGTTCTATGTCTTAAGATAACGATATGCATAAAAGAAAGGTGCTCATTTGGAGCTTTGGCCTTTAAAGGTTGCTAGTGTAGAGACAATTTCTTTCAAGGAAGTGGCTCCTGTAGGCTGCTCATAGTAGAGTAGATGGCTCTATACCCATGCACACACGTGGAGTACTGACTGGACTTGGTGCTCTGAGAAGAGATGACATAAAGGGGGATATGGAAGGAGGTTCTGGGAAGAATTTGAGGGAAAGGATCAATATGACCAAGATACATTGTATATATGTATAAAATTCTCAAATAATAATAATAAATCATACTCATGTATATTTAAAATATGATTCATGATTTCCCTACTACTTTATTCCACTTATAATATCTGACTTTGTTAATCACATAGACATTGCTAATTCTTTTTGTTGTTGTTATTGTTATTTGTTTTGCTCTTTTTGCAAAACAGGGTTTTACTGTGTAGCCATTGCTGTCCTGAAACTCACTCTGTAGACCAGGCTGCCTTCAAATTCAGAGATCTTACCTGCCTCTGCCTCCTGAGTGCTATACCACCTCGCTGACAGTGCTAATTCTTGAATCTTAAACAAAGCTCATATTCTCTAGATTGAATTGATCATGATATAGTATAATTGTTATATGTTTTTGAAGACTTTGCAGGATATTATTTAATTTTTCATCTTTGCTCATGAGGCCGCGAGGAACATTCTTTTACAGCGTCTTACATGGCATGCTACCAAGCATCAGTTTGTGGAATGGGCTGATGCATGGATGAAATCTGCAGTCAGGATTGCGATTTTTCAGGTAATTTGGTTTTTCTGCTAGCTATGGGTTTACCAAGTTTTCTAAGCTTTTGAGAATAAAGTGTCATGTTTTTCTCTGTTTTCTTTTTCACTTCCTTTTTTAATTTCTGCTTTGGTCCTACTGTTTTCTTCCATATCTTAAGTTTATGTGTAATGTGCTCATTTTTCTTTCTGGCCTTTATGATAGAAACTTAGATCATTAGATTTACACCTTTCCCCTTGTTGTAAACTATCAGTACTAACATCGCTCCCCTCCAGATACAGAGGAAAACAATAATGACACAATTATGAGAATACAATTCTGTACAAGGCAGTATCTCCACACATTCTCCTATGGTGTGACTCTGCACAGTTGGAGTTGTTTGAGATCTGTGTGTTTGTATGTGCCTGTGCATGTGTGTTCTGAACATTTGAGAGTCAATCATGCTCACATCACAGAGCCATCTACCTATCTATTGTCTATCATGTATCAACTATCAGCTCTCTATTGTCTACAATATATTGATCAGCTATATCACCTATTTATCATCTACATATGTATCTACCTACCATCTATTTTGTTGTCTATATCTGTATTATGTATATCATGTAGCAGATCTATTTAGTGTGGGTACTGATTCATAAATTATGACTTTTCCCCATGCTCCATCATTTACTACTCACCTATTTTAGTGTACAAATTGTTTTAAAGTTAGTCGTTTGTCACTTTCTGCACTTGGCTGCTGTGTCCTTGTGACACCTTTGCACCATTTTTAGCATGTCTTTTTTCGTTATTATTTCTTTTCCTGAATAACAAGTTATTCCAGGCTCATCTTTTATGTACTCAGTTCCAGACCTGGAAAGAACTGTTTCTCGGTAAAAATCCTTGTTTGCTTAAGTGAGAAATGTTTGAAAGGACAAAAAATATAAGTGTTAGTTCTACTTATTATTCCTGGTATATTTGCATCCTTGGCTTTTTCAGCGAACAGTACAAGGAGATACAGGTATGTTCTGTATGTATGCTGACATGTTTATTCACGATTCATGTGTGCGTGTGTGCCTCAGCGCCGTCAAATGCTCACTCAGACATGCGGCAGGCATGCAAACACACACATTCATATGTCAAAAACATCACTTTAGACCCTCCTGCCGTAGATTCTTCCATGACTTCATCCACCGCTACTGCATGTTTGCATTTCGTCGTTTACAAAGAGAGGCCTGCTCCTCAGCGCCGTCAATACAGCACTCCTTCTGTACAACTTATGTTTCGTTTTCACGGAGACAGGACCCTGCTACACTGCGGAGCCTGGTTCCCACTTCAACCCCCAGAGTGCTAGGATCACGGGCATGCACACCAACTTCTTCTGTACACTTTAAACGCATGTAAAATAGATCCAACTTACTCCGCTCCCACTAGCGTGTCGCGCACACTGTCTGGAAAGGGCTTGGAAGTTACCTTGAGTAGCTCTTCTGCTACAGTCAGTCACATACTGTGTTCAAAGGCATTTGGAATGGTTTCTTTTTGTGCCCTTTGGGCTAGTTATAGTATTAACCTGGAATAAAATTGATCCGTTTATCAGTTTGCTTTCATTTTTAGAGTTCAGTATGCTTTGCATTATTTTGCTTTAAGTTTTGAGTGTATTGACACTTTATTCTTTTTGGTGTTTGTTTGTTTGTTTATTTTTCAAAACAGGGTTTCTTTGTGTAGCCCAGGTTGTCCTGAAACTTGCTTTGTAGACCAGGCTGGCCTTGAACTCAGAGATCTACTTGCTTCTGCGCCCCAAGCGCTGGGACTAAAGTTATGCACTACCACATCCAGTGACATTTTATCTTTAGTGTATGTCAAAAAGTCAAACATTTGAAATATAACTAGGAAATAAGTAATATAATTAGGAAATTGGGAATAATTAGGAAAGTGTCTTAGCTTTCCATGTCTTGGCATGCTAGCCTTCTACCCTCAAAGCATACCTCGCCTGTAAACGCATGTAAAATAGATCCAACTTACTCTGCTCCCACTAGCGTGTCGCGCACACTGTCTGGAAAGGGCTTGGAAGTTACCTTGAGTAGCTCTTCTGCTACAGTCAGTTTCAGCTTCTTAGTCTGTCTCTCCTATCTTTCCTTTGTAACACTAAGTTGACATGCCCATGTTTTTTTGACTCCCCTCCTCAGCTCACTTTCATGCCCATCTGCACTATACTGTTTCACCAGTCTCTTTGAAGTCCAGTCTGCATTCATTCAGAAAAATCTCTATCATTGATTTTTCGACAAATGTGTAATACCCTGTCGTGTGCATGGGCCTTAGCTTTTCCGGAAAGATTTCTCTGCTTGAACCTTTAGGCACTCCTAAATAATTTTCAACCTAGAAAGAGGCTATAAGAATTCTCAACAGAGGGATCTCTAATGGCCAAGAAGCACTTAAAGAAATGTTCAATGTTCTTAGTGATCAGGGAAATGCAAATCAGAACGACCCTGAGATTCCATCTCTACACCTCTCCAAATGGCTAAGAGCAACACTCAAGTGACAGCACATGCTGGCGAGGATGTGGAGTGAGTATATTTCTCCGTTGCTGGTGAGAGTGCAAACTTGTACAGCCACTGTGGAAATCAGTCTGGAGCTTTCTCAGAAAACTGGGAATAGATCTACCTCAAAACCTAGCTTTACCACTTCTGGGCAAAACACAAAAGATGCTCCACTATACCACAAGGGCCCTTGCTCACCTAGGTTCATAGCAGCTTTATTTGTAATAGCTAGAAAGTGGTAACAACCTAGATGTCCCCAAACTGAAGAATGGATAATGAAAATATGGTACATTTACACAATGGACTACTACTCAACTATTAATAGCTAAGAGATCATGCAATTTTCAGGCAAATGGACGGAACTAGAAAAGATCATCCTGAGTGAGGTGATCCAGACCCAGAAAGACAGTCATGGTATGTACTCACTTTTAACTGAATATTAGCCATAAATTACAGGATAATCATGCAGGTTCAGAAAAAAATCGCTATCATTCATTTTTTGAAAAATGTGTAATACCCTCTTGAACGCATGGGCCATAGCTTTCCCAGAGATATTTCTCTGCTTAAACCTTCAGACTTTCCTAAATATTTTCAACCTAGAATGATGCTACAAGAATTCTCAACAGAGGAATCTCTAACGGCCAAGAAGCACTTAAAGAAATGTTCAACATCCTTAGTGATCAGGGAAATGCAAATCAGAACGACCCTGAGATTCCATCTTTACACCCGATACAATCCATAGACCCAAAGAAGTCAAGGACTACCCAAAGGAAGATGCTTGAATTTCATAAAGAACAGGAATAAAATAGACATCTGAAGTAGATGGAGGGAGAAAACTGGATGGGAGAAGAGGTGGGGAGGGTAACAGGGGTGGGTATCAGGTTGCAGAGTGATAGAGGGGGAGAGAGAACAAAAATCAGTCTGGAGGGGCATCTCAGGAACAGGGGAGGCTCCTGGGAATCTGTAGGGGTGACTTAGCTGAGACTCCAAGCAATGGGGGTGAGGGGTTAAGGACCCTGAAGTCACTACCTCCTTTAGTCAGGTGGGACTCCCAGTGGAGGGAGGGGAACACCAACCCACCCATAAAACCTTCGACCCAAAATGTGTCTTGCCTACAAGTGTAGGAGTAAAGATGGAGCAGAGACTGAGGAAATGGCAAACCAATGACTGGCCCAACTTGAGACCCACCCCTTGAGAGAGAAGCCAATCCCTGACGCTATTAATGGTACTCTTCTATGCATGCAGACAGGAGCTTGGCATAACTGTCTCCTGAGAGGCTTCATCTAGCAGCTGATGGAAACAGTTGTAGAGACCCATAGCCAAAGACTAGGCCAACCTTGGGGAGTTCTGTAGAAGAGTAGGAGGAAGAATTGAGGGAGCCAGAAGAGTCAAGGTCACCACTGTATAAACTAGCCTGGGCCCATGGGGGCTCACAGAAAGCGAACCACCAACCAAAGAGCATGCACAGACTGGGCCTAGACCCCCTACACGTGTGTAGGAGATGCGCAGCGTGGTCAGCATGTGGGTCCCCTAACAGTGGGAGTAGGGGCTGTCTCCAGCTCTGTTGCCCGCCGCTGGATCCCGTCCCCCTACCTGAGCAGCCTTGTCAGGCCCTGGTTGGAGAGGGTGTGCTTCGTCCTGCTGTCACTTGAGGTGCCAGTGTAGGTTGATGCCCATCGGGGGCATTCCCTTCTCTGAGGAGAAGGGGGGGGGAAATGTGAGGAGGGGGGCATGAGGGTAGGACTGGGAGGAGAGGATAGAGGGGACGGGTATCAGGCTGTAAAGTGATTAAAGAAGTAAACAAATGAAAGAATAAATGTAAAATGATGCTACAGCAAAAATTCTATTGATGCATCTTTTTCTGCCCTTGTAAGTCCCTCCAGAAGCACACCACACAGGTCGTGATGTTGAATTGTCTTTGGCTCATGGTAGTCTATAATTTTCCCTGTGTTTTTGATACATGTGTTAAGGATGTACCACTTCATTTCTAAATATGCACTTGCATTGCTGTCTAAGTTGTTTATGCCATTTCCGAAGACTGTAAGATTTCAAACTTTTAAGATGCCTTGCAGCTTAGTTTATGGCATTTGTGTTGCGCAAGCATCTTGGGGACACTCCACGCCCACTTGAAAAACCTGTGCTTTCTGAAGGGAGCTGGCTGTTCTAGCAATGTCAGCTGGGGCAAGAGAGCTCATTGTGTCCTCAGATCTGCTTCACTGCTGAGAACCGGTGTGTTTTGTCAACGACTAAGAAGGCTGTTAAACTCACCACCGTAACCGTTGGAATGTCTATTTCCCTTTAAGGGCTACCACTGATTTGTTGTTGTTGTTGTTTTATATTTTTAAACCCTATGATTAAGTGCATACACACTTAGATTTATTATGTCTTCCCGACTTACTGATTTCTGCACATTAAAACGTGTTCAGTTTATCGCTAATGATTTTACCTTAAGAAATAAATTTTCTCTGGCATCATTTTAGCCTCCTTGTCCTACTCCTATAAGATTATATGGAAGATTCTTTTTATTTTAGTGAGTAAGTGTGTGTGTGTGTTCATGTTTATATGTGGAAATCAGAGCTCTACACTATGTGTCTTCACCAATCATTCTCCACCTTCGTTTTATTAACTTTGCTCTTAGACAGTTGCACATAATGCACACTTTCCACTCTCAGCCTCTCCCCTCTCCTACCTCCCTGTCTCCACTGCCTATACCCCTCCACCCAACACATCTCTCTCTCATACACACTCCTGTCTACGTGTTTGGTTTTCTGGGCCACTAAGTTTAACCAGGCTCTTTGTATGTCCATGAGTTAGAGCTAACTGATAGATGCGCTCAGTAGTAGGTATACAACTGAAGATGGGGAGTCCCCTCTTTTGCGGAGCGCCTCCCTCTCACATGACTGGTTGTTGACAGGGCCAGTGCAGGTAACCACAGGTGTTGTGAGTTCGTGGTTGCAATGGTTCCATTAAGTTCAGAACTCAGAGCGTGGCATTCCCCAGCCTTTCACCCTGCCTTCAGGCTCTTACCTACCTCCTGCCTTCTTCTTTTCCTCGGTATTCGCTCAGCATAGAGGGGGCGGTGGGAATGTATTTTTTTTTAAATGAGATCTTTCTGAAGCTTGAGTTCGTTGATTGCACTAGGCTGGCTGGCTAATAAGCTCTGGGGTCTGCCTGTCTTGCCTCTACAAACGCCTAAGGTTATGGATTTGTGCCATGGTGCCCAGCTCTTATATACATGCTTGGGATTCAAACTTAGGTCCTCGTGCCTGCATAATCAGGTGCTTTAGAACCGAGCCCGTTGCCCCCAGACCCAGATTGTATGGAATTTCATTTTCACTCTTTTTACTTTCAACCTATTCTGCCTACTTTCAACCTATATTTCAACGTTTCAAATATGGGTTTCTTATGGATAATGTACGCTTGGGTTTTGTCTCTTCAGCCTTTGCTGATGGCCTCTGAGGTGCTCTCTCCTCTGTTCAATTTCATGCTTTTTGAAGATCATCCACGTTGACTATGCATACAGCTCTAGTCTGTTTCTTTTTCACTGTAGGCTTATGCCAAAGTCTATTTTTGCATTTCTGCTATGGACTGCCCCTTACTTTGTATCTTTTATGCATACCAGCAAAGGCACACGGTACCTTTCAGTACATGGCTCCTGTGTATACCTGTGGTCCAGGCAGATTCAATGTGAAAATTCTGGAACTTAGTATCAAAAAATTATTTATCTTTAATATGTAACCAGTCACTTCTATGACAGCGTAGTTTTGCCAATTAATGTGCATAAGCCACGACTGAGAGTTCTTGCTGATCAAAACCTAACACTTAATAAAGTTACCCATGTACATAGATATACATTGCACTTGCTATCTGACAGGGGTTGGGTGGAATGTCGCTGCTCTATAGATCGGAACATGCACATGTTATGACCATGTAGGTTTTTCAGTTCATGTCTGTGTACCATGTGCCCACATGTGCAGGTACGCGCGTGATGGACATTTCTAAAATTCACATTTTGCCTTGAGGTTTCCAGGGTCATTGCTAGATAGGGACCATGTTCATGGTCTAACATTCCCAACATATCTCAGTCTCCTCTCAAAAAGCACGATCCAAGAACAAGTCAAGAAAACTTTGGAAAGAAGAGACCTAACTTAAGATGTAAATTTATAACGGAAACCAGTGAACGTGAGCACCCAGCCAGCCCACTGGAACCGCTTTGCTCTTGCTCTAAGGCTTCCTCTTTCTGATGTTGCCTGAGCGAGACAAGACCCAGAGGAGCATACCCAGACTAAGCCATACCCAGAAACAACTCTGAAAAATAAACAACAACAAAAACCCTGCATTCAGTTGCCAGGGAAACCAAGCTCCTCCTAGTTGTGCTGGGCTTTCCCACTGAGTCCCTCCCATTCCCCCTGCCTCTGCCTAGCTGCTGCTCTGCCTGGGGATTGCTCATTAGCCTGGGATTAGCAGCTGGTCTGCAGTGGACAAACAAAGCCCTGATGCCCAGGGCTGTAAGCTGAGGAGAGCTGACTGCAGAGGCAAGGCTCAGCTGCCCGAGTGCCAGGCAGATGTCAAATCCAATTTGGGGAGAAGATCTTGTTAAGCCTCCTTATCAGATGACAA
This sequence comes from Meriones unguiculatus, assembly GCF_030254825.1. Lineage (NCBI taxonomy): Eukaryota > Metazoa > Chordata > Mammalia > Rodentia > Muridae > Meriones > Meriones unguiculatus. The sequence continues at coordinate 38,387,219 of NC_083355.1, read as the reverse complement.
GTCCTCCTTAAAAAGAAAAAAAAAAATCAGCAGTCAAGAAGGTTTGAGATGTCTACCAGGTACCCATGCTCAGGTCAGACAGTGTTTTCTGTGGAGCTCAGATCTTTCATATGCCATCAACCACTTGGTTCAAGGGGATTTGATTAGTCAGATAAGGATTATGTGTAAGGCTTGACAGCCAGACACTAATCAGCCTCTGCCCTTCAAAGTATTTATGACTCATTATCGTGACCCTGTAGCGAGCATCTTCCTAAGTAGAGACCAACAGGGATGGCTTTGATTCTTACTCCATTTCCCTTTCAAACTTATAAGATTGAAATATATCTATACATACACACACACACACACACACACATATATATACCAAATATATATATATCTACCAAAGCACAGTGCCAGGAAATTCTCTGCAGCATAACACTTCTACGTAATACTTATGGAGTTTCCCAGGCAGGAATGCTAAAACTTACTGTATTTTGACTGTTCAGCCCATGGCCCAAAGGGCAAAGGATGTCATCCACCTACTAATGCTGCATTTCCAAGCTTTGACCCACTTTATTGTCCCTATCTTATAGCCGAAGGAACTAGACTGGTGATGCGGGGCCATTGCTATGAGTGAGAGCTTGTGTGCAAACCCAGCCCATTGGTTTTGGATTCCCTGTCTCTTCCCCTATAAAACTCAGCCCCTGGAGGAAGAATCTGTACATGTGAATCGCGATTGCAGCATTGTTCATAACAGCAAAAACTGAGCAAAGGCAGAGTAGCTCATAAGAAAAGAAAGTTATAGGAAATTAACACAGCGGATTAGTTTGCCAACTTATTAAATGAATTTTCAAGATTATTTAGCAACATTAAAAGAAAGGGTGTAATATGCCATTCAGTAAACAAAGGAAGAATATAATCTAGGGAGATAACAGGGGCATAAAAGGGAGAATAAGGAAGCATATGGGGCGATAATGCAATATATACATGTGTGAAAACTATGTAATGATTAAAACTATCAAATGCACATCTATGTAGAAAAGTATTCAAGGGAACTTGACAAACAAAAGGTCTTTTGAAAGGGTGTTCATTAGTCACAAAAGGTGATTTTCCCAAACAGTCGTAATTGCTGTGAAATTGTATTTGAGGACAAGGCAGCAGCCTGATGGAAAGAATAAGAATGGTTCTTCCTTATTCTCAGTCTGTGAAACTGAGCAATTTGATGTGTCATAACTGTGCCTCTTGTCTTTTTCGTGACTGTGATATTAACCCCTGACTGTTCTTCTAGAGGAGCAGCGGGGTACAATTTGCAGCACTCATATGGCAAGTCACAACTGACTGTAATTCTAGTCCCAAAGGACTCAGATGCACTTTCCAGCCTTTGAGGGCACCATGCGTGTGCATGTTGCACTAACATATATGTAGACAAAACACTCATGCTCATAACACAAAGTTTTAAAAAGAATATTAACCTTTAAGAGTTATATTGCCAGTTAGATAAACTTAGTACATCTATAAATGTTGTGACAAATTAATTAAAAAAAAACTTGCTATGTGTGATAGTAAATCAAGAAATGAGTGAGATGTAAGATGGTCCATCCCAAACTTCCTGCACTTAGAATCTTTTCTATAGGTTTTCAGATGCAAGGCAGAGCTGGGAGGAAGCCATGTCTCAAGCCCTATTACACAAGTCCACAAGGCAGACCGCACCAGACAAGTAGGGGGAATTAACTCTTTGTCCCCATCATCCTGAGCCTAAAGCAGCCATAGAACAGGTGCCTCATGACATTGATTGCAGCACTATTCATCCCTGGGGTCTTCAGGAAGCCTGCGTATGATACTAACCTTTTGTTGGTCTTCAAGGCATTCAAAAGACAAGACTTTATTATAAGCTGGGCAGTGATGCTTATAGAAGCCTCAGAGGATAAGCCTCCATCACCACTTGTACTGATAAAAAATATTGAGAGATGGTTTCTTGGGATAGAAGTTGCCCTGGACAGGTTGAGACCTACTAAAGTTTCTGTATGCCCTTATGACTGGGGGCTTTTCTTTCTGGAAGATCTCTATTTCCCAAATTGAATATAGGTTCAAGTAGAGTGGGGAAGTAAGAGGCAAGATACTATCACAGAGGCTAAGCAGCACTGATGGGTTTCCAATCACCAGCACTACCTTGAACCACAGCATCTTGGCTATGCTCTTGGTGACAGGCTCTATGTGAGCACTTAATTACTGGTGACCAATTGTCTGGCGTGACAGTGTGCACTCCCAACAAGAAGACCTCTTGGCTTTCATCCATGGCCTAAAGATGGAGGTGGGATGCAGAGGAATTTTAATTCAGAACATGGCTGTTCTGGCAAGAGATCACATCCAAACATCTTCTAGGTCTATGTGATCTGGCTGGAATAAAAACATGTCTTTAATCAAGAAGACAGAGGCAAGCAGATCTGCATTCAAGGCCAGCCTGATGTAGAGCATGTTTCAGGTAAAGAAAAGCTTAGGTCCAGGTGTGGTGGTATATGCCTTTAATCTTAAACAATGAAGGTAAAGTTAGTTTGTAGAAGGAGGCACCTGTGTTTGAAAGTGATGTCTAATTGAGTGGCAGAAACAGTGATGAATCAGAGAAAGACCTTGACAGAATAGGATAGACCCAACTCTCCGAGAGGGAAAAAGAAAGCTTCTTAATGGGCAATGAGAAAGAGAGGAGGCAGTTTTACTAGGACAGTAATAGAGAGACAGGTTGCAGAAGGAGAACTCAGGTGAAGACCGAATGAGCCAGAAAATGAGACGGAGCCAGGAGATTAGAAAAGATTACTTCAGTTAGTTGGAGGCCAAACAGAGCAACTCAGAGGCCGAGAGATTAGAAAAGATTGAATAAATCTGCTGGTAGAAGAGTTTGAGTCTGAGCAGCTGAGCTGAACCAGCCAGCCCAGAGCTCAATAAGAACAAGAAAGGGTGAGCTTATTAAGCAGTAAGTCTCAGAGCCGGAAAACATTCTAGGCCCAGGTTAGACTGTACGGAGACTAGACACTTCAGGACTAGGTTTAGGTTAACAGACAGAGGCAGTAAGCCTCTGAAACAATTACCTCAGGAAAATGAAAGTTACTTTTACAGTGGGGAGAGGTGGAGGGAGAAAGATGGAGGAAGAATAGTAACTCTAAGACTCAGTCTGTGTCAATCACAGAGACATTAAGTAATCTTTGGGATTTGCTCCTCATCACCTGTCAGAAAATGATCATTAGCTATTTTGTGTGGAAATGAAGAACTTGAGGCTCCAGTATTAGACTTAATCATCCTTCACCTATTTTTTTTTTTTTTGAACACCTGCCCTCTCCAGGAACTATGACCTTTAAGCAGACAGGAGAAGTAATCAGACGATGGGCTTTGTCATTCTCCTGCAAAGTTTGATCATGAGGCTTCTTATCACACACTGTTCCCATGGGCAGATGTGCTCAGATCAAGATGAAATTGACAATGCAGTTGTCCAAGCTGTCTGTTCCTTCTTGCCTGCAATGGGCTGAACGAAATAAATCTGTTTTTCTGGATTGGGAAAGGATTTTTCACGGCTGTGCCTTAAGCAGTTCCCTAGAACAGCTCTTGGCTCATGGAGAATGGAGATTCACCTGGCATTCGAATACCAACTGGGAAGACAAGGTGTTCGTTTCTGCTCTAAAGGGAACCGAGAAGCTCTTGGAAGTGCTGAAAAGATGCGAAAGAGGCTCTCTAACGGGGTGTCCCTTCTCTTCGAGGCTTAGGAGCTACATAAGATTTAGAGAGAGAAAGAACATATTCCACCACTCGCTTGCTGTGTGTTCTGGCATTCTTCCCAACTGCTGAGGTTGCCGCTTGTACAGAAGATGGGGGAAGGGCTCAAAGTGAATCAAGCATGTGCTACTAGTCTGATGTCTGCTACCTAGCATCACTCTTTCCTCCATAATAATGTGTCTTTGTTGAGGACAGTGAATATTTGGTGGCATCCTGAGAAGCAGACAACAGTTTCAACCTATGATCCGAAAAAGAGAGTCACAGAGCCAAGACCATTCTCTAGAACTCCCGGGGAAATGACTGAGCACTGTGGAAAGGAGAAAGACCAAAGAATTAGAAAGCAAACAAGTCAGTTAAGACAAATACATTTAATAGTTCCTGGGATCGTTTGATGATTCTGTTCAACTCTGGCTTTACCCTCAAGGGCGATCTCCTATGAGCACAGTGTGTGTGCTTTTATCGTTGTCTTGGAAAACTGGTCACCTGAGCAATCCCCATGAGCTTCATAAGAACTGTTAGACCACCTTCCTCTGGGGCATATTTTACTGACTAGTCGCTCCCCTTATGAATCAGTAGATTAGTCTGAGCCACATTTATTCTGCTCTAGTTTCAACCCCCTTCTCATTCAGCTCTCTCAAGAACCCCAACACACACCCTACTATGCTGCCCATGGTGAGCACTGTCCTGTGTTGTGCTGACCCTCAGGCTCTTAAAGTAACTAGAGGATGCACTTTCCTACACTGCATGACCGCGCTTGTCTTTAGGGAGCTTTAACATTTGAGTTTCAGTACACAGGAAGTTATCTTTTTCCATCAGTCTGGATGGTGAGACCATGGGGCTTACCACAAGCAGCTATTAAATGGCTGGTTGAGCATTTCTTGTGACTGGAAGCAGCTACCACTCAAACCAACTATTCCATATAGACCCTCATGCTGAGCATCATCTCTCTGTGGATGTTGAATGCGCAATAAATGGAGACGTGTATTGCTGTCCATGTCTTTATTGATCCATCCATTAACAACTTTAGCTCCTTCAGCCTTTGAGTGTGTCTTAAAAGAAGCTCAAATAGGACTGATTCTTCTAGGATGACAACTTTAAATTCCTTAAAATCCTCCCTTTGTGACTGTTTCTGGACTTTGTCCTCGTCCCGGTTTTCCTCTTCTGAACAATTTTCCTTGTCAAAGATAAAGAATTTAACTCACTGACATATTAGATTTCATACGTGTAATGTTTACTATTGATTGTCAGTGTGGTTGGGTTAAAACTCACCTTTGATATTGGTAAAGCACACCTCTGCATATCTACGAGTGTGTTTAAAAGAATTAACTAAGGGGAACAGACTGGCCTGAGTGTTTCTGACACCACCCCATACTATCCATACTATGGCCAATAGAATGAGAAAAGGAGACAGCCTACCAGTACAGGTATATTTCTCTCTCTCTCTCCCCCTCTCTCTCTCTCTCTCTGCTTCTTAATTGTCATGACATGTCATGCCTTCTCCATCATGACAGACCAAAACCATGAGTCTCAGCTAGGTCATTTACTACATTTACTATAATCTGGACCTGCCCTAAATTATCCCAAGCTTTGATTCCTCATTTAAAACTGGGAAAAAGAAGCCCTCTTCCGCAGGCACCATTATGAGTGTTATGTGAGACCATTCGAGCAAGAATGCTGCCTTGTTAGCTTGGCCTCGCTAAGCACAGAGTATATGCCATTCGACCTTTGCACTTATTTCTTACATGGATCTGTGCTCCAGAATAATGCTCAGGTAATCTGGGTGCCTAAAAAGCCACCCTCCTTGAATATCATCCTTCTAAGACCAGTTTAAAATCTGTTCCCCTTGGAGAACCTCTCCCCTGACACACAGACGCACTGATACACATGCACAATACTCTCCTCTAAGAATTCTTACAGCACCTCACTAGTTTGTTCCCCCATCTGGTCCCCATTTGCCACTTAGTCTTATATTAATGCCTGTGAACCATACAGTCCGGTCCAGCCACAAACCCTGCCATGATTGTCAGCTTCCTCAAGTCAGGATATATGGATGGCTCATCATCAAGTCTCCAGGGTGCCTGACAGAGAGTGGGCACTAAGAAACAACACGCCTTTACCACAACACCTACATCATCTCACCTAGATTCCTTCTCCAAGTAAGACTCAACCTATAGAACAGCAGGCATCCTGACTCCTGCCCTTCATGGTGATTTCATGTGCCCAAAGCAATGGCAGGTTTTGATGTTTTTGTTATTTCTTTATGGTTCTGTTGTGTGTGTGTGTGGGGGGGGATGTATTCGGTTTCTTGTTTTGTTTTTCAATACAGGATTTGTCTGTGTAGCTTTGGCTGTCCTCGATCTCCTAGAGATCCACCTGCCTCTGCTTCTTGAGTGCTGGGATAAAAGGTGTACACCACCATACCAGGCTAGTATATTTTTTTATTTTTTATTTTATTTTTTTTTGGTCACAAAGCTTCCTGATCTCTTTTCAAGTAAGCATGGAGACATGGATAACAGTGTTACAGGAACATGCAGGATTCTTGCTACCTAATAGATGGTGTCATGGTCATCATGGCAGAGCTATGAACTGAACATACCAAAGTACTAAACAGAGGTTTCTCAGTCTTTCTTCCTCTACCTGCCTCTTCCTATACCTTCCACTTGCTTCCTCCTTCTCTCCAAACCAGCAAGAATCTAATACAGCTCATTCTCTCTGTCTCTTTTTCTCTTTCTCTCTCTCTCTCTGGTGTATGTGTGTGTTTGTCTGTCTTTCTCTCTGCCTGTCTGTCTGTCTGTCTGTCTGTGTATGTGTGTCTGTCTGTCTCTCTGCGCGTGATCAATGCATGTGATATGTTGGTGCTTGGACAGTAAAAATTGTGAGACTGTGGGATGAGATGAATTCATTTTCCATGTTAGAAAAGATATGAATTAAAAACAGCAAAGGATGGAAATCTATCGTGTGTTCCAACGTCAGATGACAGATTGGAATTCTAAAGCTCAGTGCCTCAGAACGTAGCTTTAGTTGCCAACAGAGTCACTGCAGATGTCATGATGAGGTGGGATCAGAGCTGGCTGGGACCTTAACTCGACAGGGCTGATAACCTCATCAGAAGAAGCATACATGAAAAAAAAAATCAGCCACATGACAGTAGGGTATACATGGAAATGATGCATCTACAAGCCAAGGGATGCCAAGGATTGCTGGCTTCATTAGAAGCCAGAAGACACCAGAAAGGCATCTTCTGGAGGTTAAAGAGGATGTGAGAACTATTCAACACTGATTTTGAATTAAAAGCCTCCACAACTGTATGAAGACAGGTTTTCATCATTTTAAGCCAACCAGTTTGGGGTAGTAAATGATGGCAGCCCTGGGAAGCCACAGCCACTACCAGCCAGAGGGGCTCCTCTAGCCAGCTTCTTCCCAACAACATTCCTCCCTCTTGTCTCCTCCCTGCCTTCTCTGACCTAAGTTCACAGCCACCCAGGTTCAGTCTTTCTTTCCATCTGAACTACAAAACAAAACAACAACAACAAAAAAAGCCCAAAACTTTCCAGTGATCCTGCTATACATCTGAGCACCTCACTACCTGATCAAACCAAGCCCCTCCTCTCTCTGAAATCCTATGATGGCTCTGAAGTCTCCAGGATACTCACAACAGAGTCTTTGCTCCTTCACTCAAGGTCCTTCTAGATGAAGGCTTTGACCCTGACCCTGGAATGACCACTTACCCCACATTCACACACACTGTTATTCTAGGTCTGTTGGAATATTTTAGGCCCCCATGATGTTGCTATATGTAAGGGCCATCATAGACTTTTTCCTGAGCCTCCTGGTTTGACCATCTAGTTTGCATAACCAACTCTTGCTCTTGCCAAAATTCACTTTAGGAAAATTTCTCTAACTCTTATCCTTCCCACGATTCCCTTCTCTGTACTGTTATGAAGGTCACCTAACACCCAACAGATTTCCTCCATGACACTATCTGTTGCAGAAGCCATCTCTCTTTCTTGTATAGTGAAAGTTGACACAGCCACAACACAGACACCCCCAAAATAATTAGTATTATCTTTTCTTTATTTTACTTGTTGGATTGAACACATTTCTATTGAGGGCAGGTGACATGCTAAGAAGAATTTTCATGCACTATTCCATGTCCTACTCTGTCATTGTCATCTTCCTGATATTGCTAAAGAGGCTGATTCTCAATGAGATTCTATATAGCACACACAACTAGAAAGTGGCAGAAGAGAGGGTTCAGCCCAGGCAGGCAATCACCACAATACTACCACATTAGATGAAGGGGCAAGTCAAAAGCCAATGAAGCCTCACAATTAAAAGTATCTCCGGGCTATCCTGTTTGCTCTTCTGAATGAGGATTAAGCCTCTTCTCTGGGTCCTGCTTGCTGTTTAGCTTCTTTAGGACTATAGATTTTAGTATGTTTATCCTATGTTATATGGTTAATATCCACTTCTTAGTGAGTATATACCATGTGTGTCTTTCTGCTTCCGGGTTACCTCACTCAGAATGATCTTTTCTAGTTCCATCCATTTGCCTGAAATTTTTGTGATTTCCTTGTTTTTAATTGCTGAGTAGTATTCCATTGTGTAAATATGCCACAGTTTCTATATCCATTCTTCAGTTGAGGAACAGCTCAGTTGTTTCCAGATTCTGGCTATTATGAATAAAAATGCTATGAACATAATTGAGCAAATGTCCTTGATATATGGTTGAGCATCTTTTGGATATATTCCCAGGAGTGGTATAGCTGGATCTTGAGGTAGCGCTATTCCTAATTTTCTGAGAAAACACCAGATTGATTTCCAAAAGGGGTTGTACAAGGAAGACAGGAAATAGGACAGGAGCCTTCCACAGAGGGCCTCTGAAAAACTCAACCCAGAAGGGTATTGAAGCAGATGCTGAGACTCACAGCCAAACTTTGGCCAAAGTGCAGGGACTCTTATGGAAGAAGGGGAAGATAGAAAGACCTGGAGAGCACAGGAACTCCATAAGAAGACCAATAGTACCAACAAGTCGGGGCCTGTGGGGGCCTGCAGAAACTGACCCACCAATCAAGGACCATGCATGAAGAGGACCTAGACCCACTGCTTGGTTGTAACCTATAGGCAGCTCAGTCTCCATGTGGGTTCCAGGGGCTGTCTGTCTCTGACAATGGACTCTGTTGCCTGCTCTTTGATCACTTCCCCCTAGTGGGGGCGAGGGAGAGCATTGCCAGGCCACAGAGGGAGAAGATACAGGCAGTCCTGATGAGACTTGATAGGCTGGGGTCAAATGGTAGGAGAGGAGGGTTCCCCCTTTCTGAGAAATAGGGGAGGGGTATAAAAGAGAAGATGGAGGGAGGATGGGACTGGGAGAAGACAAGAGATGGGGCTACAATCGGGACATAAAGTGAATAAATTATAAAAAGTAATTTAAATTAAAAAAATAGTTATAAAATAAAAAGTATGCCCAGGCAAATCACCTGGATGCAAATGGAGAGCTCCCTGGCTTTACTTGTTGGTTTGATATGACTTGTTTTTTGAGCAGGGGAGGAGAGAAGAGAGGAGAGGAGAGGACCACAGGAGAGAGAAAGAAAGCATCATTCTCCCTTGGTCCTTGGAGTTAGGATACTCATCCATCACACTCGGCGACATGCATCGGTGTTGGAGGCAGAAAGAAATAAATACAAATGTTATAAACATCAGCAAAGGCAGACTAGGAATTTTTTCACCTCCTGAGCTCAGGACAGAAAGCCATAGCTGGGGCTCTTCCCTGAGCCTTTAGTGTGTAGTGGTGAACGGAGTCTTGGGCAAGGGAGGCGCCCTTCGCACTCACCCCCACCCCACATCTTGTTGGAGGCAAAGACGAATTAAAAACACAAGCGGCTCAGAGAGAGATAAATCAATTTTCATCAGAGCAGCGCTTCTGACACCACCCTGACAAATCAATATCTTTCTCCATAATGGAGTCACTAAAGCTGCGACTAAGTCACCAGGAAACGCAAAGCAGCCTCATAAAGAATATCGCAGAGCGATAGGATAGCCAAATCTGAATTTCAATTATGCACCTTCAAGGGCACACCGATATCTTCAGCAGAAGAGTCCATCAAAAATTCATGGAGCCAGGCTTCACCACTCCCAGCCAGCACTTCCACGGGCTTCCAGACTTCGAAATTCTCTAAGCAGTGAGAAAAGGTTTAGCTTAGGAGAAACACCTCCCACCCACCTGAGGGCATGGCCCTCCCCACTGGTGATAGCATACTCGGCCATCACAGCAGCTAGCTGAAATGATGCTCCCTGTTAACCCTGAAACTGGAAGAGGTTCTACACTTGCCAGGTCCCAGACAAACACAGTGGCCTTACGTCACAGAAAGGAACCAGGGAGATTAAAGAGACGGGCGCCATCACCCAGAGGCATTGGTGGGAGTCTTCCCAGCCCAGGCAGGAGAAAGGCATCAAGCTGCCAGTAGGACCTTGCTCAGCTTAGTTGTCACCCCCCCCCAATGTCCTCTTCCTCAACTTCCAGGGCATGGCATCCAGCTTCCTGCACCTGCATGCAGTCATTCTTGCTCAGCAGCGGATGGGATGGGGTATGTGTCCTGAGAGTTACCTTGGTCACACATCTACCTCTTGCTCTAATTTCTGAGTAACTGTGACAGTGGCAATGACTGCACAGGCAGTCTGTTGGCTGACAGCCAGAGGATCGAAGTCCAAATCTAACAGGCGTTGCTGACAGTCTGAGGGCTCCTGCAAGCCCTAGCTTCCCTACTTAGGGGGTGGCACTGCTCTAGCTCATGGAAGACTTCCTTGAAATCACTGTCATTCTAGCCTCACAGCAATCGACATGGGTGTTAGTCATGCCACTACTAAGCAACCGAGAAAAATGGGGCCCAGAGGTCAGGTAAAGGAATGAGCATGTGGATGGGACCTAGAATGGTGCCTGGCACTTTGCAGAGGCTCAGCTGGTATTGGAATTATGGTTTCTGTAATATTCAATACTCTACAAGACAGGTGAAAAGCTGTCTCATGACGCTCGAGGCTCACTGATCTGCACAGGAGCATTTCAGAACTTAGATTGCTGCAAAACCACCCCTCAAGTGCATTTTCCTTCGACTTTACGAGGGTGTGATGCTTAGAGGTGTGTGATGCTGATATCATCTAGCTGTTTGATATTCCTCTAGTGGTTCTTCCCTTTCTTTTTAATGAAGACCTAACCTCTTAATGTTCATTAGCCAAAGCCTCCTCCCTCCAGTCTGATCAGTTGGCCTCCCCCACCTCAGTTCCACACACAGTCAGACCAGCCTGCTGTAACAGAATAACAGGATGAGTTGACTCAAGAGACAGACATTAATTTTTCCATGGTTTTGGAACCTGACATCCAAGATCGGGGAACCATCAAGGCGTGGCTTCCAGTGAGGGCTATCTTGTTAGTTCACAGCTTTCTTGCTGTGTTCTCAAGTCATTGGAAAGGGAGGGGTTTCTAGCCTTGCTAGTTACTGAAAGAGGTTGTTCTCCTCAGGACCTCTTCTAAGCCTGATCACTCCCTAGAGGCTTTACCTCCTAATATCTGAGAGAACATCCTCTGGGCAGGAGGATTTGCTGTGCCCATGGTTTCAAAGGTTCCATCCATCATGACGGGGAGGGTATGGAGCAGCCAAGCCAGTTCACATAGGGGCAGCCAGGACATAGAGAAAGAAACAAAAAGGTAAGATGTAACCCCATGGATACCCCTCACCCCCTCCGCAGTGTCACACACCCTGCACCTAGGGTTTACTACCTCCTGATGATGTCACCATGTTATGAACCCATCGAAGAATTGTCTACCCATCAGGTCCAATCCCTCAGATCTAACTGTCTCTGGAAACCCCTCAGACAATTCCCCCCAAGCACCACCCACTCCAATCGGGTTGTCAATTAGGATTACCATTCCCACAGTGCACTTGCACCAAGGCTTCAAGGCATGATTAAGAGGATACCAACATGCAGTCATTGACAATTGCCCCAGTTCCCCATACCATGGCTCAAGTCTCTATATGTGTCCTGTTCACATGGGTATGGGGCTTTTCTGTATATTATCTCGCTTGCATACAATTATAATGCCCTTCCCCTGAAAGAATCACCTCCGCCAGGACGCCTTCCCTGCACACTAGGGTAGATTCATACTTTTCTTCCTCAGTGTTCCTGACAAGGTTTGCATGGGCTGGCCATCACTTCTCCAGCACAGCATGGCACTGTCTCCCATTGTCTGCCACATTGGCAGAATCTGTTGCTGTCAAGGCCTTGCTATTAATGCATCCCAAAGACCCAGTTCAGGTGCTGGCACACAAAAGACACAGTATAAAAAGGTTATCCTGTCTTTGTTTTGAGTCACAGTGGGTGGGGATGATGAGCGATCATAATCTCCTCCTTGATCAACGGAAGGTCTTAATGCAGTGCTGGGGACACTGCCAATTCCACAGAATCAACTCTCGCTAGTTTAATCAGGAAAGTGATGTATTAATGGATGGTGGCTACCTCACAAGATCTCCAGGAAACTCAAAGATAAGACTCAGAAGAGAGCCGTCTCAAATGACTCTCAAACAACAGCGCTACGTGTTCCAGGTGGGCCCCTGGTCACTGCTAGACATCTCGGGGCCTGGGAACTTCAGCTCCTATTCCAGGCTGCATCAGTAAGTGACAGGGGATCTGCAGACCAATGCCACCAAAGTCAGAGACCAAGCATAACACAGATTAGTTCACAGTTACCCAACTACCAGACTGTATAGTCATGCTCTTGTATGTGCTTGGGAGATTCACAGCATGCAGCCACCTAGGTGTGAGTTATGAGTTGGCCTGTACTGATGGTACCAGGAGCCTTATCAGAGCAGCAGTGCATAAGACCTTAGCCCAGAAATCAGCCATAAAGCTGCTGTCCACAGAGCCTCTTGTTGGGTGTGGCGGTTCAATGGTGTCTCTGCCTGCACTGAGGTATGATGGGTACAGAGGACTGAGTTTCTGCTCAGGATTATGTAAATGCCTAAGAAGGGGGTCCTCAGCATATTCTCCCAGTTTCTCTCTGCTGTTGACTGATTCTGTTCTTGCCAACCAGCATGACCAGGCTAGTCAGGAGTGGTCAGGGAAATCATGGGTGCTCTCTGAAGATCTCAGATTGGGTTTTCTGAATGAGCAGATCAGAACACTGGCCTTCTCACACCTCGATGTGCATATGAATGGTCTGGGCATCTGAAGGGGACAGTGTGGCTGCAGGCTTGGCTGGAGCTTGGAACTCTGCATTTCTTACCAGCTCTGAGGTAAAGATGGTGCTGCTGTTCCAAGCATGTGTTGAAAATCAGCCCCCTGACAGGGGACACAGTCCCTCCTTTATCATGCCATGCTCTGACTTGAAACAAAAGTGTTCCTTTGAAATTCAGGTCAGAGGGGCAGGGCCAGGTTGGGGAACATCTTACATGTGGCTGCACAGATGTGGCAGCGTTAGCGAGAACTCACAGCTGCAGTGCACAGAGGTCCACTAAAGATGCAGTGCATCTTCTATCACAGCTAAGGCATTTGTTCTCCAAGGCCAAGAAGACAAAGGATGAGAGAGAAGAGTCAGAACACCTCAAACTAGAGATAAAGACTGACAATATTAGGGGTGGACCTCCCTGCCTGTATATCCTCCTGCCATCCTTCTCCTTCTCCCCTCACTCTCCCACCTGCTTACCTTTTTTACTTCATTCTGAACTCTAGAAAGTAGAAGCTGGGGTGGTCTTTAAAGCTCCCCCCACCCCAAAACATACACACCAATTCCAACTTGGTTTCTTGTCACCTCTACTTTCCTCTCTAGACTGGTAACCCTCCTTGTTCCTAAACTAGTCATGCAGCACTTGATTTTGCTGTACCATATGTGGCCATAATCAAGAAGGAAGGCTTAGCATGCATGGATCTCTCTCAAGCTAGACATACACACACTTCTCAGTGTGGCCTGGCCAAACACCCATCCTTGGCTGTGCTGCCACTGAGATTCGTATGCTAACCACTCTCTGAGGAAGTTCCAAGCCACTCCACAGAGAGACATACCTGAAACAAACAGGGCCTGCGTCATTCAAGGAAAGGAGCGTGTGGCTTGTGTTGAGGAAAATGGGGGTGAATACAACACAGGCAGAAAAGTGTAGCCTGGAGCCTGCTGAGCCTCCACATACTGAACATCTCAGCCTCTGTGCACAGGAGCTACATCTCCTAGGACTGCATCTGCATCTCAGCTCTGCATTGTGCCATCTGGGTGACCATGGGGAAGTCACCTAACCTCTCTGAAGCATGTATTTATTCATCTGTAAAAAAAAGGATGATTGTAGTTCTGTCCTGACAGGTTGTCATGAAAACTAAATGAGGGGCCTCACAGGGCACAGAAAACACACCACCAGCAGAAACTTATATAATGAGGACAACATTGCTTTTCCAGGGTCTGGCACACGACCCTACACACAGTCATATGTGTATGTTTGTGTTTGTGCACTGGTACGCGTGCACACACTCTGGGCATGCATGCCATGGTACACATATAGAGGTCACAGAATAACCTTTGTTATCATCCTCTCTTTCCCCCTTGTTTGAGACAGGGTTTCTCTGCTGTTTGCCACTATGTACACTGTGGTGCTTGGTTCACAGGTTTTCAGGGAGTCTCCTGTCTTTACATCTTATCTCACTGTAGGAGTGCTGGGATTCCAGACTTGCGCTACAGCACCTGGCTTTTATGAAGTTCTAAGTTAACTTTTATGAAGTTCCAGCCCCATATAATCTTAGTAGATATTTGAAGATGGGAAGAGAAGAAGAAGAAGAAGAAGAAGAAGAAGAAGAAGAAGAAGAAGAAGAGGAAAAAGTGGAGAGTTAGAAAAAGAGAGAGAAACTGGAATTAGAGGTTCAGAGCTGACAGTAGGTAGCACACCAGAACCTGGCAGAGCTGGCTAGGTGAAGAAGGAAGACTCCCATGCTCCGACCAGAGTGTCCCTGTGATGCTTGCTGGCTTGCCCACGCTCGCATCCCTGTTGCAAGTACCACTTGCTGATTTTCCGGGGACTTCCAGCAGAGGGAGCACACGGGACTGGCATCAGAAAGTGAAGCCAGGACAGCCTCTCTGGACACCCACATTCTGCCCAGGGCCATCTCTTGCATGCCACCTGCTCCTCCCTGCGAACTACCCTTGCTCAGTGTAATGGGAAGTGAGGAGAGGGTTGGCCTCTTTATGTCACTGCACGAGCTCAACAAGTCCCTTCCCCTCTTGGGGCCTCAGTTTCCTCCTCTGTAAAAGAGGGAGGGGACACGGGCCCTTCCCTGTTTACCTCACACCGGCAAGGGAAAGTGTAGTGCTAGAAGATGAACCAGGTGAGCCAGATCTCACTGCGGCCTCCAGAACTTCCCGAAAACAAAGCATTTCTTGCTGCCTTTCCTCTCCAAGTCCCTAAGGCACAGCTGGCTTCTTCCTCTTTTCCACGGAAAAGTGGAGTAGAGAGCAGGATATCAGGTCATCAGAGAGCACAGTTCAGGTGTAACTCATCAGAACTTGAAGCAGAGCCTTTAAAAACGCAGAATATCCTAATTCTGTTGCTGGAAGGTCTGGCTGCCCTGGAGTGAAGAGGTCAGTGTCGGGAGAAGGCACTGCTGGGAAACACATCCTAAGGCCACTCTGATCAGTGCCCTGAGAAACGAGAAGTCAAGACATCCAGTAGAAGAACAGATGTCTAGGGGTGAACAAGGTGTGGAGAGAGCAGGAACGCGGTTGCAGAGAAAACAGCACTGGACTGGACATGGCAGGGTGAACACACTTCCATCCAGGGAAGATGGAAGGAGAGCAGAACCCTGGGGTGGGGGTGGGGCATGGCCAGGAGAAAGCAAGCCTTTGGGAAACAGTGTGTTGGAGCTTCAGCCTGAGTTAGGATTTGTCCCAGGAAGCACTGCAGCCTGAGCCTGGATGTGCAGACTGAGAGGAAAAGAGGGTATCACTGACTGATTAAACAAGCCTGGCAAAATGGGGAGACGGTGTTTTGGATAGGGCATGTTGACAGTGGGAATTGTGGGGGACCAGAGGGAGAGAAGTGTAGAACAGCCATTCTGAGTCAGCCACAATCCCCCACACTCACCACCCAGGTTCCAGAGAGGCAATATCACATGATGTCAGCCGAGCTCCCTCCCCTGGCCACAGGGAACTATAAATAGCCACACATGAAGATCTGCTCCCGGCTCAGCCTTAGAGGCTGAAAGGGCACAGAGGCCCTGACTCAGCCCTGTTGCTCAGCGCACTGTCCCTGAGGAAAGCCACCTCATGGTCCCCTGGCAGCTCAGGGAAGGCAGGGGTAGGTCACTGTTGGCATATATAGAACCTGACTTGTGCTTCCAGATCCCCTTGGAGCAGTCCCACACACTGCCATAGAAGCAAGGGAGAATCTTTCACCCTGGAGTCTTGTAGATATCCTCTTTAATCACACACAGATTTGAGATCTCTGCCAGGGGACATGCTGCTGAGGATGAGACAGCAATGGGGCCCCAAGAGTGTGAAAATCAGGTGTAGATGAGGCTGTGGGGGCATGAGAATTGGAAGCTAAGCTCTTGAAAGATGAGAGTGACCAACCAACTAACTCACTTGGGTCTTACCTCTCTGCCATTCTCTAGGGACATTTAGGAACTCTGGCTCCCTCAGTAACACTTCTAGAAACTTCGGTGACCATGATGGACGCTGTCATGGAACCTGAGGTAGGCCTCCTTCCTGTCTTAGAGTTTCTATAGCTGTGATAAAACACCATGAGCATAAGCAACTCAAGGAGGAAAGGATTTATTTCATCGTGCATGTCCAAATCACAGCCCATCACTGAAGGGAGTCAGGGAAGGAACTGAAGTAGAAGCTGTGAAGGAATGCTACTTACTGTCTTACTCCCTGCAGTTTGTTCAGTCTACTTTCTTAAAGCACATGGGACCACGAGCCCAGGAATTGGCAATGTAAGATGCTCCCCGCCTCCCATATCATCATCAACCAAGAACACGAACCGCAGGCTTGCCCACAGGACAATCTAGCAGGGGTGTTTTCTCATAGGAGTTCCCTATTCCAAAATGGCTCTAGCTTGTGACAAATTGACATAAAACCAGCCAGCACATTCCCCATGAGTTTGATCCTGTGTTCTCCAAGGAACAAAAGGCATCTCCTGCCAGCAACAGGCATCCTGACACAGGTGAAGTCTGGCCAGTGAATGCTGGGATCTAACTTTGCCACATACTAAAGCATAATTTTAGAAGAGTCAGGTAGAGGCTGAGGAGACGGCTCAGCAGTTAAGAACTCACCCAAGTTCGGTTTTCAGGACTCCCATTAATAAGCTTATAATCACTCATAACTGTAGCTCCAGAGGATCCACTGCCTTCTTGCACTCATATGCACATGCACACAGATACACAGACACACATACAGATATGCCCACATACACACACAGATACACAGACATATACATCACAGGCACACACACACACACACACAATTGTTTAATGTCACGCAGCTTCCACAAACCTGAACTTCCTCACCTGCACTCACACTGGCCATCCTTCCACTGCAGCTGTTAAGTCATGAATGCTCCCTAGAACCCAGGAAGACTCAGGAGAAAGCAGGCCATGCTTAACTGGCCTCTGGCAATCAGGCACGGCTCCCTCAAGTCATAGTCTCTTCCTGGAAGGGGCCTCAGCTCCCATCCACTCCATCAGGGGCCTGGCTGGGCCCACTTCTGTTTGATGATTTGTCTCCTCACTTCATTATGAGAGGAGAACTACCAAAGTTTATTGCGTCTTAGAGGCCAGACCCTATGTTGGACATTCGTGATCTGACTTAATTAAATGTTCCTGCTAACCCTGAACAGACATATGGTTGGCTATAAATATATGTGATTTATTTCTAGCTTTTTTTTTTTTAGAGGCAAGGAAGGACTATGAATCCAGCTTCTCTGCCTAGAAAGGTCTTGCTCCTTCTCCATTATTCTCTTCTTATCTTTCTTTATGGCACAAGGCAAGGAAATGCCTTTTTTGGACAGGTAGGGGTAGTCTTGTGGTTGCCTCTTTCCTCTCCCCTTCTCTACATTTCTGGGCAACTCTAGTGTCCTGGATGTGGGCCCAGGAGCAGTGCACCGTGGAGCTGGAACAGAGACTCAGGGCATGCTCCTGAAAGCCCTGGCTCGGGGCTGTGGGGCAGATGCCCAAGAGGCTGATTTCCACATGTGTGGCACCAGAGGTGCCAATGAGCCTTGTGCCCACCTGGCTGAGGGAGCCTCCTGAGACCTGGCACAGCGGGTGAAGCCATTCTTGTGAGTCAGCCAAGGGAACTCGCAGCTTCCCCAGGCCTCAAGATGTCATCATAAGGCCTCCTGCTGCGTGCCAAGTAATTTCACCTACAAACCACACTTGTTCGCATGTGAAAACAAGGCTGCAGTAGAGAAGGTTTATTTCACTCTAATTTACAGATAAAAAGTAGGGTTTAAAATCAGGGATAATTGCTCACTGGGAGATGCTAGAAAATGTCTAGAGACATTTCTGGTATTTAGAACTTCAGGAAGGGAAGGTCACTGGCTAAGGCTGCTTTAAGAATGTTGTCACACATGATACAGCACCATCACGAAGAACTATCCAGCCCCAAATTATTTTTTCTTTTTTCTTCATTACGGAACAACCAGATACGACCCCTTGCATCTTTCTTACCTCAGCTATCCTCAAGCAGGAGGACAGCAATCACTACTCCAATTAAAGCAAGCAAGCGGCAGCAGTGTCGTGCTGAGCTCTCTGTAGCTCCCCACTGCCTGTGACACCCAACTGAGTGTCCCTCCCACCCTGTCTCGGCCCTGACACTGCAGAGAGTCTTCCATTCCTTCCCCTCCCCACACATACATTCCATACATTCTGCACACCCTGAGCCAACCTGTCTCATGGCTTCAGTGACACATGTCCCTGGCTCCAGGATGTCCCCACCCTTTCACCCATTCAAATTCCACACCTGGCTTAGCAGTTAAGAGCACATGCTGCCATTGCAGAGGATTCAAGTTCAGATCCCAGCAGCCATGTCAAACAGCTCACAGCTGCCTGTGACTCCAGCGCCAAGCAATCAGATGCCCTCTTCTGGCTTCTATGGGCACTGGACTCACATGCACACACACACACACACACACACACACACACACACACCGTTAAAAATTAAAATAGCTTTAAAAATTCCACTCCTCTTGAAGGCTGAGCTAAGATGGCATTTTTAATCACATTCGAATACTCCCATCTGGCATGGGTTACTCTAGTCCTGCAATGCAATACTCCTATGCATGCACTGGACAACTTCCATACAATATCCTCTGATGAAAAGTATTTGTTCAGATACCACCAAGGGGATGGGACAAGCCTTATTCAAAAAAAAAGAAAGAAAGAAAGAAAGAAAGAAAGAAAGAAAGAAAATGAATGAATAAAACAATGAACAAATGACATCAGGTTAGGACTACTCACTGTAGATCTGTTCTTCCTCCCTCACAATGGAGACTGGGGCCAGAACATGCCACTTGGTGGACAGGGACTTCCCTAGCAAATAGACTAAGTTGTATTTTTCCAAGAGAACAACTTTAAATCCATCCACTGAATGGACCGCTAGCCGCGGCCAATGTTAATTCTGTGGTTTTACCAGCGTGTGTGGTAATTAGCAGGAAGGTTAGAGACGTGTGTATGGGAGATGCTGTCTGGGGGCTATCTAGCTAGGAATGTGAGGAAGAGTCACAGCGTTGAGCTGAGGGTTCCTGAGTACAACGATGGCCATTCTCACTGGGTGCCTTCCCTCTGCAAGTGACCGCCCGCTTTGCTCCTACCTTAGTCCCTTCAGGGTACATTAGTAAAACACTGCACACCAAGTGACTTGAAAACAGCAGAAATTTATTCCTATGGTTCTGGGAGCAAAGAAGTCTTGAGACCAAAGTGTAGCAGAGGTAGTGCTGGGAGGGGCCTATTTTCTGGTTCACAGATGGTGCTTTCTAGCTCCATTTGTAAGTGAGGCGTCAGAAGCCCCTCTTGGGTCTCCCTAAAAGGGCACTTAGCCTGCTCCTGAGGGCCCTACCACCAGGCTTAATTATCTTTCAAAGACTCTGCCTCCTAGTACCACTATCACCTGGAGTTAGTATCTTACCACATGAACGTGGACCAAAAAACCCTCAAATGTTTGGATCCTCTTTGCACCAGAAATACTCCCATCCAGGCTCAAAACCAGCAAGCTATTGAATTATCTAATTATCAGGGAAACCCAGGCTGGGGACAGGAGAACGTGATACTGCTCAGTTTTCTGTGGTCCACCTTATCCTAGGTAAACATTTTAATGTAATGTTTACTGTGACAAAACAGATGGGAAGACTAGGAGATTCTTTTTATCCTCTGCGTCCCGAGAAACAAGAAGAGAAGTGTGAGAGCCACCACCCACTGGTCACTGGGAGGATAGTTCTGTGCTCTCAAAAACATGTGAAAAGTGCTTTAAACCCAGCCAACCCAGTCACTCCCCTTTACTCTTCACTCATCAGGGTGGTTGAGCTGGAGAGAACTCACATGGAAGATCTTCCTTTGCCATTTGCCTCTTCTGGCCCTTGCAAAGAAGCTTGCTGAATGAGTCCACTAGGGATACCAAAAGGCAACACATTGAACCATATCAGGGAAAGATACTTGGAAGTAAGAGGATAGAAAGGGGCAAGTTAAATTAGGGTCTTTGGGATAGGACGATGGCTTGGCAGATAAAAGACCTTGCTGCCCAGCCTGAAGATCTGAGTTTGATATCTTGTCCCCAAATGGTGAAGAGAATGAACCATCTCCCACAAGCTGTCTTCTGACCTATACATGTGCGCCATTGCACACACACACATTCTCTCAGGTGTATATATGTATACACACACACATACACACACACACAAAATGTAATTTTATAAAATTAAAATTAGACTCTTTGTGCTTGACAAAGTTGACACTTCCAGATCTGTCTTGGGCCATGTGATCAGCGTGATCACAGCTGTGCTTTACCACCCATACTCTCTCAGATCCTACAGCCAGGCCAGGTCCCTAAGATTGAGACCTATTAGTGTGTGTGTGGCAGTGGGTGGGGAGGGGAGTCCCACTTTGGGATAGCACAGACTCTGTAGTTGCCATGGCAACAGCAAAGTGTAGTCTTAATGATCTCCTCTCTCACTCTCTTGCCACCGACACTTCCCAGCCATTGTTCACCTCCCTCTGACGCATACCTTCCCCATTCTGTGTCCTTCTGGAAAGCAATAGCCACACTAAGACCAGCATCCCTGACTCCTGCAAACTGGTCCTTAAAGGACAAGAAGAGGGTTTCTTACGCTTTACAGGAGCAACTGTGCTTGACCCAGCCCATGAGGGAACGCTCTCTTTTAGGAAGAATGTCAACTAATAAATGTTAAAAAACAAAATCAGAAATCACTATTTTGTAGTCACCAAAGTAACTAACCACTGACTCCAGTTCCCAATATTAGAGCAACAGGAAGTCACACCACGATCTCCCAGATTCAGAGATGGTGTGAGGATGTGAGATGCTGCGGTGAGTGGCCGAGCAGTCGCTCCCTTAGCTAGGTGATCAAAACTTGCATGACCAAGAGAGGGACAACTTCCTGTCTGGTGGGGTCAAAAGTTTGTGGTTATTTGAGGTCCTCCCTTGAAATAAGCACTTAATTGAATCCAGTTGGGTTCTTAAACCAATTCCCACTTTGGAAGAAATGGGAGGAGCATTGCAAGTGACACTACAAGGAAAAATCAGGCAGACTCAGTGTGGAATGATTGTATATGAGAACTGGTCTGAAACAACATTATTCACAACAATAAAAATGTAAAGAATTCAAGGGGACATTAATTGATGACTGGAAAAAGAAAAGGTACTACAACCCTTGACTAGAATGATATTTAATATTTAAAAGCAGTAAGATATTGACAAAAACTATAACACGAATAAACCTGGAAAACATTCTGCCAAATGAGGAATGTTTGTTGCAAAACATCACATGTTGTAAGACTTCCTCTATACTTCATCTCCAAAACAGACACATCTCCAGAGACAGAAAATAGATTAATATTTACCTGGGGCAGAAGGATGGTTCTGTAGAAAATTGAGAAAGTGAAGTGATTGTTTATGGATCCAGGGTCTCTTGGAGGGAGGGAGTCCCTAAAGTTCACAACTTTATGAAGGCTCTAACGGCTGGAATTATATACTTTATATCAGTGAAGTGTGCAGCATGAGAATTGTATCTCACTCAACAATGTATTTTAAATCTGTCTCTTGATGGAGGTGAACATTTTGCTTAACAGAGGGAGAATAACTACTTGCAACATACAAAATCTTTACTCTTTCTCCAATGGATTTTAGAAGTTACAGAAGTTGTGTAAATAATTTTAAGGGAATTACAGCAGGCATAGAAGTACCAACCACACCTACGAAAAGGTGGTCAGGAGTGGTCAGGACAGGAACACGGCCCTGGAGACCAGGTTTCCACTCAGATTCACAGTCCAGTGAAGCATAGTGATGGAGTCCACATAAGAGAACTAAGCAAAGAAAGAGGTGTTCAGAGGGTCACAGGTCACAAATGTCTCACTACTAGAGTAGGGAGAGGCCAACACAGAAAGTGGAGAAACAGCAAGGAACCCCGTGGTATGAGGCTGGAATTGGATATTTCCCTGTAACCCAAGGTTTGGGAGCAAGGTGTCAATGAAAATGTAAATATCTCAGCTCTGCCACATGGACCGAGGAGCAGGAACCATTAGAACCCAGATCCTGGTTCTAAATAACATCTCTCTGACTAGAGCCTGAATTTGCTGAAAAAAAAATGTCTGATCACAGAATGAAGAATGAAAAAAAAAAAAAAAAAAAAGAACCCAGATCACCAGGATGGGCCAGAAACAGTATTCAGAGAAGTCTGGAAAATAGAAGAAGGGCATAGAGCTCAGTGGAAAGGGCTTTCCAAATATGGGAAAATACATTTACAAATAAACAATTAGGTAAACAGAGTGTGCCTATGAATAAAATAGAAATCAGTCTAAGACTGTACACTGACATCAAGAAATAAACAGAAAGGGGAGAGAACACTCTTATTTCAGAAAGCCAACTAATAAATAACACAGAGTGGTGGAATCAGGAAGCCAGCATCTGGCAGGGATTGTTGTAATAATTCTGGCCAGAAAACTTGATGGATGATGAACCAGGGAAGAGAAACTGAACCTAAACTGAAGATCACTGTACAAAACCAGTGGCTCTGAACTGCAAAACATGTTAATGTCATGAAAATCAGGTGATGCAGGAAAGGCGCTTGACAGTTGGCTATGATGAGGGACCCTGAGTGGGCTGTCTTGGACTTAAGGGCTTGATTGGACCACCATTGAGACTTCTGGGTAAAAGACACATGGGAGTTCTCCACAGGAGTTTTTGCAATGTTTATGACTGCAATTGTTACAAGAGTCTGAAAAGGAAGGAAATACAAGGAGGAAAATTAATGTAACAGTTTCCACTTGAGAGTTTCAGAGCTTGGACTGCTGCAGTTTTTGGTTACTTGGTGTAAATTCATGTGTTTGCTTACTGCTTGGCCTCCCTCACTCGGTGAGAAGCTCCTGAAATTCCTGCACAGGGTATTACTCATTTCAGTTTCTCCTGAGCTAGTGCAATGCCCAGAACATTCCACAGGTGTTTGCTGAGCCCATGAATCAGTGCATCAGGTAATGCATAGCTTCTGAGATTGGCTGGGAGATCCCATGTACATCCCGATTATTGTCTCTTCTTCCATAGATAAAACTGGAATGTTTCTCTCTGAAAACCAGAGATTATGTCTGCCCTGTAGTAACAGAAATGTGTCCTAAAGTGTCCTCCTTTCTGGGCTCTAAGGAGTGAGCTTCTTGCCTCTTTGCTCTGGGAAGAACAATGGCCCCTGTTTGTTTAATCCTGGCCCATTGTGGTAGCCTTGACTGGTCAGCTCTCACTTATGATTCATGTGAATGTCACTTGACTCCCAGAGGTTTGCAGTCATAATTCATAATTTTATTAATGGCCACTTAAAATGTCCCTGAAATAGCTACTGGGCCCAGGGGATAGAAGGTGTTCTTCTAGAAAGATCATTCTTCCAGGAAGGCAGAGACAGCCTTGGCTCAAACTTTGGAAGACTCAGCTGCTTGAACCCTTTCTGAGAAAAGAAAGATGGCCATCACTCAGGGTCAGAGGGAGAAAGTGAGAACTTGGGAGTCCTTGAGTTCCAGTATGAGTTTGACAGCTAGCTTGAATCAACTTGACGGAATTGGAATTACTTGGGAGACAGGCAATGCCTGTGGACTATGGGAGTTATCTTGGTCGCATTAGTCGAGGTGAGAAAACTTGCCCACTGTGGGTGGCACCACTCCCTGGCTGGGATCCAGACTGTACAAGTAGAGAAAGAGAAGCACCAGGAGCAGCACGCACTCATCACTGTTTCTTGACTGTGATGTCACGTGATGAGCTGCTTCAAGCTCCTGCTGCCTGGAGGTCCCTACAGTAATGGACTGTACTCTTGGACTGTGAGCCAAAATAAGCTCTTCCTCCCTTAAGCTGCTTGTGCCAGATACTTCATCATGTCATTTCAAAAGAAACCAAGGCAGTGGGTGTGCTGGATTCTCTACTGAACCATTTCTACTCCCGGGAAAGGAGCTTCAATCACCATGGCCAGGGCAGAAGGAGACCATCGGGAACAAAGGCAAAAAATCCTCAGAGAAATCCCCTGGATTAAAAAAAAAGCAAAGAAGATTCAGAAATGTACAACTCTGTGTCAGAAGGCAGAGTCTGTGTAGGTGGAGACGGTGAGTGAGCAAAGAGCAGGAAGAGACTCCTGCAGGTTCAGTCCAATTATGCTACAGCATTCATAGGGTTCCATTCTCACAAACTCTAATTAAATCACTTGCTCAAGTTCACCCAACTAATATGCAATTGTAGTGTTGGATCCCAAAGTTATCCAAATATTTTTATGAACCTAATGTCACTCTAGGGCCTCTCTGCCACCTGCAAATATGACCCGTTTGAACACAGCTCGGACTGGACATCTAAAACCGAGTCACTGACAGAGAGGCAGAGGAACTGCTTGGCCTCTCCCTGTGTGTTCCTGGATAGGAAAGATCAAAAGCCCACACACAGAACAGAGCAGGGCGAAGGTCGGAAGCAGTGCAGGCATCTGCCCAGCTCCCAGAACTCTGTTGCTTGTGATGTGCAAAGCTCAAGATTCCGGGTTTCCGTTCCCATCTCGTCCTGGAAAGGGGAAGCACAACCCGGCTGAGTAGATGCATAGCTCCCAGCTGTGCTCTCGGTGACAAGCAGCTGCGCCGAAGGGGCGATGCCATCCACCTCGGACAACTCACACACTCACCGGAGGAAAGGCCACTTTCAGACGCAGCATCTTCTGATGGGTGTGTTTTGCTCTTTCTCTAAGCTGAAGCTGGAACCAGCAGGTAGCAATGGAAAGCTGGGAAGGCTATCTTGCAACCCCAACCCTTTCACTGCGTCAGCCACGGGGTGCTGAGGCTGCCTCAGTCTTCTCCATTAACTTACACAAGGGGCAAGGGATTCTGTAAGAACCAGAGAGCCCCATGTTCAGCTGAGCGCTGCAGCTGGGACACCTTTCCAATTCTGTTCTCTTCCTTAGCTTTAGTTCCAGTGCCAGATGCCAAGACAAGGAGGACAGCAAAAAAGAGGACTTTGTGCCTAAATTGTAACCCCTTGAGCTCTGAACCTCTAACCCCTGAAGACCTGCTGGCAAAGCAGTCTGCCCTCACCAACGTCAATACTGCACAGGAAGCCAGGAAGTACAGTGCCAGAGGAGACGCAAAAGCAATCATCAAAGGAATGTTGATCCTCAATGTTTCTTTCTGTCTGAGAGGCCTCATCCCTGTCATCAAGCCTATATTTAACTATGAAGCATACAACATTGCATCTTCCATTGTTCGAATTGCTTTGAGGACCAAACAGTATCTCATGAGGCAAGGTTTCCTTAACCTTTCTCTACTCCTGTCACCAGAGAATTTTTTGCACAAGTTGAGATACACAGGTATTCAAAATTAGGTATGCTCATCAAACATTTTCTCATTAGTATTATAAAGAGATTGATTTTAAAAGAATTATTTGGAGGCTAGGAGAGATGGTTTGGGGGTTAGGAAAAATGGCTTCCCTTCTGTAGGACCCAGGTTCAATTCCCACAAGGCTGCTCACAACCATGTGTAGGTTCATTCCCAAGGGATTCATCGCCCTCTTCTTGGTTCACTACATGGATGTGGTGCACAGACATATATTCAGGCAAACACCCATAAACATAAAATAAAATATCAATTTCTTGGTATGCATATAATTTCTCATTTATTAAAAATGAATGCAAATTTGCATACTAATGAGATGAATGCATTTGTTTATTTTTACAGATAGAATTAAATCTTGGCTGAATATTTGATATTGTGGGACACAGAGCATCGTCAACATTTTTCAGAGTTAATGGCTGATGTTTTAACTTTATAATCACCAACACTGAGAATATTGTTTTGATTGAATATGTAGTAAAATATGGCAGAAGTATAAGGCCATTTTAGAGTTGTTGGAAATCTTGTCCTAATCCAAAGCCAAAATTCATTTAATGGTTTTTGTTTGTTTGTTTTTTGAGACAGGTCTCTGTGTAGCCTTGGCTGTCCTTGCTTTGTAGACCTTGCACTCACAGAGATCTGCCTGCCTCTGCCTCCCGAAGTGCTGGGAATACAGACGTGTGTGCCACCACGCCTGGCTCAATGAATTTTGTTTTTAATGCAACTCAAAACAGCAAAATTTAACATCAAACTTTCTAACACAAAGAAAAATCAAAGATAGATAAATTTGATACTTTACAGGTTGAGGAATGATGACAAGAAACTATTAAGAGTCGTTGTTTTCTGTAACTAAACCATCATGTTTTTATAAGAGCAGAAATGACTTTGTGTGTGCAGTTCATAGCAGAGTCTGGAATCTGAGCAGCATTCTTTGCACAGCAGGATGGCAAAGTGCACTGCGCCATGACCAGAGTGAATCTGTGGAAGCCAAGCTGGTGAACTCTGCCAGAAATACTCCAGTTTCATTACACATTTGCTTTCAAATTAATTTTTGGTCATTGTGTGTTCAGACTCTTTTGCTGCTGCCCAACTGTTCATGATTCTCACATACAGTTATGTGACCCCCAAAAGTACTTATGACCCACAGTTTTAGACACTGAGGACTGGGGAGACTTGGAAGTTTATGGCTTAGACACAATTATCAGTTGAGGGTGCTGGTAACATCCACCGCTATAGGAGCCAGGAAGAAGGCTATCCTGAAAAAGAAGAATGTCCTGCCCGGTAACAGCCAACCAAGTTAGGGTCTTTCAGAGTTTTGGGGATCTGGAGCGAGACTACTTAAATTCTACCCATTTCTATCTAAGTATAGAACAGGATTTTTAAGCTTCATTTCCTTCCTTACTAAACAAACAGAACAGAGCACTATATTCCACGAAGCTGCTGGGAAAACAAGATGAACATTTTCCATGTAAACTTTGGACAAGAGTGTTTGGAAATCCAGCATTCACTGGTAGATTTTAGACACTACAGAGTGCTAAGCCACTGGAGGGAATTCCTTTTGGGCATGTTCAACCACCGCCATAGCCCGGTGCCTGGCCTGTTCACAGCCGCGCTCCCCACCCTTTCTTGAGATCCCTAACACTACATTGTAATGTTGATTTAAAAACAAGTCCTTCTGTCCCTGGGTCACCTGTCACTATCACCTAATTATCTCAGGAAAATAAAATTAGCATCAGGGCTGGGGATGTAGCTCAGTTGGCAGAGTGCTTGCCCAGCCTGCAGAACGCCCTGCGGTCCACCCCCAGCACCTTGTAAACTGGACTCGGTACCCCATGCCTTTAATATTAGCACTGGCAGGTAGAGGCAGAAGGATGATGGATTCAATATCATACTCAGCCACACAGAAAATTGGAACAGGCCTAGGCTACGTGAGACCCTGGCTTAATGCAAAAACAATTAATAAAGCAGATATTTTGTACTTGGGCCAGTATGAGCTTTATATTTATTTAATTTGGTCATTATGAACATGCCTGTGAAGCATCAGTATTGAGATGCTATTATTAAATAGAGGAGAAAATAGAGGCCTGGAAGGGCTAAATAATTCACACCAAGTCACACCCATTTGAGCACGTGCTTGGCTCTGACCACTGTTAATATGACTTGAGGCTACAATACATATCCCATTATGCTGTTGTCTCAGGTGCCAGCTGTGCTTCCTTAGCCTGGATATCCCTTGGTTGTTGTCACCAGTGTTCCTGGGCAGGGCATTCTTCTTGTAACCTATGGATCCTATAGCTGAAAATGTTTCTCTCATATTAAAGCCCAGGATTGTGTCTAAGCCACAAACTTCAGTTACCCCAGGTCTCAGTGTGGAAGTAGACCATACTCAAACACAACCCAGGCCTTTCTTTGTGGGCTTGGAGCTAGCCACCAGAACCTAGGATGAACTCCAGGACCTGCCCCTCAGTAAGCCACGCACACACATTCTGAGATGGCCAGACCATTAACCGCCATTACAATGGCTGGCTTCCAGCACCCCACTCTTCCTGTGTTCTCCCTGGATGAATCCACTCTTTTATCTCTAAAGGCACCATTCTCTTCTTCCTGGCATCCATCAGAGGCATTTAACTTCAAAGCTTCACGGTATTGGATGGTGGGCGGACCTGTAATCTGGGTTGCTAGTTCCTCCAGCCAGCCCTTCTTTCCAATGTTCTCTATCAATAGCTTTTATTCCCAACCTCAGCTGTCTACTCAGGAAGGAAAAAAAAATCAAACACTATCTCAGCTGGAAGTAACACCAGAGGTCATTAATCTAACCCTTTACCAGACATCCATCTCTGCCAAGGTAATCCCCTAGTTTTAGTTAGATCTAAGGGGCAGGGTACAGGCAAGGTTAAGGTACTCTAGACACCCAATATAAGTCTTTCCAAACAGCTTGCCACCTCTCTGAACTACCATTCTCCACCCAGCACCTCAAGTTCTGCCCTCTGGCCTCTCAGAAAAGGACCTGTTTCTACTTTCTATGATTGTTTTCTAAGTATTTAGAGACAGCAATCTCATTGCCCTTTCACCAGCTTCCCGTTTCAGCCTGCACAGTAGGAGCCCTTTCATACGCTCCTCCATCACTCATTGTTTCTGTGACATACGAATAGCATCACCTTGCTCAGCATCCATCCCTCACCATCTCCCGCTTCATAGATGGGCTTGACCTACTGCCATCATCAAAGGCAGTAGCATCCTCCTCAAAGCCAGATGGAGGCACATCCAAGAAGATATGGCAGGGAAGGCTGCGAAGAGCTTTCACTGGGAACCAGGGGATCTGGAAAATGATAACACACATGCCAGGGAAGATGTGAACTGGAAGGAAAACAGCTTATGGTATACAGCAGCTGGCAGAATAGAGACAGCTCAGCTCCTTAGGAAGGGCTTTTGCTGGGCAAACCCTTGACTCCTCAGAGGAGCAAATCAGCAATCTGGAGCAGTGGAGCTTAACCCAAGAGACGCTTGTTTGACTGCTGAAGAATGAGTCTTGGAAACTGTCGTAGGTCCCAAGTTGAAGACACTGATCTAGAAAGCATGCTTAGTGAAGACATCTTTCTTGCTAAGCCATACCCAAGAGAAGACTCCATCTCACCAAACAGACAGAGAAGGAAATAAGTAAGAGATGCACGGTGATAGGCTCCCCAGCACAGCCAGAGAGTAGGTCTTAAGTGGGTGATTTACTGGGCAAGTACTCTCAGGAAAAGTCCCTGGAGTGGAGAGTGAAGCAGGAGTGAGAAAAGGTTCACCTAGATGCTCAGCCTGACCCCATAGGAAGCTTAGGGTGTAAAGACAAGATACCTGGGAACCGGCACTTGGTACTCAACACAGACCCACTGGCCACACGCTGCCCCCAGGTGGTAGGGAGGCTTATAGCAAGCCACGCAAGAAAGACACAATTGTCTGCTGTGAAGGTGCTCTGCCCACAGCAGCTGTGGACCACCTTTAACATCGCCCACAGATAACCTTGCTGGTTTGCACTTGTCCACCAAGAGGAGATCCATGCTCACACCTACTGTGCTAATAGGATAGAAACCTATGGCCAGACACCCAGGACTCCTGGGTGGGACTCTGAGAGTATGGTTTGGTGTTTCCTTGATCCCACTGCAGGCCCCCTGTGCATCTGAGTACTTCTGCTTCTATTAGATAGTCTTACATAAAAGCAAACCAATAAATAGCTAAGCACGCTGGGTTAAAAAGTAACATCCACTCCTAAGCCCGGTCTTGGTGTAAGTGAAGGTTTTAGCTTAAGTAAAATAAATACAAGAACAAGGAGTTGTCCTTGGAAACCACCTAGTTCAGCCCATTGATTCTACATTTGGGGAAACTGGGGCTCACGGAGGCTTGTTATCCACCAACGGAGGTCAAATACATTCTTTCTCTGCTACATGCTTAATTTCTTCTCAGCGTTCATTTCAATGACCTTTGAGCAAGTCTGCACAAAGTAAAGGCTGTGGGAAGGAAAGGTATTCTACTGTCAGAGGACGATGCCTCAGGGGAGGCTGTCCCCTAAGAAAGCCCAACTTCATCAATGGGCTTTTCCCCAGAAACTTCAGATACACCAAACAGTCAGTGCCTTGTATGTCTGCTTGTGGTCTGCAGCTACTGCCTGGCAACCACAGCCCAGCCTGTAAGGGTTGGTTTGAAGATAAATGCACGGAGAAGTGTGATATACGAAACTTCACATTTGCAGGAGACACACAGCCCACTTGTTTCAGGTTATGACAGAACATAGGTCAGATGTCCTGGCTGCCCACGTTTGATATTTCGACCTACCTCCTTCAGCCGTGACAAGGCAAAACCGAGAAAGCACAAAGCCAGGCATGAGTGTCGATTTTTTTTTTTTCAGTCCTTTGTAAGGAGTGAGTAGCCTGCTACTTTGAAGTGTGAACTACTCTGGAGAAGCAGTGCTTCCAGCAGCAAGGGCGGAGCTAAAAGTTGCCAATTCAACCTTTGAGAAATTGGGTAGAAGGTATGGGGTGGTGGAAGTGGGGGGGGTTCGCCTCAACTCCTCCTATGGAAATTAACAGCAAACTAGATTTGCTTTATAGAAAGTATTTTAGAGTCTTCACTGAGGGAAAAATTTTCTGTAGAGCTAGAAGGCAGGTAAGCTTCTAAGCAAACAAGCCCCCCCTCTTGTGTTTGTGTGTTGTGTGTGTGCATGCATACATGTGTGTTTGCATGTGTGTGTGCATGTACAGGTGTGCTTGTACATGGGTGTAGATGCATGTGGAGGTCATAGCGGATGTTGGGTGGCTTTCTTAGTCTCTCTCCATCTTATTCATTGGGTCAGGGTCTCTCAGTGGAGCCCAGAGCTCACTGATATGGCTAGTCTAGTTATCTGGTTTGCTCTAGAGAACCTCTGTCTGTCTCACCTATTGGGTGCTGGAATTACAAGCAGCCCTCATGTCCACCTGGATATTTATGTAGATTCTAGAGATTCAAGCTCCATTCCTCACACTTATTCACTGAGTTCAGATTCTCTTGTATCAACAGTTCTGGAGGTAGAAAATTCCCCAAGGAAGGAGACAGAGAGATTCACATCTATCCAGCAAGGTACTGGGCATTAGCTCAGAGCTGTACAGCTTTTCTCTCCAGGGAGACAGTATGAGTCATCCCAACCACTCTCAAACACAGCTTTATCCCATCAGCACAACAGAAAAGATGCAACATGCCCCCAAAGCTTTACTTCCAGACAGCCCACAACCGACCAGTCCCAAAACTAGGACACTGTAGCCAGAGACTAGCATCATGAAAACCTCGTGGCCAACACAGCAAAGTTTGTCTCTCCAGGCTGTGCCCAAGACTCACAGGTGCTGAGCCTCCTAAGAATATGTGGGATTACCTAATTCACATTGCCGCTACGTTAGATCATTTTGATGTAAAAGTCCAGACTGCCCGGGTGGCAGAGAATCAGGGCTTACACCTGTGAGCTGAAGGTGAGTTGGGAAGTGTGAGGCTGAGCCAGGGCATAAGAGTACCAAGCAAAATGAGGAGTGCTGAAAACATTGGGGATGTAGTGAACACAGCTACGGCCTGTCCTCTGAAGTAGGTGCAGTCATAGGCTGGCAGGTTAGGAAGAGTGGAGTCCAGAGGACCAGAATCCAGATCAAGTGCAGTTAGCAGTCCCTGTGGGATGTCATTCAGAGTAGGGCCTGCCTCCAGCAGAGTCTTGGGTGTTACTGGTCTAACTTCAGAGATGGGAAAACTGGAGTTAAGTGGACTAATACTAGTTCCCACCACATGTATCCCACGGCCTTGGGATCCCAGTTCAGATGGTCTCTCAAAGCCCACACCCTCCGCATGCATACTCCTGTGTAGTGAGATGCAGTTAGGCTCCATTAGTTACACATGTGGCCTTGCCAAAGAGCTCCAAAAAAACAACGTTCCTCAGCCTCCACCATTTCTATGTTATATGCTGTAGGGTAGTAAGATCCATTCAGTGTGGGAAAGAAAGCCGAGCCTTTCCTGAGAAATCTCACATTTAAAGCACAAAACCCCACAGTGATGGGCAGGCTACATGTGCAAAATGGAAGGGTGGTTCAAATTCCTGGACTTGAACACAGGTGAACCTTGGTGTCATCGAGCAGAGAGACAACGTAAGACCCCGTCATGTGCTGACCACAAATGACAGAAATTTACCTGACAGCATTCATTAGCCCCGACAGAACCTCCGCTGGAAGCAGCTCCCCTTCTGGAGGGTGAGTTTTCACCCAGATTTCCAGAGAAAGTAGTGCCTGTACCCCCCCCCACACACACCCTCCTGCCCTTATCTTTGCAGCATTCCTCATTCATGTGATCCCCTGAAAACAGTGGAGGCAGGCGGGACAACAGCACCCCTCTTACAAAAGCTGCTCAGAACCCCACCTCACAGCTACACAGCTGGCAAAAACACAGAAGATGTCCTCACATAGAGTCGCACCTGCTTCTTCCTCCAACAGTACTCTGGGTTAGAAGGTCAAGGTTGGATGAGCAAGTGCCCACCTGGAGAGCAGGCAAGGAAACAAAGAAACAAGGATGTTGCTGGACTTCAAATCCATGCTTGTCATGTTGGCCATGGTCTCAGATAAGAGTCGCAACCCTCATCAGCTCCCACCTCCTCCCCTTTCTACTCTGGGTCACTGGGGGGTCACCTCTTGTGGGAAGAAGGCCTAGAATCAAGTCTTGCTTATGGCTTTTCAAGGAAGGCAAACCGCAGACCTCTCTGAAGCCAGATTCTTCCTGGGCGAAGCCTCAGAGTATTTGCATGGGCAGGGAGCATGCCTGCTTACTTGGCACTCACTCAGCATTCCACACCTGGCTTCCTGGGGACTTTAGGTCTCCACGAACAACCTTCGTTCACTCTTCTGGAATCACGGCTCATTCACTAATTAAAGGGTATTACACACTTCATTGCACACAGGCTAAGGACTTGGAATAAGGAAGCATGTGCTACAGCATTCGCCCTGGAGAAGATGCTCTGGGCTCTATAGGAAAATCAAATCCAGCAAAAGAGAGGCATCCACCTGTGACATCCCCTCCCCCACACTTAAATTCTCTAATAAGTCAGCCATGGTTGCTTACAGAAAGAAGGTACCCTGTGAGTCACAACCCCCAGCAGAGTTTATAAAAAAAAAAAAAAAAAAAAAAAAAAAAAAAAAGTCCACTGGAGAGAAATGGCCATCCCGGACAGTGAATGAGAGAAGAGGCTGGCCAACGGGCTTCTCAAGGAGTGGCACAGTCTCATTGTTGATGTGGGAGGCCAAGAAAAGCCTGCCCACACCCAAGGCCCCAAGAGCACAAAGGTGTGTCAGAGGTTCGCTCCTCAGTGTACACGCTTAGTATTTCCTATCGTATTACCCCCCACAGCAGAGGCTCAGCATGGGGGCTCACTAGATTCCTATCACACACCTGGAGTGGGTGTCATTCTGACATCCCTCAGCAGACAGAAGAGAACACCAAGGGACATCCTCTCCTCGGTGCTTGGAGATGTTACACTCAGAGGGGTCAGTTAAAGGATGGGAACTCAAACAGGTGAGTCTAAGAGAGGACAGATGCTTGTGCCACGAATTAAAGCACAGACCTTATCCACAGGCAATCAGATGGGCAGAAGCTAGGGTTAGGTTTTAAAACCTGACGTTTGGCTGCTTGGGGTACCAGTGATTCAAATGACGGACCAAACACAAACAAACAGCCTGAGATTAATACACCTCTACTTCTAAACAGAACTTGGGCATGAGCAGAGCTACCGGTCCGCCATGCCATCACAAGGATGCTTGTGAGGCTGAGTAAAGACTCAGGGTCTGCTGCCCAGGACAGCCTGTCTGAGATACCCTGCATCTGTTGTCTGTGAGTCTCAAGTGTGTGCAGGCAGACAGAGGGAGAGCCGAGTGCACTTTCAAGCCTCAAAGTACAGCAACGAGGCTGAGTGTTGCCAGGCACTAGAAAGCATGGGCTGGAACACAGCAATGGTTTCAGCCTCCAAGAATGAGGCATTTTTCTTATCCCTCCCCGAGGTCCCTCAGACATCATTTGTGCATGACATATTTTAGGTTCCTGTTTGCTCCTTTAAGAAGGGCTGGTTGCTTCCTCCTCCAGTTCAGACTGGCTTTATCTTTAGCAAATGCTGCTGTAGGTTTGGCTGTGCTCCTCCTCGGAGTGTTTAAAGGGGATAATAATATAAAAACGGCTCCCCCAGGAAACAGCTCTAGCACACAGGCTGCGAGAGGCAATGCCCCTGGCACTCTGGGCGCTTTCAGAATGAGAGACAGCCAAGTGCAAAGGCTGAAGGCAGAGACTGGCTGGTGCATAAAGAGAACCTCAGAGTGAGAGGCAGGTGGCTCTGAGAGGGGGTGGAAAGGGCTGCCCTATGGGGAAAGGGAGGGGATGTCTTAATGAGGCAGAGCACCCCAGACAAGTGCTGACGACACAGTCCAGTTCCCTTGATGACTGCTGCACCTGCCATCCCCAAGTTGTCACTGTGTCCCTGAAGCTCTCCTCCCCCTACCCCAGGAAGCTGACACACTGGACTGCAGAAGGATCCCACAGCCTCTGATACCCGGGACTTGCCTGGCAGTGTGGAAGAGTTGGCTGCTGCCGCCTGACCTGTTACACCAAGTTACATGCAGTTGACTAATTTTGCTGAGAACCCCAGCAGCAACAGCTATGCTCCCATCCTTCCTTCTCATCCCCCTTCTGGCAAACCCATCCTGAACGTGCGTGCGCCATTCCCTCCTCTTTACTCAACTCCACACTCCCCTCCAGGCTTTCCAATCCCACAGCTGCTCAGCCCCCTCCCCACTCCCTCCTCCTGCACCCACGTTGTGAAGCGATTGTACACAGAGAAAACGAGCCTTCGAGTTTCAAGCTCAGGCTCTCAGACGAGCAGCCAGCCTCCGGGACCACCTCACCACAGCTGTCATCTCTCTACCCATCCTATACTGGAGCCTCTACCCTGACTGTCCTCCCTGCCAAAGCACCATGAACAGTTCGTGGCTTCACCATGCCTGCAGGAGGACCAGATGGAGCCTCTGGGGGTTCTCTCCTCTCCACACAATTCAGACAAGAAAAGGAAGGAAAGAGCCTTCCACACCTCTGCAGCATCACCTGCTCACTGAGCTCCCACCGCCACGGGAGCCATTCAAGCTGTCTGGGGGCCCCACACCCCCTCCTGTGACAGCTTTAGCTCCAGCCCAGCCCACAGGATGCAGAGCCTGATGCCACTTCCGAGCACAGAGAGAGGAGAGAGAAGGGAGAAAGAGAGAAGAGAGGATGCCATCTCACCAAATGACAAGCTATTCCTGTCACACGGCTCAGACATCAAGCACCCTGGACAATGGGCAACCAGGGCCTCTTCCCTCTGAGAAAGCCCAACTCAGCACACCTGGGGGAGTGATCCCCCCAACAGCAAGCTCCCTGTAGTCCTCCAATCTGAAAGGACCACAGTACTCCATCTGACAGGTAACCTTTTCTACAAACAGGTCCAACAACTCTCACCAGCTACCCTCCTGGCCTTCAGCTGGGTCTCTGCCCTCTTTCGTGCACAGCAGAGAGCCCGAGACAGACACAAGGCCACCGGCGCACCACTTCTACTGAAGAGTAAGCTCAGGAGGGAACTGAAAGCCAGGTACTCACTGTGGTGAAGTCTTGGTGTCCGCACTCCTGCCCCTTGAACTTGCAATAGAGCATCATGTCCTTCAGGTCATGGCCTACCCGGTGCAGGAACTCCAGCATGCTGAACTGCTTCGGTTTGTAGTGTTTAAAGTTGGCCTTCTGTCGTAGGGCCTCCAGCACGGTGGGGTCCGCCAGATGCGGGTCAGGGATCTGCAGGTTGACATCCAGCAGGGCCAGCAACTCCCCAGCATGGTACAGGTCATTGGTGGTGAGCCTGGAGAACCGGAAGCCATTGAGGTTGCAGAGGGTCACAGCTGGGAAGACCAGGCTCTGGGCCACCACCTCGTCCACCTTGGTAACATGCTGATAGGAGAAATAGTAAGACACTCTCTCGGAACTCTCCACCAGCAGCAGGCCCAGGGATCCCACGAAGGCCACTGCCCAGAGCACCCGCCGGATGGTCAGCGGCCCGTACACGAAGATGTGGCGGATGCCATGGAGAGTGGAGGTGTTGGCGAAGATCTGGATGCTGGAAGGTTGCAGGCTGCCCTCGCTGGGGCTCTCCTTGAGGTCCATCGGGACCCTGTGCAGTTCCGCAACTGGCTTCAGGTTGATCAAATTTCAGGGAAGAGTTCCCAGTCCTCTGGATTCTGCTTAAACCTTAGCGTTCAAGGCAGAAGAGATCGCCAGGCAAGCATCAGGCCAGACACTGGGAGTTTATCCTGAGAGCTTGGCCGCACGCTGACAGGGGTGAGTGTTTATATAAAACCCATTCAAACTCTAGCTCCTGATTTTTTCCAGGCGATAAGGAGGGCTGGTTTTATTTAGGGAGACACCAAGGTGATGTGGAAGGGATGTGGGTGGGAAGGGAGCGCTTAGCCAATGGAAATAAAGTCCTCCCCCCTACACACGCCACTAGAGACAAGATTAAAAGCGAGAGCGAGGGAGAAAATGCTTAAAACAAGTCGCTGAGCAGCTCGTAGCCTGTTAACCAGCGCATAATGCCCCGTGTTAAGCTTGGGGGTGGGGGGTGTCAGCACAGCCACGCTGATGCAGTGCGGTGGGGCTCCTCCGCGGTGCAGCACACTAGCAGCCAACGCGCTTAGCTTCTTCCCGGGGATGTCTGGGACCCTGGCCGCTGCTTCTCCCTGCCAGCCTCCATCCTTCCTTTCTCTCCTCCTTTTCCGGCCCCCTTTTGGGGACAGAATTCCAATCGCGGCCGCGGCTGCCGCCTGGGTGAGGACGCCGCGCTCCGCCTACGAGAGAAGCAGCGATGCAGGGGGCTCCTGCGGGCTCCGTGCTCCCAGGCTCCGGAGAGGAGATGGAGACCCTTGGGCTCAGAGCGAGCCTGTCCTGGGTCTGCCTCCGGCAAGGCTGCTAGGAGAAGGGGAGGCTGGCGTGTGTGGGAAGCAGGGCAGATAGGGGCTGGGGACATGGAGAAAGTTTTTAGTATTTTTTTTTTTCTGAGCTGCTGGGGGCTGCGGTGGTCTACCGCTCCAGGTAGTGAGCTACTCTCACAGGAAGGAGAACTTGACTCCTTAACCCCATGAAAAGTGAATACTTAACTGCCTGTGTGGCATGTGAGATGCTGGCAAGGGTCTTTGCGCCATTGTGGGCTCCAGGGTCACATTCGCTTGGGGTCTCTAAGGGGAGAGATGTTGAAAATGAAGGGAGCATTTTAAAACCAGAGTCTCCGCTGCAGGCCGGAGGGGGATGCTCAGGAGGGGAAAGAGAAGCCCTTCTAGAGATTGAAAATATCACTGGAATCCCAGAGAAAGAGCAACAAGTAGCCCCCCTACCCCCCATATGGCTTTCAGGACTTTTTGTGTTTAACAAAGGAAGACAGCTGGGTGCCAGGTAGGACTGGCTGCTTTCCGTTGTTTGAAGTGTGTGTGTGTGTGTGTGTGTGTGTGTGTGTGTGTGTGTGTGCTCTGTCCCAGGAGGTGCCAGATGGAATCACAGCTGGAGCTGTAGGTGAAAGAGAGAGTGGGCTCTCAGCCTCCCAGCTCCAGCTTCCTGAAATCCCTTGTAAGTCAGACCCCTGCTGGCTGATAGGTGTGGCTTGTCTCCCTGCCCCTTGCCAGGGATCAAGTAGTTGGCGTCTATTGAATCGGGGATAAATTCTCATAAGAGTGGAATGAATTGAAAGTTAGAGTAGCCAACCTGAGCCACTTGGCCAAGCTGAGACAGAGCCACATGGAGGCAAGAGTCTTGGAGAGCTAAGCTGGCATCTCCAAGGCATGCCAGGCTTAAGAAGATGGAGAAAAGGGGGCTGCTTGGATCATTTTCTTCAAGGCTGATGGCCATTCTGAAATGTTCTTCTGTCCCATCCAGCCTCCTGCTAAGCCAGGGCCACTGAGACAGTTCCCGGAAAGCACTCTAAGATGACATGTGGGGCATGGCCTTGGCAGTTTATCAATCAGGACACTTTATCAATGGCATGACAATTAGGCAGATGACCAAGACAGAGGGGCCTTGTGCCTCTGCTAACCCAGAGTCCTGGCCTCAACAGAGCAGAGGCTTGTAAACTGGGGTTGGGATCGGGGAGACCAAACCCAAGTCACCTCAGCAAGTGAATGTTCTTGACTGTAACCCCATCCTACAGGAGAGAAAACTCAGGCCTGCATCCAAATCACACAGCCAGGGAGGTGAGAGCCTGGACTCGGGTATGTTCACCTCTGAAACAGGTTTTAAAAAGCAGAACCAAATTTCTCCATCCAAAATCTAGTAAAAGATTCCCACCCCAGTTGCCCCCACTCTGTCCTCCACCCCCCTCCCATGTGTAGATCCCCTCCCTGCTTTCTCTGGCTCAAATGACACCCCTCTTTGCCCCCTTTTCCCCCACAGTCTGGGCTTCTCAGGCAGAAGACTCCCTGATTTTTCTCACCAACCTTTGGCTCATCAGTCTGACTAATAAGTGAGCTCCTCTCTGTTTCAGACACTATGTTTGGGGAAGAACAAGAAGAATAGAATACACGTCCTACTATTGATACTTCACGACTCAGGGAAGTGAAGGCGGAGACAGACACACAGGGGATTCCATGCCAGCTCTGATGATCAGCTCCACGCAGTATGATGTCTGCCACATTCTGTCCCTTCCCCACCAACCGATACACATGCTATGCGCTTTCACCTCCCCTCTTCTTCTCCTGGAGTTAGTTTCTCTCATCCAGACATGATTTCCCATAGGTGCAGAGCTGGGTCCTAGAGTAGATCCCATCACCCCCTGTAAGCCCATTCACCGCTCCTTCATCCCGGAGCGCTCATAAGCATGTCAGGGCAGTGTTCTGTATAGACACGCAGGCTTGGGGGTTTGCCTCTCCATTTTCCTCTGCCTCCTTCTACTCTGTGACCTTGGAGAAAGAGCCTAAATGTCTCCCAACTTTCATTTCCCTTCCTCCACAATAGTGAGGCTTTGGAATGGCAAAGGAAACTAGATGAAGTTATGAAGTGTTTGTACAATTTAGACACTTAGCAGTTAACACTCTTGATGAATGTTGGGAGAAGGTGCTTTGCTGATGTTTGGTATTCTCTTCCAGGTGACTGGGGAACCATTTAAAACTCTCAAAGGTGTTATTTGCCTCGGGTACTGCATATTTGAAAGGCCAAGGTCAAATATTCTCTACCTTTTCTTCTGCTTCTTTTCTACAGCCTAAAGATGATGCCAGGGTCTTCTCAGAACTTGCTAGGCAGTTTAGGGTGGATGAGGACCAGAGGATAAACACCCTAATGGTGGCTTTCATTGTGCTGGATCTGTCAAATGGCAAGAGCATCACTGAGCCCATTTCAGAGAAGAGCCTGAGGAGGGCTACTTAATCCATGGTCCCATCGCTGAAAACTAGAACTGCCGACAGTCAAGCTCAGGGAAGTCAAAGCTGGGAGATGCAGTCCTCAGATCTGCACCAGACACCATGATACTATCACTGAACTGGAGATGGACAATGTTTTTCCAGAGATAACACCATACCACTCTCTGTCACAGCTAGTTACTCTGCAAGATGCGTAGTAAAATGCTCCTGCATAATGGCCCTCTTTAGCTGGTAAGAATCTCTTGTAATTAACACCATGGTTTACGCACAAACATTAGATATCGTCCGATTCTTAAAAAATACTTTTGTAACACTCGGTTGTTAAACATTTGTAGAATCAATCAGCTTCCCCAATTTGCTTAGCTCTGGGGGCACATGTGGAGGGCACAGGCATCAGGTTTAGAGTGGGTCTACTTGGCCCAGTTTTTTAGGCACTGCCCTAATTGTGCTTAATAATGGTCTTTTTGTGCACTGCACAACTAAATATTTTTTTAAAAATGTCCAGATAAATTCATTTGATAATTGGCCAATTTAGCCTCCTATTAGCCCATGTGCCCAGAGTTTTGCTATAGCAAATCTATTTATTTGCTTAAGAACAAATAAATGGATGTGTTAATGACTTTCTCTGTGTTGCTGCTCCGAGGTACCTGGAGGGGGCACTCTTTTCCAACCTCGGGGGCCTACCCTAAATGTCACTCTCCCTGAAGGCTCCGGGACACTGTACAGTTTTCTCTTGCTCCTGAAGATAACGGCAGAGTTAGACAGCGTGGGCCCTACAATCAGCTCCCAAGCTAATTTGCTACTTAACATGTACTAGATACTAGTGGCTGCTCCCATCACCTGTAATTAGAAAAAAAAAATGTGTTCTTTCTAACATGCAGATGGAGTTATATTATTTCAAATTCCCATGGCTTTCTTGTGGAACTTTTCCTCCTGCTTCCTCATTGCGGTAAGAAAGGTTAACCGAAGTGTGGCCCGGCTTATAAACAAACTCTTACAGCAACGAGTCTCATTTCTTTCCTTTCTTCTGTGAATTCTTAGCAAATAATTCTCTATGGAGGGCATACCGGGGAGGGATGTGAAGCAAAGCCACGCATTTAATGAGTCCTTTCTTTTACTTACTGATTCATTTTCATGCGTATGGACGCTTTGCCTGTGTGTACGTCTGTGTGTTATGGACACGCCTGGTGTCCTTCGAAGCATGGAAGGGCATCAGAGCCCTAGGACTGGAGTTATAGATATTTGTTAACCTCCATGCGGGTGCCTAGAATTGAATCTGGGTCCCCTGAGATAGCACCCAGTGCTCTTAACAGATGAGCCACCTCTGCCAGCTCCTAATGAGCAATTTCTTAAAACCTTACCCATTGTTGTTGCTTGCTTTCCAGGTGAGAACTACAGAAGCCTGTTTGTAAGCATGGACTCATGGGATTCAGTTGCCAATTCAGTTGACCTGACCCTGGGATAAACTTAACTTGCTGTGTGGTCTTCGGGAAACCATACCACATCTCTGTGTTCTTTTCTTGTTTGTGCTAACTCATTCCTGGGCCCTCCTGTTGCTGCTGCTGAAATCTGACACTGGCCTTGACCAAGTCACAAATGTCCAGTTAACAGGATAAAAATGAGCGGGGATCTGGGATTCCGGTCATTAACCCCATGTCACCATCTGCTGGAGTAAGATGAGGGCAGGGCCAGGAGCACTGGGGAACCACCTGGTACTTGTCAGACATAGAGACCCCCTACCATCCTCTCCTCCCATGCCACCTCCACAGTTTCAGAGTGTGTAAGGCTGAGGCCCCATGAGCCTGGCTACCTTTGTAGGTGGTGAAAGGGCAGCTTAAAACATCACCCAGAAGCAGCTGTGTGGGCCTGATAGACCAGCCCCGTCCAACTGCTCTGTGGCACTTCATGCTGCATTTTCCTCTGCCTGGAAAGAGCCTGCCAGCCTGCTTTCTCTATGTCACCTCCCCAGAGGAGCCTTGGCTGGCTGCCCCGCCTCCAACTCCATTTCCACTCGCTGACTACCCAAGAGCATCCTTCCCCTTTTCTCCGTCAGTCCTGATAAATTTTGGTGATTTGTCTAATCTCCTTGTGTAGTATCTAATTATTCTTAGTAGAGTGTGCCTTTCTCCCCTGCCTCCATATGAGTGTGCCTTTCTCCCCTGTCTGGCTGGTTGGGGGCTGTGTCTAGCAGGAGGTTGTAGGAATTCATGAGTCAATGGACACGTGAGTGAATTTGCTTATCTCTGCTGTTGAGGCTACAGAAATGGGAACTCTTCCTTCCCTGGAGACATGAGGCCTGTCTTCTGCCCCTCACTCTGTCCCTTACTACTCCCAGAGACTCAGCTGCTATCATTGAACTAGAAAGGCCTGATGTCAGGCCTGGCAGAACAGTTGTCTCTTATTTCCTAGTCTGTGTGCACTTGGCTGTAGGTGAGAGTTATGGCTACAGAAGAACTGGAGCTGTCTGCCCCACCCCCACCCCCCAGGGAACAATTTCATCTTCTCTACATCCCATATGCATGAATGGACAGCCACGTCTTCTCTATAAGCTCCTCTCCACTTCCCCGCCCCCACCACCCCAACCACAGGATGGTGATAGCAAAGATAAAACAGGTAAACAGTAGGTATTCAGTAAATGCCAGCCACTGTCAAAACAGCAAGGCAATTCACAACTTCAAACTGAGCCTTGCCTTCTGGGAGATTTTTTTTTAATAACTGAAAATCAGTTGCTTATGCACCCTTGCCTTATAGTATGGAATCAGTACCTTTAATTCTGATTTTGTTTACTTTAACTCCCTGTAACCGGAGTCTCATGGATTGGCAGACTGCTCCACTAGTCTCAAAGGAGGCCTTTGGACCACGTCTGACCACAGCCACTTTGATCCTGAAAGCCTTTAATCTAGCGGGCCCTCGTAGAATGACACATAAATATCCTTACACACCTAAATAAAGCAGCTCCAGTGGTAGGAAAGTACCCGCACCAGGAGGCCCTGGATTCTGATCCGATTTCCATTCACTTCTCTTCATCGAGGGAGGGGCTAGCTCACCCTTTGCTGTCCCCTCTGTGGCTTCTGTCTCAAAGCTTCCTTCCTTCATACTCTTTGCATAAGCCCTCTTCTAGCCTGCCTCTGCCCCCTCTGTCCCCTGGGGAAAAAGTAGAAGAAAGAAAACATAGCTATTTGTTTTCTCTCGGTCACTCAGTCCCAGGAGCCAATTGCTTCACGTACAAGGGAGGAAAAACAAAAACAAAAACAAAAACAAAAAAAAAAAGAGAGAGAAACGTCTGGAGTCAACCATACACAGCAGGCTTTCAACAAAAACTTTATTAGTACCACCTTGGCCATAGGTGAGCCAGCTTTGTGTAGCACGGAGAGGTGGTGTGGAGTCAGCTCCTCCTGCTCTGAGTGGAGCTGCCTCTCCCCCTTGTGTTCTGCATGTGGGGTTGCAGCCTCCTCTGAGCATCCTCTCTGCAGCCACGAGTCTGCAGCACCTCCCCTGCCCCTTGGACCCTGCCCGACCCTGCTGTTTGGATGTTCTGCACTGTGAAAAGCCTGAAGGCATGCCCAAACAGGAATGCATGGGGTGCCTGTGTACATTTGGTGGCTGCCCTGTATTTTCTGTGTAAGTACTTGTGTGTTCGGCTCAGTTTGGTTCATTTATTCTCTAGGGGTTTTTTTTTTGTTGTTGTTTGTTTGTTTGTTTTGTTTTGTTTTGTTTTCAAACTGCCAAGTGAAAACAATGCAATAAAATGGGAATTTTAGAAAGTGGAAATCAGGACTGGAGGGAGAAAAGAGAAATGCACCTCTGTTCAGCTTTTATTTTTATTTTTATTTTTTTACATACATCAACATGACTCCCATTCCAAATTCATAACAAGGTAATGGACAGGTGCTACCCAGGGCCGTGGCTTTATGTTCCACCTAAATAGCTGTAGGGCTCCAAGAGATAATGGCAAAGCAAAGCAAAGCAAAGCAAAACACGACGAAAACAAACAACGAAACACACAATCTTTATTTTTACAAGGGTTTTTCACCTCTTGGGTGAGGCACTGGCTAACTCTTTTCTGTTCACATTTGATGGGACACTCTCAAATGGACTTTATCGCATCCATAGCAGAAGGAACAGGAAGCTCAGAGAGTTGAAGGACTCTAAGCTCCA
Source organism: Meriones unguiculatus (assembly GCF_030254825.1). Taxonomy (NCBI): domain Eukaryota; kingdom Metazoa; phylum Chordata; class Mammalia; order Rodentia; family Muridae; genus Meriones; species Meriones unguiculatus. The sequence continues at coordinate 38,343,285 of NC_083355.1, read as the reverse complement.
ATCCCCCCTACTTATTCCACTCCAGATTCCAGGATGTTTGCACTTTGCTGCTATCCTGCTCAGCCCCACCCAAATACGCTCCACAGAGCTTTGGTTTGAGAATGTTTGAGGATTGGCCACAACAAAAGGACAAGAGGACACAGCTTTAGGGAGGGCAAGCCTATAAAAGCAACAGGAAGCACTGGGGAGGAAGAAGACTGGAGATGGAGGTCTCAGTCAACTCCAGGATGAGGCCAGAGACTACAATGTCCTTTCCACGGTGCCCCTGGGCCTGTCAAAATAAGAGGAGACAAGGTTAAAGAGAATTGGTTCCTGAGAATGAAATAATCATCCCACCCTTCCTTTGTGCACAGAGAGATGCATATGGGTGTGTGTCCTAATGAAGTGATGGAGCCAGTAAAGATTTACAGCTTGCTAAATTTGGTCTGAATCCCTTGCTAGAGCATTGTGGAAAAGACATCATCTCATTGTCCAATACACTGTGTGCACAGGGTTGTGGCTTTCAGGAGCTGCAGCATTGGGACATCCTACTACGTTTTCTGCAAATCAGATCCCATGGAGGAAAGGAAATCTGCGTGCATCAGGAGGTATGTATTCCAGGGCCATGTACACATCCTTCCCTTTTGCAGACAAGCCAGGTAGGCTTAAAGGGGCAAGGCAATGTTACCGAAGTCCCAACACTGGTATGGGAATGAACTTCAGATAAAGGACTAGGGTGGCTGAGTCAGGCTGCTTCCCTGTGCTTTTGGAGGCCCGGGGTGTGTGAGTAAGGGTACAGGGTCTTGGGGCAGAAAGCAATGGGGTTACACCCAGGATCCAAAACACACTAGTCATGATGCCTGAAACATGCTTCTTGCCTTGCTTTGCTCATGTTTAAGATGGGAAGAGTAGCAGCCCTAACCTCAGAGGATTTTGATGGGAGGTATAAGCAGCTAAGGTGGGGAAAAGCCCTGAGTATCTAGTAAAAGTTCAGGCCTTAGAGGACGCCATTAGCACCACCACTGCTACAGTTGCTACTATCGTGAAAGGAAGACCTGGATGATGAGCTCCGCCCCGTGCACTTGTGAACTTTCCTTGTTCCTCACCCTACCTCCATACAAAATGGGGCGTGCACAGCCACAAATCCAGTACAAACACGACACCAGAGGGAGGTGGGATTTAGACATTCAGAAATCGATGTACATCTGGGCTCCAGGGAATAAGGACAAGGGTCTCTCTTACAGTCATTTTTAAGGTTCACTGAAGTGAGTGGGGAAACTTTGAACACTTGCCCCTTACAGAGCAATGCTGGTGTAGCAAGCGCTCTGCTAGGATATAACACTCCTTAAGACGTGTTTGCAAACCCTGGCCCAGCTTCTCCCTGTACCTAGCTGGATTTGTGTTTTCTCCCAAGATAAATGCAGGAGTGACAGGATGCCTGCAGGCTCTTTACGGGTACCTGGAGATGGCCTTGAGTGGTTCTGAGACCTCTCACAGGGTCTGACCTAGAGATGGCCACTCTGTCGTTTTCAGTGTGTTCTGTGAGGGTTGAGCTTGAACTGAGGGCCTCATTACCTTGCCATTCTTCAGGACCTCTTACTAGATAGAGCCCCACCCTCCTTGAACACAGGACCCCTATAACTATGCGTTTCTACCACCATGTGACCAAGCAGCCACTGAGCTGCCATGACTGATTTTACTGAAGGCGACAGAACACATCCCTCATGTAGCTACAGCACTAAACAGTGAGAGAGACAAAGAAAATCCAGGCAAATGCTTTGCATGCAAGGAGCTGCCCGTTGGACAAGTAAGACCTGGTCATCCAGTGTGAACTTGAGGGTGGGGGTGTATGATAAGGCTGTACATGACCAAGAGTGAGGAGACTCGGAGTAGAAGGAACTTCTGCCGTACCACCCAGGGCTGTGAGTGACAGCAAAGTGTTCTGTCACTGTGTCCAGACATCATCAGCTTCGTTCAAAGGACGACACTCAGGTGCCAATAACTCTGTTAGGAATCTATGTGCATCGTGTGGGTCAGTGAGAATTTCCCTACCTCAGCTCTGTTGATACTTTGAGCTACCTAAGTCCATGCTGCAGGGGGTATTGGATATACTGTGGGGAATCCAGGCCTCACATCAAGGAAGGGCTGGGCAGGGTCGATCTGTTTCACAGTCCACGAGCTTGTTGTGTTTCTGCCTTGTCAGAGGATGCTCAGTGAGCACACAGGTCCTGGGCTAGGAAAAAGGCTCGGTTGGTAAAGAGCTCATCATGCAAGTATGAAGACCCAAGTTCTAGTCCTCAGAATGCACGTAAAATTCTGGGCATGGTGATAAAAGCTTATAATCCCAGAGCTTGGGAGATGCAGGGAGGTAGGTTCCCTAGGTTTCAGTGGCCATCTAGCCAAACTGCATTGGCAAGTTCCAGGCTAGTGAGAAACCTGGCTCCAAAACCAAGGTGGGTTACTCCTGAGGAATGAAATCTGAGGCTGGCCACTGCCTCTACACCTATGTTTATATACCTACACCTGCATGCCTTACACACACACACACACACACACACACACACACACACATTTTACAAATGAGCACACTGAGATCTGGACTGATAGGAGAAGATCACCCTAAGTTACAGAGCAGGCAAACTGCCAGAGGCAAGACTTGGATCCACATCTTGTCAGGCTGTTCCCTGAGTCGAGTCAACACTGATTAAATGATGGGAGGCAAGCAGGCGACTTAATAAAAAAAATGCAAATCCAGGATGATGGATATATTTAGGAGGATGAATTATTATGTGGTGGTATAAAAATAGATCAAAGGAGAGCACGTGGACCTGCCAGCCCGACTGTGTGAGAGACAGGAGGTGCAGGGAGAGCACCAGTGACATTTCATTAACTTCACTGGGAAAACACGGGGAGGCTGTCACCTGAAAACACAACATTCACAGTGGCCCTTAAAGGAACAGTGCATGCTGTCCTGGGAGGAGGAGGTAGACTGTCCGTGGTCAGCTCCAGTCCTCAGGGTGAATTTGTGGGCTCTTTGGCTTTCATGCCCTTGAGACGACTTCTAGGGTCTTCCATGTGTGTGGATATCATCTAAATAAGCAAATAAATCAAGCTATAATGGAAAACAACCATATTCAACACTGGACAGTTATTCTGTGCATTTTCCAGCTAGAGGTCTGTCAGGATTGTCACCTTGACTACATCTGGTGACAGATCCCTCTTTTGATGACCTTCCCTCACTGACAAGTTTATCTATCCTGTTACCAGGACATGCCTTTGCTGATATTAGAAGCTACTTCTTCAGGATTTTGATGCAGACTGAGGAGCAGCAGTGCTCTGGGAATCCTCCAGGACTCCAGCATCAGGCAGGACTACTGATGCATCTATCCCCTCTACATACACATAGAGATAGATAGATAGATAGATAGATAGATGTGATCAAGATAGATGTGATAGAGGTAGATGTGTGAGAGAGAGAGAGAGAGAGAGAGAGAGAGAGAGAGAGAGAGAACACCGACCATCACAGGGATCCAGTTTTAAAGGCGACAAGTAATATATTCATGTCTCATCTGCTGTGGGTATGAGCGTCAGCTAAGAGTCACTCTTTGTCCTGTGCCTTCTGAGGCCTGGAGTATCATGTGAATGAGAACAGGAGCAATGGTGTGAGATGAGTGCAAATCCTGAACCCAACAAAACCAGACTGGTTACTTGAAGCTTACTGTTTAATCTGACCACACTTTCGTTTGCTCACCTGCAAAAGCCGACAGCAAGAGTCCCTACCTGAAAGGGCTGATGGACATCGAGGACTAGCTAAGAGACATTTTATAGCTAGGCTGGGGCCATAGCTCAGTCTGTAGATGGCTTGCCTAACCCTCATAAAACCCAAGGTTCCACCCTCAGCAGAACGTACACTGAAGTGTGGTGCTACTTGCATGTAATCCCAGCATTCCAGGCGTGGAGGGAGGATCAGAAGTTCAAAGTCATCTCCAGCCACATAGCAAAGTCAAAGTCAGCCTGGGATAAAAACCCTTGGCGACTATAAAAACATCCTTACAATTCCTGCTGTAGTCAAAAGGAGAGCCCGGTGATTAGAACTCACACCTAATGAGCCTATGGTCTTCCCTCTATCTGACTCAGTGTTCCCTGTCTCACCTTCATGCAAAATGGAAAGGAGTAGTCGGAATCAGGGGCAAATAAGCAAGGGAATTTAAATATTCAAAGCAGTGGAATTTAAGTATTCATAAACCTAGGGCCTCAGGACATAAAAGAAGCTGAAAGGTGGTTTCAGAGCCTTTTTCCCGAGATGGGTGGGAACATTACTATGAACATTTACAACTTCTTAAGCCTTGAAGGTCTTCCAGGCCACAAAGTGCTGATTCTGTACCCACTCTGCTGTGTGGGAATACCACAAGAGGACAGTCTGTGATTTAAACCTTGGGTGCCCTGAAGCTCGTGACATCTTAGCAGATAAAGTGCTTCGAGGCATGAGGGCCGAGTTCAAATTTTAGAAGACATACTAAAATAATAAGTAAGTAAATGCAGAAATTAGCATGCTGGAGTGTGCGCCTAATCCCAGCAGACCTTGCGCCTAAGCCTAGCCTCGCCACTTGGTAAGTCTCAGGCTGGTGAGAGGCTCAGAAAACAAGGTAGCTCCCAAGCAATGGCCCGGAGGTTCTGTGGCTTCCACACCCATGAACACATATGTGTATCTGCAGTCACACATGCACATACTGTACCCAAAAATTGTGTCAACTTTAGTCAGAAAGGATGATTTAAATATGACGATCCCGCTCTGCCTTCTCAGAGGAATTTAGTTTTCAGAACAAACAGCTGTCCTATGCTTCCTGGAGTTCAGTTGCTTCCTATCCATTTTCTCTTGAAGGTCAACAATCTGGCAGATCTTTTGACCCTCCCCTGAGAGTCAAGGCACCTGAGGATCATGGGAAGGAAATCTCTGGCTTGTGGTTTTCAATGAGTCCCAGGGTTAGGAAATAGTGGATGGTTGTCCTGGGCCTCAGAAATTCACACCTGTCAAAACCACTACTAAATGGTGATAATGTGGCCAGGGAGATGGAGCGGACGTAAGAGAGTTGTTTGTCTGGACAGGAAACGGGAAAACTCCAGGTCCTTTTGCTGTCCCACTCTGGCTCACAGCGAGGCTCACTACAGAAACAGCCCCTGTTACGCGGAGACACAACCAACATTTGTTGAATTAGTGACTGGGGCTGAAAGCGGACCTTATTGTACCTTCTGGATTTCCAAAATTGTCCCCCATTATAGTCTCTCACGTATGCAGAGACACTCATTCAGAAACAGTGCCATGGCTAACCAATGACAAAGTCAGGCCTGCAGTGTCAGAGTGCCCACATCTTCTTCAGAATTGCCTTACTAACTCTGAGTTCCCTGAGGACACGGAACGGGCAGTCTTGCATCTAAAAAAATTAGTAATAACTTCATACAGCAGGAGGCTCAAAGTTAAGGAAGGAGAACAGTAGCTTCAAAGCAACAGGGCTGTGGCATGTCACTTGTGTCTTCTCTTCCTTTCTAACACCCTCCTGATCCTCCCCCTGTTCCAGGTCTCAGGTGCACAAGACTGTCATGGTCCTCGAGACCATGTAATGATGGCTTCTGCACAGACAAGCTGCTTATGGCCACATAGTCCCCGACACTCCGAGGTGAACCACAGGCCCTTGAAAACAATAAAACTCAACAACGGCATTCTTTGTGTTTCTTGCCAAAGTGGACGAGGAACTGCCAGTAATTATGCTGGGGCTTTCGCCGAAAAGCCTGCTTCCAGAGCTACAGCTGCGCTCCAGAGAGATCATTAGTCAGTGTGCGCATGCTATTGAGGGCAGTGGTGTCATCGTCAGTTGAAGATGCCCTCAGTCGAGTGTGAGAGCCGGAAATGGAGGTCAAAATAATTAACCTCATGTGATTTTGGCAGAGCTCCTTGCAAAAAAAAATCGCCCACGTGCATCTCATATTTCAGCAAAGAAATATATCTATTTGTTCACAAGTCTCTCTTTTTTCTCTCTCCTTCCCTTGCTCACTTTCAAGCTTTCTGTCTCCCAATCCGTGTCGTTGGCTTGCTTCTCTTTATCCCCTTCCCACCTAGTCACCATCATTACCACACCAACTCTTTGAAGAAGGGCAGAAGGTGTCCATTTGCAAAGGCTTCTCTTGACCCCATTTCAGTGTACCCAGCCTCACCTGCAGCAGGTTCGCTGCAGGAGTCGTGGCCAAAGCATCACAGACTGCTCTGCTGAAGGAAGACTCCTACCTGGCCAATGGCAGCATTGGGAGGGGCCAGCCTGGGGCTGGAAACAGGCTCTGTGTTCAGATGCAGTTTCCTATTTGCTGTTGAAGGTGCATCGCTGAAGGGTTCACACGCAGATAAAAGCTGAGAGTATTTGCCAAGTTTTTAGAAACGCATCGCCTAACACAAGAGGTTCCCTTCAGGGTGTGGGGTTTATGAGTCTTAATTCTGTTCCCTCATACACACAGCCATCCCCTTCATTCAACAATGTGTACTGAATGTTGGCTGCATGGCATAGTGTTCTCTGTTGTGTGCTTTTTGTAACTGGTATGAACCATTTTATTAATTAAAGATGTCATTAACAGCCCCATATCTTTGTTACTATTAACTGGAACACTTGAGGACTGCGTCCTAATTAGCACAAATCCCAGGGTCTCCTTCATTCTTGACCTTAATTTAGTTTTCCTTCTCCTCATCCTCATTGCTTATCCAAGGACTTCCCAGTCGCTCCAGCTTTTGACTATAAAGGCTCTTTACACTCTTAGTACTATGCTCCCCATCACCACCAGAGGCCGCTGTTGAGAATGCTCTCACCTAAGTGTATGGACAGAGGCACCATTGCAGAGCCTGGGCTATTCTGTGGCTGCTAAGATCATTGAAGGGGACAAGGTTCCCCAAGTACACTAATGAGCGTTGTTCCTAGCTCTGTACAGAATGTCAGGGGAACAAGTGAGACACTCTCCGCTACACAGGGTGCTTCAGGCTTTCCTTAACCAACTCACTTGACCTCTCCTATCCTTGAGTCCTGAAGAACCCTCCACTCTGCTCCCCCAGCTCATCTTGTGTCTCTGGGATCAGGGCGGTCCTCTTGTTCTCTTCTTCCTGTAGCTCTGCAGCATCTCTTTGCAGGTTGGTCCACACTTTCCCAGGTCTCCGCAGAGCAGAAAAACAAACAAACAAACAAACAAACAAACAAACAAACACAGCAGCTTCTGCAAGCATACAAAGCCCTCCAGCAATGTGCAAAGTCCTGCCGCCACCGTCACCTGCCACACCTTCACATGGGGGCCATTCCTGAAAAAAATTCTTGTCCAGTCCTCGGTGTGGCTAACTTGTCCTTCCTAGAGACATTTGGAGGGTTTTCCTGAACATGACAGCTGTGTCTGTCTCATGCTTAGTTATTAAAACTATGATGATTTGAAAGCAAGCAAAATGTCTGCCTTATAGAAGCTCGCACTCTAGGGAAGAAGCTCACCCCCATCTACACATACACACACACACACACACACACACACACACTTCAGTCCAGGTACAGTGGAAATTACTCTACTTGAATATCTGGACATCACTCAGTCTGTGCTGCCTGGAGGAACACAGAAACTTCAGGCACCCGAGAAGATGGCCAAGAGGACAGATATAGGGTATAAGGTGACCCTGAGCAGCCAAAGACAGCTTTGAGCCCCCTCTCCTATACACACACACACACACACACACACACACACACACACACACATCACCACTCCACTAACCCATCAGGAATTGTTGATCCTCACTTAGGGAAAGACAAAGACCATGAGATAAGTAGGAGAAGGATCAATTTCGAACATAGTCCCCCTTTCCATCGCTCACACTTTATTTGCAAACCACGGCAGAATTGGGACGTGAAGGCATTGGCACACCAAGGACAAGCACTTCCACTTTCTAGTAAATTTGAATTGAAAACACAAGGTCTGAGGCACTTCCACTGAAACTATGCCGTGTGCCTCGGTTTCCCCTCCAGGGAGCTGTTGCAGGGATGAGGCCGTGACTGGGGTGCTCCCGAAGCAGGGTCACGGGAGGAGAGGAACTCCTGAGCTGTACATAAATACAGTAGCCGGAACTGAGCAACTGTTTAAATATGAGAAAATTGCTTCTAGCAGTTTATACTCTTGGCTTGACTCATAATTTAACCTTGAATACAGTTTTCAAAAATCATTAAGTCTCCAAAGCCTTTACCCCTAGCAAATGATTATCCATGATGTAGTAAGCAGGGAGTTCATATATTTATCTCTGAGGAGGTACACCATGAATGCAGAGAATCCATTCTCTCTGCACTCAGGGAGGAGAGCTCCCCTACAGGCACTGGGCCATACACTGTGGGATTGGATGTTAGACAGGCCCAGACATGTCCCCTCAAGATGCTTCATGTCTAAGGACAGGAGAGGACAAGAATCTTAGCAACCACAGTAGGAAAACAGGAGCCACATTAGGCTGTCTGGTTGCAGAGGACTTTGTACAGGACCGGCTTTGTCCCAAGAGGTTGCCATCCAGATACCTGTGTACTCCCAGAGACAGCCCAGTGAAAGCAGTAGCTGTGTTTTGAACATGAAATGTCTCACACAGGTTCATGCTTTTGAACAGTTGGACCCTAGCTTGTGGTGCTGTTTTGGATGGATCTACAACATTTAGGGGATGGAGCCTCACTGGAGGAAGTGGTTCACTGGGGGTGGGGGTGGGGGCTTAGAGTTTCCACAGCATGTATGGACTTCCTGTCTGCGGTTCTTCTTCCTGACTGCAGAGGTAAGCATCTGCCTCATGCTCCTGCAGCCCAGCCTTCCAAACCACGATAAACAGCTACAGAATGAACTACAGTAAGGTCTTCCGGTACATTGTGTTTATTGGGTATTTTCATTGGCAATGAGGAAAAACAACTATTCCAGACATGGTGATGCCTCTACTTGGCTGATGAAGAACCTGAAGGTCAAAACTGCAGAGCAAGACAGGAGACATCAGTCTGAGTGTGTGTACCTTAGTACTCCTTTCCTCTACTCTCCCTGCCAGTAGCAAAGGAAAAGTATGATTTCTCCCTGATCCTGGCACCCAGTTTGTCCTCTGCCAGGGCCGTGGAGAAAAACTCACAGAGGGTCAGTCGGGAAGGTCAGGAGATCTGTGGGTCCACAAGATTACGGTAGGAAACTGAGACAGAGTCCATCTAGTGCAGATCTCTTTGACACGTCATGAATCTCTGTGACTTGGGGATGGGTACCCACAACCTGGAGGGCACCAGTGAGTAGTTAGCTGTCCCTTACACTGCTGTACCCACTTTCTGGGTGAGCCCATTACATCCTTAGTTAGGGATAAAACTCTGCAGAGCCCTGTATCCCAGCCTCCGCACCTACCTAGCTGGTTCCTCTGTATCTCCACAGGAAATGATTCAATGAAACCCACGAAGCTCCTGGGTTGCCATGGTGATGACAAGGCTGCATCTAACCAGAAGCAAGGAGAGAAGTTGATCATACAACTTCCCTGGGTCATTCGGGAGCACATTCTCCAATTACCCTTCGCATCTGGAGTCAAGGACTGTCCTGGCTCTCCTGAAAAGCCCCAAGGTTTTGAATTTCCTCTGCCTGGCCAACAGGTTACCTCACTCTCACCCAGCTCTGCCACAGGCCCTTTACACGGAGCAAGTCAGTTCCCCTCTCAACCCATTTGTTTTGTAATTCTGCAACACCTGGTGAACAAGAGCAAGAACAGCTTTTCAGTGGTTACAAATAAACCGTTTAGTGTCCTGTAATAAAGTCATACCAGGGCTTTGGTGGGCCAGACATACATCTACCTAGCACCTCCCCACAGGCCAAAGAGCAGAGAGCTGTAACCAGTGTCTGGGGAGTCAGAGTGGTGGCACCCCCTGGTGCTGGGGAGATGGTTCTCTAAATAAGGTGCCTCCTACTCAAGAATCTGAGTTAGGACCCACAGCTTCCATATCAGAAGCCACGTACTGCCTGTACCTCCGTACAGCTGCACGTGTCTGTGAACCCAGCATTAGGAAGGTAGAGACAGATCGGTCCCTGGAGCTCATCGGCCAGCCAACTGGGTCAAACTGACAAGCTGCTGGAGCATCCTGTCTCAAGAACATGGGCAGCTGCCTCCCTTCCTCCACCCTCTAGTTCTTGTCTCTCCCGTTTCTGACCTTCAGAGACATCAAGATGTGGGTTACTGGAAGAAAATTCTAGAAGGTAAAGGAGGTATCCATAGAAAAGCAGCCTCGACTTGAGCTCTGAAAGATAGATACCACAGGGGAACAGTCCTCCCCATATTTTCTTCCAAGGCTCAGAAGTGCTGCTTTCCTGGACTGGGTATTAATCCCAAACTCCCTGATCATACATTTAAACTGTTTGCTTAATTGTCCAGCTCTTAATTAGGTGTGTAATTGGGGAGTCTGAGACAATGTGTAAATGAGCAAACGGTCCCCAAACTTCATTTCTGTTACTGCCTCTGACTTCCTCCCACACATATGGGAGCCAAGCTGGCATCTTCACTCTACAATCATTTCCTTTCCCGTCTCATTTTCTAATCCAAACATTTGAGGGTGAAGTACATGTTTCCTTGTTTAAGCCACCCCTTACCCCCGCCATCCCACCCCCTGCCTCTGCAAAGCACAGGTATAAGTAAAACTCAGAGCAGGCGCCCATGCAGACAGGTCGAAAGCTATCTCTGTGGGAGCTGAATTTGAATTCGATTAAACACTGAACCTGGCAGTCAAGGCTGTGCCTTCATGCTCAAAGCTGTGCCTTTGTCCATTCCTGCTGTGACTGCAAGGAGCCCTGGGCTCTGACTTGGCGAGACTCACATCCCACAGGTGACCCAAGAGGCTTTTGTTTCCCATGCTGCCACAGAAAACAGCCTAGGACCTCCAAAGTCAAGCCTCAGCTCAGAGGTAATTCCAGACTCCCTTAGAAGCGACCCTGTCCTCTGCTGCCTGTCCACTGATGTCCTAAACCAGCCTGTAAGACCAGGATAGACCTCCTTTCTTCTTTCTGACTGCTCCCACAATGTAGTTAGAAAATTCCCTTTGTATATATGCTCGTGAACTGACCTTGCCAAACTTTTGATATCAAGTTAGCAAGATGTTCCTATGTTCTGCAGCAAAGGCCTGATAGGTGAAGGAAGAAGGAATATGGCTAAAATAGCATCACTAACAATCAAACCCGTAATCTCTCTCTCTGTCTCTTCCTGTCTCCGTCTCTCTCTCTCTCTCTCTCTCTCTCTGTGTGTGTGTGTGTGTGTGTGTGTGTGTGCAGGCCAGAGGAGTGTCTTATTTCTCTCCACCTTGTTGCTTTGAGAAAGGGCCTTTCCCTGAATGCAGAGTTCCCTGTTCTGGCTGGCCAGCAAGCCCTAGGGACCATGTCCTCCTTCTGCAGTGCGGGGATTGTTAGAACAGCTCCTGTGTGGCCAGCCTTTCCCATGGCTGCTGGGGATATGAACTCAGGTCTTCTTGTTTCTGAGACATATGCTTGCCTGACAGAACCATCTCCTCAACCCTGTCAGCCCTTCAGAAGAAAGCTGGAGCTTAAGTCTGTGCTCTCTTGTACCCTGTTTCTGGGTTTTCCTGTCTTGACTGGCAGGGGATGGAGGTAGGGAGAAGTGGGTTGGAAATAAAACATATTCCAGACACAGAGACGCTGCTCCCTCGCTGCTGCAGTGTTTGCTTGAGTTCTTGCCTTTCTTGACTGAAAGCATGCATTATTTATCCCTCGCGCAGAGATTTTCTCAGCCATAATGAAGGTCAGGAGGGGAAGAGAGAGAGTTATCTAAAGCCACAGCCATATCCAGGTGCACGGAGAAAGGCAGATTGAGTCTTGAGAAGCCAGTGAAGAACAAGATGAAGACAACGCATGCGCTATTTCTTCTCTCCTCCATACCTCTTCCTTTCCTGTGAGAAAAAAATCACACGGGCGAACTCGAGACCCTTCAAAACTTGTGTCTATCCTCCCCACAACCCATACACCCCTGAGACAACCTCTCCAGTTCTTTTCATGCATAAATTAGGAGCCTGGACCAGGCTTTGCGGCTGTGAAACTCGCTGGCGGAAGTTGGCCTGCCTCTGATCTCTGGCTCCACCCCCTCTTCGGGTAGAGTCAGATTTTGCTTCTGGAACCTCTAGACCTATTCCCTTTTATGAAAACAGTAAGTATGCGAGCCATAGCATTTGGAGACAGTGACTGGGGACCTTAAGAGGGAGAGGCATGCAGATGGAATGCTGCGGTTCCAGCAAAGGCTGGTTCCCGGTTGTTGCTTAGCTGTGAGGAAACTCTATGGAGCAAGTACCATTCCTGGTAGGTCACCTCCCCCGCCCCCTGCCTGGGAGGCAGTGCCTGACCTGACTTTTCGCTGAGGTTCAGCCATAGCAAGCGATCAAGCTGCTCTGTCCACACTGGAACTGGGAGAGCCACTGCTGCTACCAACCACCCCGAGAGGGTAGTGCCCTCTGCGTCTCCATAGTAACCGAGAACACGTGACCCCCAGCAGAAGGGGCCCAGATGCTGCTCTTCTACTTCCAGTACTGGGTTCCAGTAAAAAGTAACTCCAAAGATAGAGTATTGTTTTATCGCTGGAGCAAGAAAATTGTTAAAAATCCTCCAAACGACAGGTGTAAATTATACCAAAGAGCTGTGGAATATTACACAGCCTTAGAAAGTACATCAACTACCGAGCCAGGAAAACATCGATGGGAAGTCACTCATACATCCCTAAGTGGAAGAAGACAATATGAAAAAGCTAAAACTCAGAGACTGTATCATTTCAACTTTCTGACATTTTGGGGAAAGGGAAACTAGATAGACAGCAAGAAGATGAATAGTTGCACGGGATTAGGACTTGAAAATGCTAAACTGCTCAATATGGTTCTAGGGTGGCCTCACTGTATCACATTACACATTTGTGCAAAAACTCTAGAAGGTAAGAGAGAGCCCTAGCCAAGCAGTGCCCTGTGGGTGATAACGATGTGACAATGCCCTGGCTGATATCAGGGTCAGGGGGAGGGACAAGGATGGATGGGAAGAGGGGGATGCCAAAAGTCTCTGCACCTCTCGTCAGATTTCCTGGGAGGAAAACACTGCACTAAAAATTAAAATCTTGTAATACAGCTAAGATCGTTACTAGAGAACAAGGAAGAGAAGACTGAGAAGGAAAGGAAAGAAAGAGGGAGGCTTGGGATTCAGAGAGAGAAAGCTGATGGTGCCCTGGGCCTGAGCCAAGAATTTTGCCACTGTACTTTAACTACATGTATTACCTTTGTTTACTGAGTAATGCACAATAGAAATGGCTTCTCTGTTTTACACGCAAATCAATGGGTATTTGTAGAGGTTAGAGCATTTTAATAAGGACAAAATGGAGCCATAAGCATGCATGCACGCATGCACGCACACACGCATGAGTGTGTGTGTGTGCTTTGAATGCGTGCATCATGGTGCACTTGCACCTGTGTGTGTGCATGTGGAGGGTCACGGTTAATGTCCAGCATCTTCTTTGGTTGCTCTCCACTTTGTAGTCGCCTGCGACCACCAATAGTAAACGCCTGCACAAGGGTTTGGGAATTAAAAGAGACAGAGAACGTGGAGAAGTGACACCAAGACAGTGCTCTGATCAAGGCGCCATCTTTATTACAGAGTAAACCACTTATATAGGTTTCCAAGTAAACATATCCAAACAAAACAGGAAACTTAACCAAACAGAACAGGAGGCTTAAGTAGGCAAAACAGGAGGCTTAACCAAGCAAAACAGGGGGTGTCTGCTGAAAACAAGAATAGCGAGCCAGCATGACTTACACGCACGTGACCGTTTCAGGTCCAATGGAACCTCGCACCTTAATTTTGAGGCAGAGACTCTCACTGAGCCTGGAGCTCAGTGACTCAGTTAGGCTGGCTGGTCAGTGACTTTCAAGGATTCACTCATCTCCATTCCCTACATCTTAAGGCTGTAGTTACAGAAACATGCCTTCACCATCACTGCCATCCTTGTTGTCATCATCATTACTGTCAGAGCCTCTTTATCTTCACTGTCACCAAAACCCAACGAGCACTCAGATGTGATATCACTGTGTGTTTGTGTGTGTGTGTGTGTGTGTGATATCTATTTCTCACAATCCATCTTTGCAGTTAAGAACGCTCATATTTGGAAGTACCAGTACACAACAGAGCCCAGCCCTGCCTGGTGGCTGGTCCTGACTAACTCTGCTCTCCTTCCATTTGCTCCCTTCCCAGCTACAGCCCCAGATTCCACAGACAACCAACACATAACTCTTCCTCGCCTAGACTCGACCCCCTCATCTACAACATGATCAGTTTGTACTAAATGAGTCAAGATTCCTTCCCAGTCTAGTCTGAGGAAATGCTCTCATTTCAGAGCAGAAGCTTGAGGAGGGGAACAGTTCAGGTTCCGGTTTGATTTCCCAAAGTAATTTGTCTTCTTTCATCCCAAGGGAGCAGCAGTAAATATACAGACAGACGGGGAGTGAAAGAAACTCCAAATCCTGCAAAATGAAACCACATGGCCAGACACAGAAACAGTGTAGAAAAAAGTGGTGTATTGTGTGTGGTGCCTTTTCCCCCAGGCTGCCAATCAAAGGTTCATCCTGGGATGCTCAGAGAATAGTTAACCTGTTCAGGGATCCAGAGGGTGTGGTTGGGAGCTTGGCACTGTGGCATCCCATAACTCATACCCAGACATCCAAGAAACCCTCCCACTGATGAATACTCATGAATGCAAGCTCATCAACTCTCGGATGAATTAGAATTTTTATCTCTCTTTCCAGTGCTGTTTGCCCAGGCTCTTACGGTATCTAAGCCAGACCGGCCTTTTCCAGTATGATCAGGCTTAGTCCGTCTTCAGTTGCTATAACAGAGTATCACAAGATGCATAGTTTATAAACAATAGAAGTTTGACATGACACCTGATGAAAGCTTCCATGTTGAGTCATGGAAGGGCAAACATGAAGAAGATGGAGACAGCTGAACTCAGTTTTTTACCAGAAAGCTACTCCTTCTAGAACCAACGTTGGAGGCAGTACCCTCATAATCTAATCACCCCTGGAAAGTATCACCTCTTAATACTACTGCAATGGCAGTTAAATTTCAACGTGGGTTTGGAGAGTTATTTGAAGCACAGCATAGGTAACATTTTTCAAGGACAAATTGGGTCACAGCAGACACGTATACTAACTATTTCAAACAATGAGGTGGAAAGATTGCTGGCATGCATCCAAAAGCCGTACACAGTCTGGTCTAGCCTAGTTGGCTTCATCCTCCTTTTACTCAGCCTCCTAAGCTACTCACACACTCAGGCCCCACTGAGCTTCCCTGCTCTTCTGTCATGTTTTATTCTCTCTCAGAATGCTGCCTTAGCTCCATCACTAACTGCTGGCCTCCACTGCCTGGAGAACTCTTCCTGATAGGTTAAAACTCAACCCAGCTGTGTGTGTGTGTGTGTGTGTGTGTGTTTTCGCTAGACTGTATCAACTTCACAGTGGTGTCTCAGCTGGAATCTGTCACTGCTGTAATTCTAAAGTGTATTTTGGATAGCTGGGATGAAGGTGGGCATTAATTGTCCAACTGACAGGATCCAGAATTACCAAGGAGATGAGATTCTGGGTGTGTCTGCAGGTTTCTAGATTGGGCTGACTGAGGTGGGAAAAGCCGCCCTAACTGTGGGTTGCACCTGGAAGTGGGCTGAGGCAGCAAGCAGGGCACAGACATTCATCTCTCTCTGCTGCTTGGCGGCCAGTGTCACACAACGGGCCCCCTGCCCCTCCCCACCGTGGCGCGTCCCTCCAACTGTGAGCCGAAATAAACCCTCCCCCCTTAAGCTGCCTTTGTCACAGTGAAGGGAAAAGTATCTGACGCTGTGGGGTTTGCATTCGGTGCTTTAACTAGGAGGAAGGGTTCCCAGGAAATAGGAGGAGATGAAGTAACAGGCAGTGGGGATCAGTGCCTGTGTAAGGTTACACTCTGCCAGGAGCCTTGGGGGGCAAAGCAATGAAGCTGAGAATAAAGGAGGACACAGAACCACCGAGGAAGAAAGAAACCCGCAAAGTTGTTTGGCAAGAGTTTGTGAGATCTATTTAAGAAACAGGTATCAGTACTATCTGCCCCGAGCATCTAGAAAACTGTAACCATGCAGAAAATGAAAGGTTATGGTGCCATGGAACTTCTCCGAAAGCAGCTGATAGCCTGGCAGGGAAATAAATATCCACAGCCATGGAATAAATAAAAAAAAAGTAATATAAAAGATTCAACATACCACCAATGAAATTATGGGATTAAAAAAAAAGCCCAAGTCAAAACTCCAAGGGGATATGTTTTAATCCTGACAGAACAAAATTAATTTGGAAGGGCCAAAGCCAGACAAGAGGCGTCTCAATCAAAGCCCAGCTGGGGCTGGCGTGATAGTTGATTATCGGAAGCTAAAACTTACGGAGAAGTAGGGGGTGGACGGGGACAGGGGGGTGCAAGCCACAGAGGCCACTGCAGAGCAGAGCCAAGCTGAGGGCCTACGGCTGCCAGGTGCTTCAAAGGTCTGCTTCAAAGTTTTAGTGACTAAGATGTGGGATCCGTAGGAGAATAAAATGAGCAATGGGACAAAACAGAGAGCCGGTCAACAGTCCTCTGCGTGCAGAGGTGTCTGCTCTATGATGCCAGAAGTCATCTCCAGCTGTGTTTGCAATGCCTCCTTCCACGTGGCTTCATGCTTGTGGGTGTCATCCACATTATGAATATAGTTTTGGATCGCATGTGCCCGCCACCGTATAGCATTTTTTTGTGTGGTATGTCTCGCCAGTGCAGGGCGGGGGAGGAGTCAGTCCTGTCAATAATTACTTCCGGGTCAGCTGTACCCTCACGTTGGTAAGAGCACATGTTGTTCCTCCCTCTACTGCACACGATACACAGAAGTCAATGGCCGTCGGAGCACAGGTGAATGGGAAGATTAAAAGTGTGAGCATCGTCTGAGAAAAACACCCTTGCGGGGGAGACAGAATCCTTGAACAGGCCAGCGAAAGTGAATCGTGAGAGAAAATGCAGAGGCAGCACGTGGCATCAAAGTTCAGGGGGTGCCGCCAAGGCCACGCAGGAGGAAAAATCATCAAAGATGGGAAGTGGTCTGCGACTGAGGTACATGTGAACACAAACCCCAGACGTGGGAAGGCTCTTTCACAATCAGGTGACTAAAAAGTAAGACACGAGCAAAGCACTAAGCAGATGGGGCACAGAAATGACCAATAAGACAGAGATGTGTTTGGTCTCGGGAGACATGGAAAAACAAATCCACAGTTTAGTCCCACAAGGATGGCTAAGCAGATATGTCAGAAAATATGTGTTGGCAGGAGTGCAGGGACCCGGTGCTGCTGGGGGCTTTGTAAATTGACATAGCTGCTCTGGAAAACCATTCAGCAGTGCATACCAGAAGGCAACTTTACGCACAGCGACGTGCAACAATTCTGCTTCTGGGGACAGACTGGACAACACGCTGACGTTTGCCCACTCGTGACTTGCACAGACATGTTCTCATTCGGTACAAAACCGTTCGTGGCAGCGTTATTCATAAACAGCTCCGAACTCGGAGACAACGCAGCCACAGATCGATAGCAGCATGAGGAAGGAAACCACAGTGCATTCACACAGTGGGAGATTACGTGGCGAGGGACAGGAGCAAGAAAGGCTGTAATCAACAGTGCCTCACGGACACACTCCGTGACCTGTGTTTT
This sequence comes from Meriones unguiculatus, assembly GCF_030254825.1. Classification (NCBI taxonomy): domain Eukaryota; kingdom Metazoa; phylum Chordata; class Mammalia; order Rodentia; family Muridae; genus Meriones; species Meriones unguiculatus. Next base: position 38,325,532 of record NC_083355.1, on the reverse strand, counting down.
AACTGTCGGCAGCACCACCTGGGGAAAGTCGTACTTGAAGAGTTATCTAGATCACGGTGGCCGATGGGGGGGCTGAGATGATGGTGAATTGGTGTGGGAGGACTCGGCCTGTTGTGGGTGGCATCGTTTGGTGGGCTGAGCCCTGAGCTGTGTGAGGATGAAGAAGGCTAGCAGCAACTGAGCGACCTACCAAGCAGACACCACAAGTGCACTCGGCTCTCTTTGCTCTTGGCTTTGGGTATCATGCTTAAGTTCCTGCCTCCGTTTGTCTGAAATTATGGGCTGTAACTCGGAATCGTAGGCCAATAAACCCTTTTGGTCAGGATATTTTACCACAGCAGTAAAAATGAAACTAAAACACCATTCAACGTTGGTGAGGATGAGGTGAAATGATGGGGCTGTTAACTGGTCCTTCCTTTCTGGGGAATCAGTTAATCCACACATGCACACACACACACACACACACACACACACACACACACACACTCACAGCCGTAAAATAGCTATACCAGTGAACTAGGAAATTCCACGTCTATGATTTATTTCTGGGGAAATAATCAGATATTCAAAGATCCGGGTAAGGGAAGAGGAGTCACAGTACTGTGTAATAAAAGAAGAAAAGCCAGCCAAAAGTTCACTCTCCCACCCTGGCCTTCTGGAAGGCTTTAGTCAGGAGCTTCACAGACTTGCTCTTCTGTCAGTAACTTCTTCTACCACAAGGTGGCATCAGACAGCATGCAGAGATGCCATGCCTATTCAATCCAGCAGGGGGCAGCAAGGCCCCACCAACCTCAGCTCCAGACGCTGAATTCTCGCTTTGCCTTTTTCCTCCAGTTGCTGCCTGGCAGAAAAGGGAGATTTAAATGAAAGTGAATGGGAGTGCACCCAAGTCCCCCCATACACAACAAACACTGCTCTCCAGGCTTAATAAGCCGTATCTCATTGCCTCTTAACCTCACATCACGGGCTTGATTTCTCATCAAGTTAAACAAGCAGGCCCGGAGGAGGATACCCTCCCCATCACTGAGCTCTAAGTGATGGAGACACGGTTCAAATCCGATCTTTCCACTATAACGCCAACCAGACCTGAAGCCCCAAATGCCCTGTGTGGATGGAGTGTGTGCAGGGCTGTATGCGCAAACAGTTTCTACCACACCTGCCTTTTACTTGGTAATTCTTCACGACTAGATGACGCGTGGAGTGTTTGTGTGCTTTAACGGAAGGCACTGCTGGGAGAAGACTCTACTGCTGGCAGAGCTGGAGCCACTGTTGGAACCAGCGTCCTAGCTCCCAGTCTGGGTGCTTAGCCTGAGAACTGATGTAGGGAGCACGTAGACAAGGCTGTTTTTCACAGCCCCATGCCAGCTTCCAGGGTGGCGCATAATGGCCCCTTTCTTCTCCCTGCCCCTTAGGAATCCCAGCAGTCTCAGGAACTCTGTAATATCCATCAGACGCTCCCAACCCTTTTAAGACCTCTGACTGTCCACTTGTGTAGCCAGGCAGCCCGTATTAAGTATCTCCTAAATGCCAGACTTTATTTACAGAATCGCGTGAGTGAGTAGGCAAAACCAAGCAAAAAGAAAACCACAAGGACAACTCTGTGTGACTAAGTGCCATATGACCAGCACAGAATTTCTGCCAGGGTCAGCGAGGAGTTCTTGGAGTGGGGGAAGGGGCTTCCCCTGTGCTTTAGGAGTAAGTAAGGCTTGAAGCATGGAGAAAGAGATTGGGGTGCAGCTTTGGCATAAGTGGGGTGCTTCTGCGAGAATAGGAAGGTTGCCAAGCTAGATTGAGGGGTCCTGGAGAGGTGGTTTGAACTTGGGCCACAGTTGAGTTGGAACATAGTATGAGATCCTTGCCCCCCTCCTCATTCTGTAAGCAAGTGGCTCCTGATGGCTCCAAGCAATCTCTGAGAAACTACTGTGACAAGCCAGTGCAGAGGAGGATGGTGAATGGAGCCTTGGGGGGGGGGCAGAGAAATGGGTACCTGGGTTGCAAGCAGGGCTTCATGTATAAGAAATGCTGCACAGTAGCCTGTGTGATAGTATCTCTCTCTCCTTCAGACCATGGCAGATCTGTGCAAGGATCACGTCCAGAATGATCTGTAGCAGTGTCAAGCAGTTGAGGATGTAAGGTTCCAGGACCCAGACCAACAGAGCTGGGAATTAGGCTGCCTTGAGGGCAAAGCTTCCTGGAAACAACCACACTATCCGACCCTTGTATCATGGACATATCAGAACCTAGGTTGGCTAAACCTAAGAGGTGTTCAGCATGGGACCAGGCTGAACATGGAGGGCTCCAGGAACCCAGCATCTCTCTAAGCCAACGAGTGGAGAAATACTCCCAGAACTGTAGCAGGAGTGGAGAGATGAGTGCCATGACTGATGGTCAGATTTGGAGAGGACAGGAATTGATTCTCAGTGGCTTTGACCTTTAGTGGTGATAGGAATCTTGGAGGCAGGGAATCTTTGGGTCCACCAGCATCACTAAGGGCCCACTTCACCTGTCACCTGGAAAGGAGGGAGGTTGGGAGGGGTGCCTTAAAAGGCTCAGGAGAAAGGTGGGGAAGAGTCACTTTCCTCGCCCTTGGGAAAAATTTTAAAATTATTTATGTATTCACTTTACATCCTGCTTGCAGCCCTGTCCCTCCTTTCCTCCCAATCCTACCTTCTTCCTTTTACCCATCCCCTTCTCCTCAGAAAAGGGGAACCACCCACCCCATACCAATCTGCCCTGGCACATCAAGTCGAATCAGTTCTAAGCACAGCCTATTGGGAAGAAGAGCTTTTTAAAGAGCCTGGAAATGCTCCCTTCCAGCTCTGTGGGTGTGGCTGGAGGTGCGGACTGCAGAGCCGATGCCCTAGTTTGCCTGTAAAAGGAGTGGCTTACATCCCCTAGGCCATGCTAGACTCTAAAGGCATTCCCCTGAAAACAAGCAGGATCGTGCCTGTCTTAGGCAGAAGTAACAGTGCCTTGATGGTGGCCAGGGGCAGGCATTCATAGAGGCAGCCCAGGCTGGTGGGCAGGTCAGAACCACTGCAGAAGGGAATGAGGGCAGGGACAATAATGGGGTTGTGTGAGGGAGACCTGGAATTGAAATCAGGAGTAAGGCTGCACTGTAGTCATGAGAATTTAGAGAAAATTCTCTCTCTCTCTCTCTCTCTCTCTCTCTCTCTCTCTCGGTGTGTGTGTGTGTGTGTGTGTGTGTGTAGAGAGAGAGAGAGAGAGAGAGAGAGTTCTGTGTTCTCAGGCTTTCTTCCAGATTCCCAGAAGATAAGACTATCTGTGGACTCCAAAACAGGACAGCTTCTAATTGAAAGCTGTGCGGTCTGGGGAGATGACTCCGTAAGTTGCTTGCCATGCAAGCATGAGGACCAGAACTTGATGCCAAGAATCCACATAAAAACCTGCAGCTCTTTAATCCTAGTCCTGGGGAGGCAGAGACAGGCAGAGCCTTGGGCTTGATGGTAAGCCAGCTCAGCTCACTTAGTTCCAACTCAATGACCGCCCCTGTTTCAAAACCAAGAGAGACAGCTCCTGAGGAGTGAGGCCCAGGGTTGAGCTAGAGTTGATACACATGAGTATCTATACATCTGCACACGTGCACACTCATGCAAAGGATCGAGGCCAAGGGGTGGGCAGTGGGGAAGAGATGACATCAGGGCCAAGACTCAGCCTTGCCTAAGTGAGGCTCCATGGCTCTGGCAGGTTTGCATGACTAATGAACACATGGAGACCATCTTCACAAAGCCCAGGAGCTGTGGTCCATTCGCTCAGGTCACATCTGAAGGGAAAAGGGAGCATGGCCTAGTGAGACAACTCAGTTACAGCATGATGAGGGGAGACGCACGGGAAAGGGCTAGGTTGTGCTGCAGTAACAAGTGGTCCCCAGTGTCAGTGGCTGCTCCAACGCTGATTTCTCTCCATTCCCACTGCAGAGTCTTGGCATCCTCCTTAGCAGGTGAGGGAGAAAGGAAGACAAGGTGAGATCGGCTGTGGCCTTCCTGCTGTCGGCTTGTGCTCCAGTCTGGCCAACCTCCAGTCTCAGGAGCTGTAACCTGAGGGCTCTGTCTCCCTGCAGGCGTCCCATCCCTGCCCCATGCTGACCTCCGGGCCTGACAGGCTGACTAGCTCTGAGGAAAGCCTCTGAAGGCAGTGGGCAGAGAAGGCAGCTTCTTTCAGGAGAGGATGGAAGCTCCTAGCCCCTAACCCGAGATCATTCCAAGCCAGCCCCACCACCAGCTTCTCCTCTCCACACCACTGAACTTTCCTCTGACCTCACGAACATCTTGTAGCTCTTCTCTTGGTACTGAGTCCTTGCATTGCTGGCACCAACTTCCAAGTTCTGATCACATGTCCAGCCTCAGGACTCAGTCCTTTCCCACATTTACCGCCAGCACAGAGCATGACTCTGTTTTTTTTTTGTTGTTGTTGTTGTTGTTGTTTTGTTTTTTTAATTGATGGTCAGTCCAGAGCCTGACATTGAGCCACTCAATGATCCCTGATACTCAGCACCACAATTCTGAACTCAGTGCCTTAACGACAATAAGATGCCCCTAATCCTCATCCTCAACCAGTCTCCCTACACATAGCCAGCTTTTGGCTCTGAGCACCTGGCACAATGCCTCACCAGTCCTCTCATTCACTGAAATGATCCCCAGGTGGCCCCTGAGTGTTTTTCAGAATGACCCAGTATCCGCTACTGCCAGGGAGTCCACAGCCTCTAGCCACTGGACTTCCCTCTCTCTGTTAGGCCCTCCCATAGCTCTTCCCCCACCTCTCACCAGCAGGATAGTCCATTTGCCTCTCGGAGACACCTTAGGATTCCCAGGGAGGTCTCTCCTCCTGGTCTCTTTCCCACTTCTCCATCCAAAGTGCTGCTGTTGCATTGACAGCCACTTCTAGCATGCTCATAGCCAGCCGGAGGCTTGGCCATGTCATCTACATGGGAAAAGTCCCCATGCAAGGAGAGAGCCAACTAGACAGTGCTTAGCAGCTTCCACACAAGGGTCCTCTCCTACCTCAGACCCCATCTTGTCCAAGAGTCATCCTCAGAGTTGCACTTCTCCTGCACTACCTTTTCCTTCTTGTTTTCCTGGATGCCCCTCCTTGCACTGTTCCTGCTAATGGAAACTGAAAATACTTCCATGGTGAGTGGAATTTCTGGGCACAGAAATCACCCTTCTGTTTTATTAAATCCAGAAGAGAGCTCTTCTTTCCTGCCCCTTCCCTTCCTCTTGATGTCTTAAGATCTGAAATTGCTGGGCCCCAGGAGTCCTGGCAATTCCAGCCAGCATTACAGCCTGTGAGCTGTACAGTACAGGCAGGCCCGTGTGCAGCCCATGATCTTGCTCCTTTTGAGTCACTTCACAGGCATGTCTCACCACAAAGACCTCAAGGACCTCCCAGCATCCTCCAGACCCTGTCTCCTGGACATGGATGTGGGGAATCAGAAAAATAGGCAGAAAGGCAGACGCAGACAGACATCCAGGGACATTGGCTAAGGGCTCTTAGATCAGGCAGGTTTGTGGGTCTGGGTTTGGTCATAACATCACACCTTTCCTGGACACAGGATAAAGGAAATCAATAGACAGATGAGAATGCATATCAGAGAGGCTTACTGGGGGGAACTGGCAGTCATTTCACCCTTTCTCTTGGTCCAGTATCTTCACATTCGCCAGCAGAAGGATGGAGGCAATCCCCAGGTGGACTCTTGACTTCCAGCTCCAGTGTCCTAGACCTTGGTTCACACGATGGAGGTGAGCCCAAGGCCTGTTCCACTTGACTTTTGAGACCACCAAGATGATATTCCCATTAGAGACGCTTAAAGATGTGGAGGCCAGAATGTCCCTTTAAGGAACAGGCAGAGAAAGGAAGAAAAGGAAGGAAGCCACCAGACATGGTGTGTTACAGGTGTGCCGCTCAACAGCCAGAGATCTGCGTCTCTGACAGAAAAGCTTAGAAGCATAATTCAGCCATCTTTTTCCTTTGATGCTGTGCAAGGCAGCAACCTTAGCATATGCACAGTACAGAGTCAGGCAGCCGTCACCACTGTTAATGAAGATTAACTGAGAGCCCCCATAGCCTTGCACGTCCCTCTCCCTTTCCTAGGGTTTAGAAATCGCCTTGCTTCAGGCCCCCAGACTCCTTCTTCCTGGGGTTTCACCTGAGGCCTGCACTTCTCTGTAAGAAGCACTTGGCGCTTCTTTCGGTGTTTTGTAGTCTTTGTGGCATCAATTCAGTTCCCTCTGAAGCATTTTGGGATGCTGTCACAAACAAAAGTATTTCTTTATTGTCCCTTTAAGTTGATGGCATATAGATATATAACCAATTATTTACTTGTCAATCTTACAAGCCCCACAGCCTTGCTGAGTTCAGTCATTAGCTCTACCAGAAGTTTTGTGGAGACGCCTTAGGATTTTTGTTGTTGTTTAAATAACATTTCACAGTATATCTCAGGCTGGCCTCAAATTCATGGTAATCTTCCTGCCTCAGCCTACCAAGTTTTGGGATTATGTGTGGTGAGCCACCACATTCAGATTCTAGGATTTTCTTTATATAAAATTACATCATCTCAAATGTATTTCACTTCTTTTCAATCGAGACATCTGGTGGTTTTTTTTTTTTTTTTTTTTTTTTGCCTTGATAAAATCTCCTTCACAGTGATAAGCAGGAGTCTCGGGACACTGCCCTTCCGCTGTTCACAATAGACAAGGAATGAGTCAGCCCAGATGCCCTCGGGAGATGAATGGATAAAGAAAATGCACAGTGGAGTTTCAGCCACAGAAAGCAACAATTTTATAGCATTTGTAGGAAAACGGGTGGCATTAGAAAACATCATATTAACTGAAATAAACCAGCTTAGATAAATGTTTTCTCACACATGTGGAACCTAAAACAAACACAGGCACGTACCATATAGCTTCTTATACTGAAAAACACACACCACACAGCACACTCTAAACACACTCCAAATACACACCCACACACTATATTGTAACACACACAAACCAGAAAATACACCCCACCACACATACACAGATATCATATACAACACAACACATATCTCACACATACACTACACACAGACACACAGACACGCACACCACACACACACACACACACACACACACACACACATACACACACACACATACACCAAATAAGTAAATATAATAATAATTAAAAGAAACTTTGCAGAAGAAGCCATGATGGTCTTTTCCCTGGTCTGAGTGGGGTGATTTTCTCTCCCACCTGGATGGGGACACAAGCCGTGAACGCTCCTGCTGATGTCCACCCTGTGTCCTCAGACTCTTCCAGTTCCGGAGGTCAGTGACAATGCCGTCTCTCTTGTCCCTTATGGGAGAGATAGGGGTGGGTTTTTTGTTGTTGTTGTTTGTTTATTATTCATTCTTATTTTATATCTCTGAGTGTGTTGCCTGCTTGCATGTCCGTAAGCTACTTTTATGTTTAGTGCCTCCGGAGGCCAGAAGAAGGCTCTGGGTCTCTTGGAACTGGTGTTAAGAATGATTGCGAGCAACCATATGGGTGCTTGGGAACCAAGCGTGGGTCATCTGGAGAGCGATGGACACTCCCATCGGCTGAGCCCTGCTTCTGGCCCTCTTTTCTTCATTATTTTTATATTTTCTATTTCATGAGGTTTTGTCCTGGTATTTATTATTTTATTCTTTCTTCTAGATTTTGTTTTCACCCAACACCCTTTTTTACCAGTCCTTAAGGTAGAAGTTTGGATAGTTATATTTGAAACCTAATAAATACAAACCCCACAATTCCTCAGGGAAATCTGATGCTGAGTTCTTTTTGTTTTGCTCCATTTTGCCTGTCTTCATACATGCTTTAGTTTATTTTGTTTTTGAAACTACCTTAGGTTTAGTTGGAAAATGGTCATTTTAAACAATATGGTGTAGAACTCGGAAAATCAGAGTCTCGGGGCTGGAGAGATGGCTCAGTGCTCGAGAGGACTGGCTGCTTCTTCAGAAGACCTAGGTTTGGTTCCCAGCACCCATATGCTGGCCAGAAACCAGTAACTCAAATTCCAGAGAATCTAAGGCTCTCTTCCGGCCTCCATAACCCAGGGAGATCCAACTTCCGGATCCTCTCTTCTGGTCTCTGTGGACCCTCAGCACATGGCACACAGACACATATGCAGGCGAAACACCCACATACAAATTAAAAGATTAGTTTCCTCCGGGTTTTCTTGTTTCTTTTCTTTTCTTTTCTTTTCTTTCTTTCTTTCTTTCTTTCTTTCTTTCTTTTCTTTTCTTTTCTTTTCTTTTCTTTTTTAATGTGTGCATTTGTCTTTTCATTCTGTGGACTTTCAGAGGCAATTCTGTAACCGCTGCATTTTTTGGTATATTTGGTATATTTTTGGTATTTTTTTGGCTGGGATCAGGTGCGGCTGCCCCAGTCTTCTCTTGGCTCACTCAGGTCACGATGTCTGCAGTTCTCTGGAAGCGGTAGGTCTCTCAGGAGTTCTGTGTGCGTGTTGGGGCTCATCTCCAGCATCAGCTGTATGCTTCCTAGCTCTGCCGCAGCCTTTTGCACCAGGCACGCACACGATCCTATGTGCCTGCATTAGCTTTCTGGATTCTGCGTCATCCTCAGACCTAGACCAAGTGGTATTAAGTAACTTACTCGGGGGTCTCCTTCAAGCAGTGAGGGTTCCAGATGCAGGTCTGAAGTTACCCCCTTTCTACTCCAAAGAGCAGCCAGCAAGGGTGTGCTTTTGTTTTGTTTTGTTTTGTTTTCCACTTCTGCTTATTGGTAATCCTGGCTTATTTCCAGCATGGAAACTCTCCACAGTGTTATTTGGGAGATTTTCTGGATTGAAGGGTTGGCACCAGGGCTTGCAAGTGCCGGAGGGCAGAGACTTCAAGCTGGCTTCCAGAGACACCAAAGATGGAAAGAGAGCCACACTGGTGTGGGAAGCGCATACACCTCAGGGCTGGGAGTAATGCTGGGGACTCAAGCCACTTTCAGGCACTTTCACTGCCTTCTAGGGGTGAGATTTACAGGTAGCTGGACTTGTGTCAGTCACTTAGACTGTAGAAATGGGATACGATATGGGAGTGGAGCTAAATCAGTGACTGAAGTGAATCTAAGATCTAACTCCTAAGATCAACTAAACTGCTTAAATTCCCCCCTTGAAATCTTTCTCAGATGGACAAGTGCAATGGCAGAACATGCTGTTTTCTCAATTTCTTCTGCTTATTGATGGAGCTGGACACACTGCTGAGGGTTCTCTACTGAGCCCAGGGTTTAGTGCCTGGCTTCACACCTTTGGACCTGTGTGACTTTGCCTTGTTGCCTCTCTTGAGAAAGCTATTTTCACATTTGGAATTGGAGAAAAGAATGGATAATTAGAAGTTTACTGGAAAATTGACATCCATTAAGTACCCCAACATAGCCAGTGGAGAAACATGGGATCATAGTAGCTGCTACGAAGACTTCCATTTAAGGTATGTTAGCCTATATGGCAAGCTTCTACCCAATTTTTTCTTCTTTGGCTCACTTCCCCAACCCATGCTTTGAAATCATCACACACAGCAACGCGTTGCCTCTTTCCACTTCCCATCCTCAAGTCTGTGGTCTTGACTCTCCTCTCTATCCTGTGTCCTCATGTTGAACTATGAGATATACTCTGCTCCTCCCTGCTTACAGTGTGTGAGGGTTTCCAGCCTCCAAGTGAGTCTCTGACGCTCTGATGCCAGAACCCTGCCACACTGTGGGGCCATCCTGGCCCTCGTGTGAGGGAGTGAATGTGTGGAGTATGAGTTCAGTTTCCCCCTCATCCCTGTTAAAAAATACTCTTGTTAGAGCTGTCCCAGTGTCACAGGCTCCTCACTCCCCTTTAACTTCTCAAAGCAAATGGCGTAGGCAACTGAGCCTCTGAGCTGACTTAATAAGAAACAAGAGAAAAGTTAAGCAAATGGGTTACTGGGTAAAACGTCTGCCATACTAGCATGGGGACCTGAGTTTGGAGGCTCAGAACCTATGTTGATGGAATATGTCTGTAACCCCAGCTCTGGGGCGGAGTGGACAGGCAGATTCCCTACGTTCACTGGCCAGTAGCCTAACCAACTCCATGAGTGTTGGGTCCAATGAGAGATTCTGTCTCAAAAAATAAAGATGGAGAGAAAATACACAGTGTTGACTTGTGGCCTCCTCAGTCACATATGCATGCATCCACATGGATACACAACACAACACACACACACACACACACACACACACACACACACACACTTGGTTAAGAGCTCTGACTGTCCTTCCAGAGGATGCAGGTTCACTTCCCAGCACCCACATGATGGCTCACAACTGTCTGTTATCCAGTTCAAGGGGATCCAACATCATCACATGAACAAACATGCAGGCAAAACACCAATGCACATAAAATAAAATAAACCCCAAAGAGTATATATATATATATATATATATATATATATATATACATATGTAATATATATACTTATATGTGTGTGAGATATATGTGTGTAATATATATTATATATGTACATATATGTATATATATATATTATATATATATATGAGAAAAAAGAGCAACAGAATAGATACTCTGAATCTAAACTCACAAGCAGTCTTTAAGCATCTGATACAAAGCAGCCATTTGAATGCCTCCTCTTCTTGGAACTCTCACCCATCATTCTGGGCAGAGTACCCTAAAGCCATCGTACAGATGCAAACCTGTGAGGTCAAGAGACTGGCACACAATCACACAGCTAAAAGGCTATAAGGACGGGGGCCAATCTGGGGGCTCTACCTGACTGCAAAGCACATCTTCTTTCCAGGGTCTGTCACTTTGTTCACGGAGTCTGAATGTGTAATTCTAAGCTTTGAAGGTTATAGGAACCACCAAGAAGAACATATTCAAAATAAATCCCTCCCTCACTCATCAACCCACAATTCAGCAGGTCCAAATCCTACCCAACAATGACAACCTCAACAAACATGTTTATATGGAAGGAGGAAATTCCATGAGGCCCCACAGGCAGGTAACACCTGCTATGAGTGGGAGATAGCACTCTGGGTTTATCCAACACCAAGTGGACAGCCCTGAAATCATACACATACACTAGACACACTCAGCAGCTTCTACTTGCATATTTATGTGTTTATAAATATGCATGCAACTCTTAAAAAGAGGCCATGTGTTTGAGTAAGGACGGGTACATGGGAGGATTTGGAGAGATGAAAAGAAAGAGGGAAAATTATGTAACATTTTAATTAAAAAGATCTTTAAAAAGGAAGTATCAGGTAATGTGGAGGCTGGTCATTGACACAGCGCATCTACCCTGCCACCCCAGATAGCGGACACTGAGTTATAAGGGTCAAACGCAGCCACTGCTCAGCAACATACCGACAGATGGACAGCCTAGGGGCAAAGACTCTCCTCAGTCACTATGCTGTGGTTCTCAGAAGGGACTGCACAGTCTGGAGCCTAAACACTGCTCTCATTAGCCTCTGTTCCTGCTTTTCAGATCTGGCTGGAGGAGACGGGAAACCGCAGCATGGGTGTTGCGACAGCAGGTTACACAATGTCCTGAATCCCTAAATCACTGCCCCTGCCCCCAGAGGAAAGACGGCGTTTCTGGGCTGCTTGCCTGCCCTGCTCTGTCATACAACAAGAGTGTGTCCACTGCAGTTACCAAAGGCAGCACCACAGCCAGAAGACGCCTCTTCCTCCGCAGCCCCATTGCACTAATACTGGAGAAAACTCTGTCACTTAGGAGCTGGCATTGCTGACCTTGTAGCTTTGCCATCTTTACCCACTGTCATGCAAGCCTCTTTCTTAATGTCCTCCCTATTGGTCACAAAAGAAAAAAAAGAGAAAACTGCCTCTTCCTTCCTTTCCAGCTATGAGTAATGATCCAGCCTCTCTTGTGGTTAACACACAGTAACAGGCGTTCTGCAGAAACGGCCTGAAGTTTAATGAGACACTTTTAGACTCAGGCTGCGTGGTGTTTGTTTAGCAGGAGTGAGGGATTCAAAGACCGAGGCAGCCTGTCCCTCCACCTTTGAACACATTTACTCAAAGGGAAGAAATACTACTTCATCATCAGTAAAACAAGGAGAGCGGTCCTAACTGCCTCCTGGTGGCTGAGACTTGAATGCATACAGAAGGTGCAGCAAAGCTGCTACATAGAATAGAGCATCACTGCACGCAATCATCATTCATGTATACACAAGGTACAGCAAAGCATCTGGGTGCAGTAGCATGCACTGTCGTCATTCTCTGCATCTCAGTACACAGTGTGGTCCCCAGACAGGCAGCATCTGTATCACTGGGAGGCTGAAGAAGAATGAAGGACCTCAGATTCACCCAGACCCACAGAGCCCGAACTTACAGCTTTCACATGCTCCCCCTGAGACTGGAATATACTAACACACACACACACACACACACACACACACTCACACACAAATACATGAGTACACACAATCTACAATCTACACCAGGGAAATGGCCACTCCTCTGTCTAGCAGGTGGGAAAAGCTGGGGAGGAGCACTGTTCCATAATCTTTTGTTGCTGCTTGGCATCACAGCCAAATGGACCAAATCCATCCTCCATTTTCCCAAGTGACTGATCGGATCTCTGTTTCCCAGAGCACTAACTTTACAGAGAAGTGCTCAAGGCTATTGCTACCTGGCTACAGCCCACTGCGTCAACACCACTCTGCTCCCACATTCCCCACAGCCAGACTAGACAAGTCATGTCCTTCCCAAAGGAAGCTTTCTCCTCCAGGCTTTAGTTCCTGACCCACAAAATGGTTCCCTGCATGTCCCTCTCCCTCACCCAAGTCTCCAAGCTCCCTCAGGTCTTGTTTCCAGGGATAGTCTCTGTCTCCAGAAACCATTCAGCCTTCAAGGCTGGGCTCCATGGTCACGTGCGTAACAGTACAGAGCAAGGGGGGAAGGCTCATGAGGAATGAGCTACCCAGAGCCCAAGGCTTGTGTTTTTCTGGCCCAATGGTCACTTGTGACCTTGGCTAAGTTAAGCATTTGGGCTTTGGGCATGTCAGCCAGCCACATCTTAATAATGGCTGATAAAAGCCCCGAGCTCAGAGGACCGTTATGAGGGTACCTTGGGAGCTGCTGTACCCAGCACACTGGGACCCACAAGCAGTAAATACTCAATAGAACCCTGCCAAACCCATAGCCATGTAAGTCCCAGGGAGGAAGAGGAAGAGCCTATGTCTGCTTCTTCACCATTGTGACCCTGGAAAATGGCTCAGTTTCTACTGCAGCGTAAACACTGAAGAAATGCACTCAATAGTGCATGGCAAGTGGACAAACGTCTTAAGAACAGCAGGTAAACAGTAAGGGGCTGTTTTGTTTGATTTGTGGTTCTGTTACCAAGGTTTGGATAACAACATAGAGAAATAAAAAGGTATGGAGGGGTGTATTATGCATTTCTCTGAGGTTAACCTGCTGCTGTTTCCTAACCCCACACAGGCAGGATATGACTTTTCAACATACAATCCAAAGATACCTACTATGAACTTTTTTTTTTACGAGACACTATTTCAACATCTTGTTCATTCTGTTTTCAGTTCTCCCGTTGCCATGACAACCTGCACTCCCATAATAACTAGAAAGTGCCACAATCTTTCCTTGAGTCCCTGAAGTGGCCAATTAGGCCCTGAAAGCCCATCACCCTATCCATGTTCAATTACTAGAGGCCTGTGTCCGTTCTTGATCATCCTGAAGCTCTGAAGATTCCAGGAAGGGCTGGACAGGTGGCTCAGTCAATAAAGTGCATGCCTTGCCGGAGTGAAGACCTTCATTTGATCCCCAGAACCCACATTTTAAAAGGCTACTGTGGTGTCAAACATTTTGAAGTCCCAGTACCTTAGAAGAGGAGAAGGGATGATGGATGGGGCTTGGTGGCCAGACAGCTGTACCGGTATGATGAGTTCCAGGCCAATGAGAGACCATGGCTCAAAACATGGTGGGTGGCTCTTGAGGAATGGCACGTGAGGTTGACCTCTGGACTCCACACATATGTGAACCCACACACCTGAACACACACACATATCACGCACACACACATATCATACACATACATATACACACACAATGAAAGGGAGAGGAGAGAGAGATTGATTATTTCCTAAGGAATGCAGAAGGATGGTCTCAGTAGGGTTATGTATCAATTTAATGAGTGACAGAGCGTGAGAAATCCTTTAGTTAGACTGACAAAGACAGAAAAAGAAGCTTATGACAGGAAACGGCACTTCCTTTTTTAATTAATTAATTTAGTTATTCACTTTATATCCTGATCAGAGCCCCCTCCTCCTCTCTTCCCAGGCCTACCCTCCTCCCTCTTCCTCCACTTCTCTGACTCCTCAGAAAGGAGAGCCTCCTCCACCCATTAACCCACCACAGCTCATCAAGTCACATGAGGAATCCTCTTTCCCTGTGGCCTGGCAACGCATCCCCTCCAGGGAGATGTGATCAAAAAGTAGTCAACAAAGTCCATGTCAGAGACAATCATCAGCCCCCCCCCACTTCCTTTTACTAGGGGACTGTGTGAAACCTGAGCTACCCATCGGCTATATGTGTATAGGGGGCCTAGGTCCAGCCCATGCATGTTCCTTGGTTGCTTCTTCAGACTCCACAAGCCCCTCTGGGCCCTGGTGAGTTGACTCTGTTGATCTTCTTGTGAAGCTACAGTCACCTCTGGGTCCTTTTTTCCCTTCCTCCAACTTTTTTCACAAGACTCCCTACATTTCATCCAATGTCTGGCTATAAGTCTCAGCATCTGTTTCAATCCACTGCTGGGTGGAGCCTTTCAGAAGAGCTCATGAAATTAAAACCAACAAAGAAAATAACCCAATTAAAAAAAAATAGGCTACAGAGCTAAACAGAGAATTTTCTACAGAGGGGTCTCAAACGGCTGAGAAATGCTCAATATCCTTAGTCATCAGGGAAATGCAAATCAAAATGACTCTGAGAGTCCATCTTATACCGTTCAGAATAGTTAAGATAAAAAAACTCAAATGATAGCACATGCTGGAGAGGATGTGGAGAAAGGGGAACACTCCTTTGTTGTTGGTGGGAGTGCAAACTTGTACAGCCACTTTGGAAGTCAATCTGGCGCTTTCTCAGAAAATTGGGGATGGTTCTACCTCAAGACCCAGCTATACTACGTCTGGGAATATACCCAAAAGATGCTCTCCCACTTGCTCAGCTATGTTTATGGTGGCTTCATTCATAATAGCCAGAATATAGAAAAAAGTTAGATGTCCCAAAACTGAAGAATGGACAAAGAAACTGTGGTACTTTTACACAATGGAATACTACTCAGCTATTAAAAACGAGGAAATCGTGAAATTTGCAGGAAAATGGATGGAACAAGAAAAGACCATCCTGAGTGAGGTAACCCAAACCCAGAAAGACACACATGATATGTACTCACTTACAAGTGGATTTTAGCCACATAGTGCATACGACAGTTCGAAGACCCAAAGGGGATAAGTAACAGCAAGGACACAAGGAAAGATGCTTAAATCTCATTTAAAGGGAGAAATGGAATAGACAGCAGTAGTTGTTGAAGAGAGCAAGGTGGGGGAGGGAGCACAGAGTGAAATGAGGGTGGAAATGAGACCTGGGGGCGGGGGCAGGGTCAGGTCAAGGGGAGGACAGGGGCCTGCAGAGAGAAGAGAAACCATGGGCAGGGGTATCTCTGTGACAAGCTGGAGACCTAAAATGGAGTAGGCTTCTGAGAAACTATATGGGGGTGACTCCAGCTCAGATTCCTAGTAGCAGGGGTCATGGGGACTTGAGAGACTATCCTCTAACGAGACAGGACTCCTGGTGGAGGGAAGGGAACACCAACCCACCCACAAAAACATCCACCCAGAATTTACTCTGCCTACAGGATGTGCAGGGATAAAGACAGAGCAATAATTGAGGGAATATCCAACCAATGCCTGGCTCAACCTGAGACCCACCCCATGGGAGAGAGCCAACCCCTGACATGATTAACGATACTCTGCTATGCTTGCAGACTGGAGCCTAGCATAGTTGTCTTCTGAGAGGCTCCACTCAAGAGTGGATCAGAAATGCCAGTTACAGTGTCACCCCCAGTCCAATGTCTCTCCCCAGTCCAAGACGCTAGCCCTGTCCTCCCATTCTGCCTTTTGTGTCATCCCAGTAGAAAGACCTGGACCACACAGCCCAAGAGATGGCTTCTGTCGCAGGGAATCTCAAACCTCAATGTGCAGATCACAGCAGAAGATAGAATCCCCGGCAGAGCTTGCCAAAAGCGTGATCTGACTCAGGAGCTCTGAGGTGGGACCAGAGAGCCCAGTTTCTCACAGGCTCCTCATAACCAAAGGTCACAACCATGTATTATAAAGTGTCCACTTTAGAGCAGCCCCACAGCTTTGAATAAGGAGATGCTGAAGCCTGGGTATATTCACCAAGCATGTCATCTGTCAAAACAAGACTCGATGCTCAGCCCTAAGTAGGACATCTACATCATAGCCTTTTCCCCAAGCCTTAGAAAGCACTGTGGAGAAGGGGACAGAAAGAGCGATGGACAGAGGGACTGGAGGATTGCAAAACAGAACAAGTTTTCTGGTTCTATAAGGCCTGCCACACATACCAACTGGCAACGGTTGTGGCTGTCTGCTCAAGACTTGCGTAAGATCAGAGCATTCAACATCACAGCATGGGTAGCAGAGGGTCCCACCAAGCCTCACCCTCAGAGAAGGAGCTGCGGGCAACTGATAGCAGCTGGGGAAGAGAGAGGCAGTATTTTCAGGTATGTGGCCCGTGCGAGTTTGATCATGCTCTTGTCCATGGTCCTGCTCCCATGCACATACCGGAAACACTAATTAGACTAGAAGACTAGGTAGAATTAAAAAAAAAAAAAAAAAAAAGAAGAAGACTATGTGTCATTGGAATAGAGATAGGAGAACACCATCCCAGGTAAACTAAAAAGAAGTCATCGTCTTCTCCACTCTACTGAAGCCAGAAAGTGCTAGGACCTTAATTAACGGCTGTTTCTCTTACAGTGAACTCTCAGTGCAATGAGTCATCTTTTCTCTGGAACTTCCCAAGATTTCAGATGTTTCCTGCAGAGAGGACAGAGGGTAGAGGAAGGATACACCTGGGCTATCTCTGTCATCACCCTTTCAGAAAGTGAGAACAGACTACAGGGTCATGTAGTCCCAAGGGAACTTTGAAAACTAAAGCATTCACTTTCTGAACTTGAAGAGAGTGACCTCTGGCCTTTCTGAAGCCAAAGGAGGTGCCATCAAAGTCCCATTTTTTCACCATCCAGGCTCCCTTCATGCTTCTGGCCAGCACAGGGTATGCCCACCACAAAACACAAAACTCTAAGCAAAGCCAGTGATGGTGTTCTGAAAACTCAGAGCCGGTGTCTGCATCCGTTGAAACAGATCCTACATTCCAGATGAACCCCCTCCAGCAGCAGGTGACACGAGGAACACAGTTTCATGTTTGAGGCTCCTCAGCGTCCAGGACTTGGTCCTTGTCATCACTCTGTCACAAGAACATAGCAAAACCTCAGTGGCGTCTTTGGATGGGTGGATGCAGAGAATCAGGATTTGCTGCCAAACGCTTAGTTTCCAAGGCAGCTCTGAAGAACGGTCTCCAGTGCCTGCAAGGCATGGTGACCAACCATTTGGACAAAAGGGTCTAGACCCTTGTGCTCTTCACTGAATGTCTGAATCATCAAGATAAATAAGCTATGTCCAGTAGCCCCAAAGATTTGATTTGAGGTTAAAGTAGCTCCTATGAGCTCATTATTTTAAGCAGCCTCAGGCAGCTGGAATTAAACAAACCAAACCAGACATGGAAATTCACAAGTGGCAAAGCAAACCAACAGATGTGGGCAGTGAGCCAAACACCAAAATGGCCTTGGCGCTTGCATTGCAAAGCCCGAAGGAATAGAAAACTGCCAGATGCCCAGGATTTCAAGTGAAGTTGCATGTCTGAGCCTAACAGGTAGTACCTAAGGCACAAACAAGGCCCCTGTCCACACCTAGTTGTCTGCTCCAAACTGCATGGTACAACCATTGTTCTCACTCTCTCAGTCTCCACTGTCAGGAGTCAGTGTTGGAGAAATTATCATGGATACTTCTTGGGTTTGAAGATCTCTACAGCAATGGGGCTGAGTGCATAGAAAGTATCACAGTGTGTAGACTGTTCTGGAAGGATAGCTGGCAGAGGAGGAGATCTGTGGACCAGGAGTACCAACCAACACACTCTGAAGCTTGTTAGCATCAGTTCCTTGGACAGGCTGTTTGATGTCCCTGAGTCTTGGGTTCTTTATCTGTAAGATGAGACTAGTGATACCACTGGAATATGGGGCTTTTTAAGATCACATGAAATCTCATGTAAGAACGCTTCGCACCTAACATGATACACCAGCTAATGAATTTGAACCTGTTCCCTTCTAGTTATCTGGACCTCCCATTTCACAATTCTCTTCCTTCATTACCTCTTATTTCACCTTCCTTCCAGAGATCCAAATGATTTTGAATATCACGTAGATGTTCACTGAGGAAACCCTACATGGAAATGCATTCAATCAAATATCCTCTGTGGTCAGTTCTTTCCCATTTGTGATTTGGCTCTGATCTTTTCAGTTCCATTGGATTCAAAGTACCAAAGAGCCCTACTGTGTGCTGGGCACTCTGTGAGCTCTGGGTGTGCCCAGTTCCGACACAGATGCTTACTAACAGGGAAGGGACTTGGGATCAAAGTACCAAAGAGCCCTACTGTGTGCTGGGCACTCTGTGAGCTCTGGGTGTGCCCAGTTCCGACACAGATGCTTACTAACAGGGAAGGGACTTGGGACAGAAAGAGATGGAGATGCAGATCTCTAATTGTGAGCTCTCTTTCTTCTTCCTGAAATGGACATCCTTCCCAGACAGGTGTCATCTTGCTGTCTTGATTGACCATGGTAGATAAACATGAGCCCTCCCTTTAACAATACACAAAGGAGTCAGTATGTCCTCTCCGCTGCTAGTCATCTCCTGCCACAAATGACTTCTGTCATTTTCTTCCTAATGAGTCTATATGCACATACATAAAATGCACATACACACACACATGTACACACATACACACACATGCACACACACACATATACACACACACAGCTCCATAAATGTGCATTTGCTAGACAGACATAAAGGAATCACATGCCTTCTAGTAGGGATGGCCCTGATACCCCCAAAGAATGGGCCAGTTAAATCTAGCCGAATGAATGAGTTTCATTCTGGTTTACAGAGCGGTGGCTGACTCAGGCAGCTGCTCCACTCCTGCCCCCCCTCCCTTTGACTCCGTCTCTCTTTTATCTAGGGCAACAAGCAGGTAGTGAGTGTGATTAATGGTCTTTCCAGGGGAGCAGTTGTTTGTAGCACTGGCATCCCGATTCCAAGGAGGAAGTTGGCAGTCTCTGAGCAATTCTGCCATCGTTTCTGTGTAGAGTATGTTTATCTTTTTGCCTTTGCTGTGGTTCGGGTCTCTGATCATTCATCATGGAAGTTCTTGGTCCTAAATGGCCATTGATCACACACACACACATACACACACACACACACACACACACACACACCACAAAAGTGATGGTGACAACTCTCTGAAGACAGATGTTTCAGCTCGTTCTAACTGTATATATTCTGGACAGCTGTGAAAACCTCAACAATAACAGTGGCAGACATGTTTTCTAAACAAACTTCATTTTCCCACTCTGTCAGTGGGATTTTTCTACAGCATTGTGGGGACCGAAAGTAAAACAAATTGTGCTCATTTTTTCCTGTTCTCTGTGCCTCTGCATCTCTGGGCCAAGCACCAGGCACCGGGAGCTAAGAGCCAGCTCACTCTCTGCACCCTATTGTGTGGCTCTCTGGCCTGAATTGCTCTGTGTGGCAGTCTCTGCACATGGGCCCAGGAATGTGCCTCATTCCTCTTCTGAATCAGAGCCTCTGCAGTTCCCACAGGTTTCCCTTGCTGGAATACACCCCACCCCACCCCTCCACCCCATTCCCACCCCACCACCCCCACCTCCCACCATTGTACGTACACATACATGCCCACCTCCCACATCATGCGTACACATACATAAGCACATACACACAGTATGCACGCATGCACACACATGCATGCACACACGTGCATGCACACTGGGCTTGCCTGGGAACAGCTGGCCTAGTGTGACACTGCCTTATCTTCACAGCCCTCTAGCTTCCTGTGACATCCCTCTGTTGCCTAGCCAGGGTCAACCATGGCTGGTCAGTAGCACTGTCTCAGCAGGGTCTCACTCAGTGTAACCTGAACTTGCTGCCATAAGACCTCGCAGGCATGGGTAGAGGGTCCCTGCTCTCCCTTTCTGACTCTCTCTCTCTCTCTCTCTCTCTCTCTCTCTCTCTCTCACACACACACACATACACACACATAACCCATGCACACACATACACATACACCCGCAATGTTCATACACATACACACACTCACATACAAGCAGATCTACATACTGCCCTGTGACTCCACTTCATCTACAAAGCATCATGGGCTTCCCCTGGAAGGTCTCAGGGATGCTTGCAGCAGGACTTGTCCTTTCAGGCTACTTCTTGCAAGCACCACCTTGGCTCTGTTCTCTGCGTTAGGTGATGAGGCGAGGCCAGGAGATAAAGCGGTACAAGGCAGGGCCAGGAGCATTGATCTCATCACTCCCACTGAACAATGAACACCCACGAAGGCAGGTGACAGGACAGCAACAGTTTACATGTGTGAATCTCCCTGGCACTGTTCTAAGATGCTGGCAAGCATTTGTATCTAACCCACTGGATTCTGGCAGTAACCCGAGGTATCAGGAACTATCACTCCATGGTCTAAATGTTAAAACAGAGGAACCACAAGACCACATTACTTGGCCATGGCCACACTAAATAAGTGACAGAGCTGTGATTCAGACCCAAGGAGTCAAGTTCTAGAGTCTTCTCTCTTACATTCTTTAAACAGATAGGGATCATGCCCAGACAAGCACTCATATATAGTAAATTGGCCTTTAGAACTGGTGGGGTTTGTCTCTCACTATACTTGGCTCTGTCTTACTCGTTGCTCCAAGAGGGTAGACTGATCCCAACACATAGCTGCAGAAGTCCAGGCTCTGGGGCCTCTTGCTTGCCACTTATAACCCCTGGGAACTGGAGCCCAGTGGAGACGTTCTCACACCCTTGAAGATATCTGACCACAGGTCTTAGTCCAGAGAGCCCTCACAGTCTCTGAATGAGCCATTTTCTTAGACCTGGAAGTTTCAGATGATCATGTATAGTTTTCAGGTTGCTTCTGAGGCTCAGATGAAAATGATTTTAAGCACTTAGCACAGGGTCTCCAAGCAGGAGGAGCATGATAAATGGGGGCACTGGAGATGATGGCTGTGCCACTAAAGGAACCTGTAGACAGAATTAATGCCAAGTTGCTCAGACAAGCCTTAGTCTGGAGCCTTCCAGAGCATCATGGTGGCTAGGGGAATGATTCTGGCCAGCTCTACTCAGGCACAAAGACCCAATCCACAGACACCCTGGAGTCCAGGCAGCAGAGAAGAGGACATACCTCTAGGCCAGGGTCTGGAGCAATCCTGACTTCTGGCTCTCTGAGTACCAGGCCCTGGAGAAGCACATCAAGACAACTGTGCTCCTTGAGTCCATATGACATCTCCTACCCACCTCACACTCCATTTCCACCCAGCTGGATCCCCCTTCATGCTCTGAGCCTTGGAAACAATGTGGAGTTTCCTCCCCATCTTGACAATGGGAAAGTCCCAGTCCAGCAAAATATCCCCAAAGGCAGGATGAATTCCATAGAGAGGCCTGAACTCCAAACCCTTAGATTAAGTCACACCCCAGCTGCTTTCCAGACCAACTCGAAACGTCCAGTGGCCACAGGGAAGCTGGGCAGGCAGCCCTCCTCCTCCTAGCCTGGGCCTCATCAGTCTCCAGCAGTCTGGGAATTCCCAGGGAATTCTTAATCACTGAAAGACAGAGAAAACAGAGCCTCCCCCTCCCCCCGCCCACCCCACCACGCTTCAGTGAGTCTGGACACTTGGCAGAGTAGGAGGAAGGTGAAAGTGACTTCAGGATGTGGACACTATCTCTACAACCTCTTGACCTCTTGTTATTTTCACACCCCAAAAGGGAATAGGGGGAAGTTAGTCACTTCACACAGCTATGACTGTACCGGACGTCAGAGGGGCCCGATATTTGGTAAGGCACAAGCCTCACCTGCCCCACACTTCATCCACTCACCAGAGGGGGGTGGGGGGTATGGCCATGTGGGTCACTTGGCATCAATAATCCAGAACACTTCTTAGGTCCACCTCTTTTCTCCTATACATCCTGTATCAGTGCTAAGCCTCTCTGGGCCTCCGTATCACGTCAACTGACTAGTGAGGAAAGATAAACTGAGGCTTAAGGAAGCTCATGTTTATCTGGCACCTGCTTCTATGTATGGCAGTTGGGGTCCTATAGTGTGTGCCAGCTGCTCCCCTCCCAACCCCAAACCCCAGGCCTTGCCCTATTCATTGTTCTTCATTCTTCAGGTCCTTTCAGAGCCTGCTCTGCCCATTCTCACTCAGCACAGCTATGGTCTTTTGAGAAGTGGCTCTCTATATGAAATGGGCTGCAAATGGTGGCTTCCTATAAGAGGAAGTCCTGCAACCCCAGAGCCTTTGACCAATGAGAACAACTGTCCAGCCATGCAGAGGGCAGAGGACCTTTGACAAGGCTTCTCACTGTTTAATGCCTTTAGGGAATAGCAGTCAACTTACCCCTATCCCCCAGATTCTGTTCAGAGCACATATGGGAAGGAGAAGGAGTGAGCCAATCTTTTTCAGGGCTTCCCATCATTGCTTAGCATCATCTTGGCATTCTAGAGATGCCTGACTGGACTCTCCCTGGGCCCTTCACAAATGTGAGTCCTCCATCAGCTTGGTTGCAGGGTATCGCTGCTACAGTGAAGTCCGGTGGGAGTCACTTTGCTCAGTATCCCAGGGTGATGCAGGCTACGGCCTGAGACAAAGACAGGAGTCATGTTAACAGAGGGGCATTCTCTTACATTTCTCATCTGATTTTCCTATTGATCCAGGAGGAAAATGTCAGTGCTCATACTTGTTAATCCCTCCCTACCACAACTCTTCCTTCTATCTCCCTCCTCTTGTTCCTCCTTCTCCTCCCCCTTTTCCTCACCCCAGTTCTCCTTTCCCTTCTTCTTCCCTCCTCCTCCTCCTCTTCCTTCTCCTGTTCATCTTCCTCCTCCTTCCTCCTCTCCCTTCCCTCTAGTAAACTCATGGCTCAACACACTAGAGAAAGCTGCCTCTAGTTCAAACTGAAAAACAAAACTCTTTCTGATTGTACTTATGGCAGATAATATTGATTTGGATTTTACATTGCTTCCAAAATGATTGCTTTCTAAATGAATTTATTTATATTGAAAAAGAATACTTCTCAAGAAAGGCTTTTATATGTACAAGAGAACACTGTGACATAAACTTACTTATTTTAAAATCCCTCCAAATAGCAGGGTGCAGTGGCACACACTTTTAATCCCAGCACTCAGGAGGCAGAGGCAGGCAAATTCCTGTGAGTTCAAGGCCAGCCTGGTCTAAAAAGTGATTTCAGGACAGTCTGGGCTGTGTTACATAGAGAAACCTGTCTCAAAAAAACAAAACAAAACAAAACAAAGACAAATAAACAAACAACAAGAAGAAAAAATAATAAGATGGTGATATTGAGAATAAGTATTAATAGAAAAATACGCCATAGCCCCAAGAATTCCAGACTCCATGACTGGGTAGGTGAACAAGGTATCTGAGACACAGTTTCTTTTCTTTTCTTTTTTTTTTTTTTGAGGTGTAATTCTTTTTTTTTTTCTCTTATGATTTTTTTTTTCAATGCAGTTTATTCAGGAACCTTGAACAATCCTCGGACCCTGGGGAAAGCCAGCCCACAGCTTAAATAGCCTCTGGGTAGCCAACCCAGGCGTGCCACGTGGGCAATGCAGATAGGTCCACATACATGGAAGCAAGCCAGATCCTCAGCCTTAGCCAAATGTGGAATTGTTCGTGACAGAGAGCACTCACCATCGGGAAGGTGGAAGGCAGAAACCAGCTCCATCTTTAAGGCATAGCATTCCGCAGCTCTCTACAGTTCCCCCTTTTTGTTTTAGACGCATCAGGCAAGAGTAGAGGTCTGATCTCTGATATTTGAAATAAATCGGGACTTTGTACCGATGTTCATTTAGGTGTCATCCACCCAAAGAGCATCAGACCCGTCCGATACCTTTTTCTCAGAGGCGGGACCTGGGGCATCAACCCGCATGCAATCAGACATGCTCTTCTCTGGGTCGAAAGCGGCTGACCCTGAGTGCAGTGGTTAGCCTCGCATCCTGAGCGTATCATTTTAGCTTTTTATGGTATCCAACCATGCTTAGGGAGAATGTCCTGCTTCAATGGCTGTAAAGGCCTGAATGATCATGGCTGCATCACACTGTTGTGAGACTCTAATCTTGCATATATACCACAGGCAAACCAAGGAGACCAACACCAGAAGGCCTGCTAACGCTCCCATGCCCACCCATTCCTTCAGATGATTCATGGCTGCAGCAATCCATGTTGATAATCCTGTGGCTAGTCCTGCGTCCACTCTGGTAGAATTTACTGTGACAATGGCCACTCTCAGCTGCTCCATCGTAGTATCGAATTCTGCAGTCCAATTACCTAAAATATAGCTCGACAATTGTTTAGACAGATTTGCAGCACAGGAAAAATTCTCATGTTGTATGCTAGTGACACAAAGTCCAGCATACTTTCATTGACAGCCAGATTGAGCGATTTGCCATAGGGTATCAATTTGCTCCTGCAAGAGGTCAATCCTCTGATTGACCACCATCAAGCTTCCTTTTAGTTGAGCATTAATTCCTTTATGTACAACTAAGGTATGAGCTACATTGGCTAAATGATTATTCAGGGTCTGAGCAGTCTGCCTAGTATGACTCATGGCTAATGCCCTGGTGGTAGCTCCAACAGCCACCAATGAGATGGTAGTAACAATGGTGGCTGTAGCTCCAAGATCCCTTTTCTGTCTGAAGAAAGTCATAGCGTGAGGGGCATCAATGGGCACAGGCACCCAGTGAGGCATGCGAGTAACCAGGGCATACCTAAATTTACTAACATTCCAGCATTGGGCAAAAAAGCAAGTATCATTACCACAATTACTTGGCTCTATCTGGCTAATAATGAATAAAAATGGGGGATATAGACAAACAGGTGTGGGCTTATAGGAAATATTATGAGAAGCCTTAACCCCTCGTTGGAACATCCTGTGTCAGTTCTAGAACTAGCAGGAGACACAGTTTCTTAACAGTCTCTCAAACTTCAGCTCCAAGGCTACCCTGCAGTGAGGGGACCAAATCTACCTCTTTCTGCTCTGTCTATGCAAAGCAGGGATTTTTTTTTTAATTTGAAGGACTTTAAAAGCAGTGTGTGTGTGCATGTATGTGTGTGCATGTGTGTGTGTGTGCATGTGTGTGCCCCTGTGTGTGTGCATGTGTGTGTCCCTGTGTGTGTGTGCATGTGTGTGTGTGTGTGCTTGTGTGGTAGGGGGAGGGTGTAGTACGTCAGTAAACCTGGGCCCAGGGAGACAAAACTGGAAAAAGGGTAATGAGGTTGGTGTCAGCATCGCCTCTGGTTTCTAGCTGGCAGAACCAGAGTCATTGCAGACTGTGATAGCTCTGTGAGCTTCTGAGAGAACTGCGCAAAGGGAAGATAATGGACAAGGAGCAAGACACACACCTCATCGGTCTTCACCTGTCTGTGTAATGTCCTTTGTCCACACCTCAGTTTTCCCATCTGCACAAGGGAAGAGTTGGAAACACCCCTGGGCTCACAGGATTATTGCGAGAATCAAGAGAGCCTTAGCAGAGCAGGAGCCCTGTGTGTAGCGTGTGCTCACCACAGCCTCTGTATTTGTCCCACAAAAGGCTCCCAATTATTTTGATAAATTGGTATATGAAAGTATCTAACAGAAAGTCTTTTGGAAGTGGCAGCCATCAACAGAGGTATCTGCACTCCAGGAATAGGTGATGAACCCAGAGCTGGATGACAGTGGGGATGAACCCAGGGCAGGATGGCAGTGACAGCAGTGGAGAAGAGCCCAGGGCAAGATGACAGAGGTATGAGCCCATGGCAAGGTAGCAGTTAGGAAGCTTGTTGTGGTGTCCAGGAGAACCCAAGAGCAGACAGGTGGAGAGACTCCAGCTTTCAAGTCCAGTATATCAACTGTGCATAGGGTTGATCCCCTAATTTTCCAAGCCCCAGTTTTTCCAGTTTAAGTGAGACTAGCAGAGATTTTTGGGTTAGAACCTTGGCCTTAAAGCAGAGACAAATTCTGGAAGGGGTTCAGGGGAGAGACAGAGAGCAAGGCCAATAGATTTTTTTCCTTCTGGAAACTTGTACAGGAGCCTGTGTCATAAGTCTAGTCTCAGGAATGTGTGTGGACTTTCCCTGCTGCGGTGACTAAGCTGACCCTTCATCCACAGCATCTGCAGGTTTTATGGAAGCCCCTTTGCTACCCCAGGCAGCCAAGGACATTTCCTCACCAGAGCCCCAGCTGCCCGTCACTGCAGGCTAAAGTGAGCTGTATTTTTCAGGCTGCTTTAGATCAGACAGCACAGTAGCTTCTTGCAGACTTTCTCTTGTGCTTGCTAAACAGAATATTGTTAGTGAGCACCATCATGGACCAGGCATCTCCCCAGGCCAGAAGAAACAGAGATGCCAAGAGAATGCAGCATCCTGACAAGCTGTAGACATCTAGAAGGATGCATCTATCAGGGTTCTTCAGAGAAACAAAAAGAAAAGGCTACTTACAGATGCACAGGAAGAGAATACTTATAATGTTTGGCTTGTGTATGAAAGCTGAAAAGTCCCATCTGCAAACTGGAGGCCCCGGACAGCTGGTCGAGTAGTTGTGGCCTAAGTATACAGTCACAGGACCAGTGTTGGCAAGTCTCAAAGGCTTAAGGACCAAGTGTTGATGTCTGAGGTCAGTAAAATATGGATCTCCCAGCTCTAACACAGAAAGAAATTGGCCTTTCTTCTTCCTCTTTGTCTGGTTTAAGACCTAAGTGGACTGGAAGATGCCCACCTATTGGAAAGGGAAGCATTCTTCATTCGGGCTACTCATTTAAATGCTAGTTCTTCTGGAACTTCCCTGACAGACACACACCTAGAAAGAATGTTTGTCCAGCTATCTATGCATCTTTTTGTTTGGTCTAGTTGATATATAAATCCAACCATCAGAGAATAAGTCATCTGTTACTGTCATGGCTCCCAGGCGATACAGACTGTTGCTATGTGCCCTGTGAGATCAGGAGAAATTGGCCTCATGGCAGAGGGCTGCAGACCTGTCATGGAAAGGCAGCAGCAGCTTGCACAAAGACCCAGAAGCCTGGCTTGTGTAGAAGGAAATGGAGATCCTTGTAAACCGGACTGGCTTTTGAGGAGCCAGAGTCCTCAGACAAAGAGGGAAGAGATGGAGGTAGGTACCACATCATGTCTGATCTCTCAGTGTTGTGGTGACCATGCTGAGGACAGAGGCAAGTCACTGAAGCATTCTCAGCAGAGAGAGCACACAGCAGCCTGCCTGGCCTTTCTGGGCATGTTGGCAGCACAGTGGAGGTTAGATTGGGGGTATGAGGTTGCAGGCAGAAAGCCCACTGAGGAGCCTGGCAGAACCTAAAAGAAGAGCATTAAGAACTCTGAAGATTAGTTTTATTGACAGCCTGATGGGATCTAGAATAACCCAGGAGACAAGCCTCTGGTATGTCTTCGAAGGACTTTCTAGATAGGGCTAACCGAGGTGGTAAGACCCATCTTGAATGTGGGAAGTACCTTTTCGTGGGCTAGGGTCCTAGACTGAGGAAAAGGAGGAAGTGAGCTGAGCACCAGCGTTTGCCTCTTCCTGCTTCCTGACTGCAGAGGAAGTGTGCCAGCTGCCTTCAGCTCCTGCTGCCATGACGGCTCTGCCGTAATGGGCTGTAGCCTCAAACTACGAGTCCAAACAAACCCCTTTACCTTAAGTTCAGTCACAGCAACAGGAAATAGAGCGAATGCAAGGAGACGAGGGAAGAGTACTGTTAACTGGGATGGGGAAACGGGGCTGATCTTGTAGCACAAGGCAGACAGAAGTGGCCGGGTTTAAACATTCAGTTCCTTCTGCTGATCAGAGGCTCAGCTTCTAAAAGCTATAAACTATGCTAATCAGTCCCCCAGCATTCCAGGCACCTAGAGGAATGCTTGACACGGAATGTGCTTTCGATAAAACTCTAGTGAAAGGCCAGCGGGAGAACACGTGAGTGAATGAGTAACTAGATAACTGTCTTCCTCTGAGACTGGTCAGGGCACTGTCGCTATCTTACTGATTTTGTTTATCAAGTTCCAGCTTCCTTCTAGATACAAGATGAGACCCACAGAAACCTTTCATCTACTCAGAGTCCCCCTCTTCCACCACGGGGACCTAGCTGAGGTCACTTTCTGAATAGGAAGCAGGGTACTGGCCACTGCCCTGACCTTGGCTTCCTGGGCCCACAGCTTGGGATTTTCCCTGGAGGCCAGGGACTGGGGCCCAGGAAGCATGTCAGGAGAATAGAAAGTACTTGGAAGCTGTGGTACTACTGAGTCAGCTCGCTTAATGGTTTTCTAACCTCAGCTTCCCCTCTGAAAGACGAGCTTCGGGCCAGAAGCTCGTAAGAATGTAAAAAGGCAAGGGTCTGAGGTGCTCATTTCAAATGATTTTAATTAGGGTGAGTATGTGAGAGTAAAACCTCCCGCCAACCAGAAACTCGGGGTTTGTTTGTGTGTGTGTTTGTTTGTTTGTTTTCTGTCTGTATGTCCTTGCCACGCATTTCACTCCTCTGAACAGAAGATTTCAATGTAACCTTCCTTTACAGCAGGCCATCATAAACATTGGATCTGAGAGAATGTATGCAAATGAGCTTGGTTAACTGTAAAACACATGACAAATCCCTCAGGACTGCTGACTGTTGTGACAATGATCAGCATGGGAAGGGGTCTGCTTTAAGAACAGGTGGTTTGGTGGCCTTGGAATGGTTAGTGAGCACAGCCAGTGTCCCTGCAGCTTTGGGATAAATACATTAACATGCCCAGTGCTTCAGTTTCCATCATCAATGCATCAGACATGCTCAGCCTTAGCTCTAAAGAGCTTTGCATCTGGCTGTAAGTAAGGGCATTCTTCCTTGAGGGTTAGAGATATAAAGTAAAAGTGACTGCAAGAGTTATCAAAAACCCACAATTAGAGATTTTGCAAAGAACTTATCAGGGATCCCCGGTGTTCTCCACACACCCCGTAATAGAAGAAAGACCCCTTCCTAAAAGAAGAACCACACTGCAGCCCAAGGCCAGGTCACTCTCTGTGTACTCTATGCTTTCAGATGCTCAGGTTTGGAACAGTGTCGTGGGTTGCTCATACGTGAAACCTGCACCTGCAGGGGAAGGTTTCAAGTCCCCTGGTCTGGAGGATGTTAGAATCCTGAACTCTACTCAGTGAGAAGAAAAGGCCACCCACAGTGGGTAAGGCTTAACAGGGAAAACACATGAACCTAGAGTTGCTGGGTTTCTCCAAAGGCCTCCCTTAGGACCAACACTCCATCACGCCGGGAGACCAGTTTATTTCGCAAGACACAAATATCAAGGGTGGGGCAGACAAGAGTCAGATTTTCTGACATTTTTTTCCTAGAAGACCCAGAAGCTGCCATTGCCCTGGAAAAAAAAATCCGTATCATCTCTCAAAATGGGACATCTGATGTCACCAAAACTGCATGTATGGTCTATGACAATTTCCGAAAAGGTGAAAATCAAGTGAGAAATAGCATAAAATGGGGAAATGGAAACAATAGTGCTAAGCAAAACCAAGCAACAGAAGTTGATGAGTGGAAAGGGAACCAGACTCTTGTGGTTTTGCCTGAGGAAGTGAAGATTAAAGAATTTTATTGTAAAACACATCCGGGAGATAGGGAGGAGAAGAAGGAATCTGTTTGGGCTGAGGTGAGGGTACATCCTACGGTGGACAACACCAGTCTGTGTGTAGCCTTGCTTTCCTGCAAGGTTCCTACCACAGCAGAGCTGGAGCATGTGCACTGTGCCAATTGGAGATAAAGAAGACATATTTCCTAATCTTTGCTCCACTACATTTTTGCCCAGAGACCTGTGGAAGGTCATCTGACCTCTCTGTATAATGGCACAGTCAACAAGAATGTCAGAGGATGGAGTAAAATGCAGTTAAACAGTATGCCTGGGGAGGATTTGAAAGGATCTTTTAGAGGGGGAAAGGACTAAATATATTGTATGATGTGAAAATTTTAATTAAAAAAAAAGAGCATGCCTGGACACTAAGCCTCACATCCTGTTTTACAGGGAACTCTCCAGAAGTGAAGCATTTTACCCCTTTGACATCTACTTTGGAAGTGAAAAAAGGACATAAAAAATATGCAGGAAGAATTTGAGAATGTATCATTTCCCTTCTACAGAGAATGGCCTGAGATAACTGTCCTCTTGCCCAAGGTCAGGCAATGATTCAGTGGAGGGCTGAGTCTCGTGAGTCTGTCTTCTCTGTGGCCAGACTCAGCCAGAAATTATTTCCATATTTCACCCTTTTTTAGCTGAGGTCTAACCATTCCTAACTCATTCATCCATTCATTTGTTCATTCATTCATTCATCAAACACATATCTGGTATCCAGCACAGAACAGACATTTATTTACCACTTATTCAACGAATGAATAAATAAACTGTAGATAAATGAATGCTGAGCACTGCCCTAAGTCCTGAGATAAATTTCAAAGGGAAATTAGTAGTCCTATCTATCCTAGCACGTGTGTGATAGAGAAGCTGCACACACCAAGCCTATTTCAAGTACACACAAAATGAAGTGCTGTTAAATGGAAAGGAAAGCATGCTAACAGGATGTGAAGGTCTGTGTGGTGAAAAGCAATGGAAAGATATCCCAGAAAAGGACATCTGCCCCCCAAGGCAAGGCAACCAATATGTGAAGGGTGCTGTTCTAGGAGAGATGGACAAATGAGTGTCACTATACTTTCAAGGGGCATTTAAATAGCTGTGGCTGTTAACATGACTGAATATTCCATGATCTTCTTAAGATGGCCACACTCAACAGTTGAATTTTGGATCTGCGAGATGGCTCAGTGGGTAAAGGCCTTTGCCATCAAGCTTGACAACTTGAGTTCAGTCTCTAGGACCCTCATTGTTGAAGGAGAGCAGACTCCTGCAGGTTGTCCTCTGACCTCCACACCTGCACTGTGGTACACACACATACACACACAGGGAGAGAGAGAGGTGATTCGGGAAAGAAAAATCAGCCTATCATGCAAAGGATGGACTGGGTTGTTGAGCTTCTTTTGGCAAGAAGTATTCAGAAGTTATTTTAACAGAACTCAGGCTGAGGCAGGACCTTCTGGGATGGAAAAGAAAAAAAAATGAATACAAGAGATAGTCTAGATATAAATGGGTGAAGATCAGTGACCATTAGATTTAGAAGAAAGCAAGGCAAGATTGAAAACTGGTTCTAATGATCTTTGGTTGAGTGTCCATCTCAGAAAAGAAAAACCTAGAACCTCTGCTCTGACCTGTGATAGCTCAGTAATCAATTGGTCTCCTATAGTAAGGGGAACAAGGACTATTTCTAACAGGAACTCAATGACTGGCTCTTTGACCTCCCCACCCCACAAGGAAGGAGCAGTACTGTTAGGCCACAGAGGAGGACTTTGCAGCCAGTCCTGAAAATACCGGACAAAACGGAGTCATATGAAAGGGGAGGAGGTCCTCCCTTATCAGTGAACTTGGAAAGGGGCAGGGAAGAGATGAGGGAGTGAGGGTGGGACTGGGGAGGGAATGAGGGAGCAGGATACAGCTGGGATACAAAATTTAACAAAATGTAACTAATAAAAAAAATAAAATTAAAAAAATTAAATTAAATTAATTAAAAAAAAAAAAGAAAAGAAAACTGATTCTCTGCTTTCTACCTGAGCTGTCTTGAGTACACGAGTGTCGATCTGGCATAAGCCAGGCTTCGAGGCCATGGTAACTGCTTTTCACAGACTCAGCATTGTGCCTGGCATTTGCAGTGATGCCATTGAAGTGTAGCTTGGACAGCACTAAGATGCATTCCAAAAGTTATCCACAAACTACCTCCCAAGATACCCCAAAACAATATATAGAGTAACAGGGGAAATGTGGGGTCATAATCCCAGACCCAGATCACATCTTCCAGCCACATCAATTCCCCCAGACTTTGTCAAGCAGACGTTTTATACCATTCCTGGAGGCATACTCCATTTTGGTTGAAGAAAGAAAACAAAGAGAGAGGGAAGACATAAATCAGGAAGAAAGGGTGAACTCACTCAAGTTGACAGACATTCAAGTGTCTGTCAACACCCAGAGAGCAGATCAAACCAAAATCCTTAGCTCATCTTGAATCTCTGCCTGAATTATGGAAAATGTGATCATTGTAGTGGGAAGACCCTAAACTTGACAACATCAGGGAATAGACATGTAAGCACATGAAATGGATCATGCAGAAGGTGGCAGAGAAGCAAGGCAGGGGAGCAGGCAGTCTTTTTGCCCTGTGACTATGTGGTTCAGAGATTGTCCACTGTCTCTCTAACTTCATGAGGACTCAGTGCTACCGATATGGCTTTATCAAGGGAACCAGAAACCCAAATTTTTAAATGAGAAATTTCCTAATTAGAAGTACTGAAAATTAATTATCTTTGTGTTAAGCATGGAAGATTATTATGACCACAGGCCAGAATGGAATATGGGCCACCATCTTGAAAACTCTTCTTGGGAAGAGGGAGGACCAGTACTTAAGGATGAATGGAGACAGCAGGAAGAGGAGGCGGACAGTGATGTGAGGAGAGAGCAAAGACAAACAAAAAGGACGGTGAGCAAGGTTGATGGGGACTGTGGATTCAAGTTGGGTCAGAGCTATGAAGAATCCTTCAAATCAGATGAGGAAGATACCTCTGAGACTCTAAGAAGTTCAGTTGAATGATGGATGTAGAAGATAAATGGCAATTGGCTAGGGAACAATTGGAGGAGAAAAAGTAGAGATAATTGTTCAAAAGCATTTTTCATAAAAGACAGCAAGCCACTGGAGAAATGCAAGGGAATGTAAGATTAAGAAAAATGCATTTTTAAAACAATGAGGGAAATATAACATATGGGATGAAAGAAAAGAGACAGAAAAGGCCTATCACTACAAAAGAGTGCCAATGTCTAAAGGAAGCAACTGGAAACCAGAGATACAGATGGAGGTGTGATCCTCACCAGGAGCAAGCATCTCTCCATCTTAGACCCAGGAGATAGACTAACATGAAGACAGAAGTTTCTACTTGGATGCTGGGAAATTCTTTGCTTGGAAATTCTTATCTCATGGTCTCTGTTTTCACTGGGAAAGATAAGATTTATGGGAGTTCCAATGTCCAATGTTATGGCACTGTCTGGAAGAATAGTGAAGGACAGGAGCAACTTCATGGAACATGGCAGAAAAGATCCCTCCAGACTCTACAGTACAGAAGAAGCCACGGATCACTGCAAAGTCTTCCAACTCTCTAAACCATTTGCCATCAAGGAGATAGAATGCCCCCAAGAAAGACAACAACCTACAGTGGTCAGAGGCAGAGGAGGATCACAGCAGATGACCTAGGTTTGGGCACCAGCATATAGGGAGACAGAAGCCTAGAGATGGTGGTGTGACTGTGCTGGTGAGAGAATGCCTGATACTGGATAGGCTACAAGGAAAGGAGGCCAGGCAGTCACCGAGGGACCTGACAGAGCTCATGCAGTAGATGCAGAAGGAGGTGCTCAGGTGGAAGGGTCAGGCTGCTGCTGTGCATTGTGGAACTGGGAGATTCGAAACAGTAATTTGTTGGATGGAGGTGTGGACTTGGTGGGTGGACCAGAAGTCCTGACAGATTCTCCTGAAGAGGGATACACAGGAAATGTGAGAGCTGCCTTCCCTCAAATCCCCTGCCTCCTCCACCCTCTTACCAAGCCAACCAAGCCAACATTGCAGGATGTGAGGACATGCTGTTGAGAGACAAGTCTTAGGATGAAGAAAAAGATAAACTAGAAGGAGAGGAAGGGGTTGAAGGAGAAAAGCCATGATAATAGCGTTGTAGGGCAGAGAGAAGACTGGCTCAGGAGTACACAGCCCTGGAGTCGAATCTCAGAATCTCAGCTCCTCCTCTCCTCGGCTCTCTTTTACTTTGGGCATGTCAGCCTGGAAGCCTCAATTTCTGCATCATAAAACAGAGGTAGGAGTTAGACATAGTGGTGTATGCCTGTAATCCTAGCCAGCAGGGCGCTGAGACAGGAAAATCATGAGTTTGGGGGCAGTCTGGGCTTTTTCGTGAGCTCCAACCAGCCAAGGCCACATATCAAGGTCCTGTGTCAGAAAACAAAACAGAAAATGAACAAAATCCCAGGCCAACAATACTAGCTCACTTAGACCTTGGCAAGAGTTCCACAGTCTAACAAATCATCAAGGACATTAATTGGATTATGTTTTGGGGCATCTTGCTGTTTTGAAACTTTTCCTAAACTGCATAGATGTTCTAAAAGCAAATACTCAAAATTTTTCTGTTTAAAATTGTCATTAAATCAGGATCGCATAATGACAAGTCTCCTGATAAGAGATTGGCTTACGAGCGTATTCTAACTTTTCTGGGAGTAAATAAGGGGAATCAAGATGCTGTGGTTCTGGACCAGGTCGGCCACAGTGAGAGCAATAGTGTGTATTATAGCGCAGTCCTCATCACTTCAGAGTCCAAACAGTTCAGGTCACCTCACACCGTCATCTGAGGAGAAAAGGGTCCCATCCAGCTCTCTCACCATGTCCAAGAACCATGAAGAACCTATTCAGTCAAGCTGTAAGTCCTACTGATGTTTCTGGCGAAGCAGGCGTTGGGCCACCTGACCCACTTTTCAGTGGCCAAAACTCACGGCTGCTGTTGCTTCCATGGCTGCCAGGTTTGGACACTGCCCTCAAAGCAGGGTGACTGTCGCATCATGGAAGAGCAAGTCTAGATACACTCCACCCCACTCACTCCCCAGTCTTGGCGTTGAAGTGGGATGACCAATCCATCTGGAAAGTCCACAAACTCTCAGTGTCTAACAATGTTGGACTTGGAAGAAAGAGCTTTTATTCACCTCCTCTTGGGAAGGCGCTGGGTTATCGAGTGCATGAGTCCATCTTCTGCCTGCCTCCGGCCCTCCCTAGGACCTGGAGGTGGGGGGGGGTAGTAATTTTGGCTACTAACACACTGCTTCCAAAAACCCATTTCCAAGCGTCTGCTTCTATTTGATTAGGGCTTTACCAAAAAAAAAGATGTGATTTCATAGTGGAAAAAAAGTGTAGCTAGCCATCTTGCTGGCAAATGTTAAGATCTGTATCAACTGGCATTTTCCCCAGCACACACTATACACACTCACATATATGTATACACAGCTTGTCTGCATGCTAAAACTGGCACTGACACAATCATCCCAGGCACTCTATATACTCACACATATATCTTTCAATCAAGCAATACAGGAGTCAAATTGCAGGACCTCCATGACATTTTTTCAGCTGTATTAATAAATATCTTTTCTTTTCCTATTTTTTTTTTTAGTCAGAGTCTGGCTTTATATGGCCCAGGTTGGTCTCAAACTCAAAAAATTCTCTTGCCTCAACTTTTCTAGTCCTGGGGATTTTAGATGTGTACCTCCATACCTGGCTCATCCTTCACATTCTTATTGAGATCTCAGTGCTAGGTGCTAATGATAAGGTGCAAGAGTGAGCTAGACCTAAGGTCCTGCCTTCCTATGTACCTAACACCCCTACAGCTAGCCTGTTGTTTGCAGCCCATACCACTCACTAAAGCCCATGTGTTGTAAAGCCTCCTTGCTACTGCTATATTCTTGAGTACTGAATATGCCGAAGTGTTAATTTGTTCAGGGTTTTGAAGCCTGAAGAAAAAATGTGCTTTCAAAACTGCCTCTGGTGACTACCTTTCTGGACAGGACCAATGACATTCTCATCTCCTTTCAGAGTGTCTCTGCTGAGTTACAGGAAAGGCAGGATAGAAGGCTTTAGAATGGAATGAGTGCTTTAGCTCTCTGGGTAACACAGTCCACTGCCCAGACAGCTACAGGCACGAACCATTTAGTCTCTTTCTGTAGGCAGATAAAACTTTTCTCCTCAGCACGCAACATTTACAACCTGTAAATGGGGGAACCAGACAACCCCACCCAAGAGATTCATGTGGCCCCAAAAGTCACTTTCTCTGCCACAGCTTCTCACCTTTCAACTTTGTCTATTGCTCTCTCCCAAACAAATGAAAAGAAAAACCAAAAGTCCCATTTTTTCCCCAATTCTCTTGCCTAGTGTTGAACTGTTCTAGTGCTGCTTTGAACAATGGCATTGTTGCAGGGCTGAGAGCCAGTGTGGAGACAAGCTTTGAGGTGGGCTGGAACACAGAATGTTCCAGAAGTGGAAAGTAAGCTGTGGGGAGAGGGGTGACTTGCGGGTGCAAAGCAGACAAGAGCAAGTCAAGACCAGGCTTTGTTGGAGAGCTTTGTAAGCTGACTTCTTTGCTGGGGTCCTGACTTGATTCTGGGATTGCTCTCCCTGACGTTCAGCTATTTTGTTAATCTCCAAAGGCTTTCTGCCTCTGGGCAGATAGGACAGAAGGGGTGAGAGAATGTTTAGTAAAATGGAACCTTACCATCACTCTCCAATAAGACAGCAAGAATCAGGCATAGGGTACAGGCCTGCAATTCAAGCACTCCAAAAGCTGAAGCCAGAGGATGTTACTAGTTTCAGGACATCCTGGGCTACATAGTAATCTCAAGGCCAGGAGCATGAGTTGTCATGTATCTCTAGATGTCCGCAGGTCCATGTCCATCCTCCCTTAGAATGACACAGCCCTTTACGGGATGCTTACAAAGTGACTTGGTTTATTTCTTCATACAAGTCACATGATGAGGTTAGAAACAACTGTTTACTCATCACCGTCTACACAAGAAGTTCAGAGAGGTCAAGGGACTTGCTCAAGGCCACATAGCTGGACAGAGGTAGAGACAGGCCACTGGCTGTGGTGGCTATAATATAACCAAAGGTTCTTTCCATCTGTCCAGCCTCCCCTGTCTGACCCCTTTCTTTCTTGCCCTCCTCTCATTTCTTCTTCTTTCCTTCTATACCTAAAGGTTGCCTGGCCTAGTCAGCACAGGCCATACCTGACATATTCCAGGCTTTAGCCTTGCAGCTCTCAAACACAGACCATCAACCATACCAGAGAAGAGGAGAGAACTTAGGGAAAATATATGTAATTGTGACTGAGGAAATCTTCAGTGAAGCACAGAATTCTTTATTTCAATAGTTCAATGGTTCTTGAGTTTTAAGAGGTTGTAGATGCCACTGACTCCTGGACCATTTCTCTAAAAAAAGATGCAATTGCTATGGACAACATTACACACTAGTCCTTGAAGTTTATGTAGGTACCATAGTCATGAAGCTGGTGAGAGATGAGCAGTTTATGGTGTCCCATCCTTAAGCATCTTGTTCTATCCTTTGCTCTTCCCAGGTGGTTCTAGCAGAGCTGGACACTTGAAGCATCAGGACAACCTATCTGGTTGAAAATGCATACCTCAGCCCTCAGTTGCACTGAATCAGCATCTGATCTTCAATAAGATGCTAAGGGCTACACAAGCATTCTAAAATGTGCAGTGTCCAGAGATTTTGTCCAACACATGCTTTTCCTCCACCCAGTAACAATTCAAGCGAAAAACTTGCCCAACCCTTGAACCCCCATAAATGTCCCTCCTCAGCCTTCTCTGTATCCGCACAAGTACTTTCATGATGCTGTATGTCTAGTTACTGTAATTATACTATATGTCACTTGAGTTTCCCTTGGGTGAGCAAAACACAAATGTTCAAGGGCTCTACTAAAGACTACTAAAACAATGTCTCTGTCTCCGCTTGGCTGATCCACAGGCTCTTTCCCTAAGACTCTCACTCCACCTAAGGCTGCTCGGAGCTCAGAACCTTCACAGGACAAGTTTCATCTTACAAATACCATAAGTTCCTTCATGAAAACGGAGCTGGAGCACAGCCACAACAGAACCCAGGAAAATCTTGGGTGCCAGAGGCATGGAGAAAGCAATGCTCAGGTTTCTTCTGAAGCTCAGTCCTATCTTTGTTGTGCTGATGGCAGCTCTTTGTTGAGTCTAACCCACTCTCCCCAACAGCCCTTCCTCTGTGGCTTGCCCAAGGTGGACGCTGACCACACGATCATTGTGACCAGATGGTAGAGAACACGGAGAAAGCTCAGAGCCAAGCCATCATGAATACTTGCTTTAGCCTTCTCTATCACCCTGGGCATATCATAGCCTTATTCTTGGCCTCAGTACCTCCATCTGAGAAATAAGCACTTCCTCCCAGAGGTCCCATTCCACTAGATATTCTGTGAAGGAATAATGGAAAGTCATGGTCCTTGAAAAGATGGCAGGTCCAAAGTCCTAGGAACACAGGCCACTTGGACCTGAGAGCTCACTTGGAAAGAGTAGAGGGCAGCTGCTGGAGGGTGAATGTGGACACGAGCCAACTATGCACCCAGAGGCTTGAGGTGTGGGGAGGCCATCTGGAAGCATAGGCCAGAAGACCATGAGCTACACGGGCAGGAGTTAGCTAGCAAGAGAACTGTGGAAGTGGCCAGCTGAAGGACTAGGAAGTGCTTCTGATCTTTCTAGAAAGCTCAGTGTCACTTCTTCTTTCTTCTGCTCTGACAAAAAGTGAGTGGGTGGGTGTGGCATGGAGCAGGGTACATGTGGAAGATGAGGTTTTTCTCTCAGAGAATCTTTCCATTGCTCATCTGGGTGGTAAGAAAGAGAAGGCCCAGGCCTCCTGGGATGCTGGGGACCAGCAGAACTTTGATCCTCACCCCTTTGCATCTCTTCCCCGGCTTTTCCCTGACTGTTCCCAAGCCAGAGCTCAGCCCAGGCCTTTTCTGAGCCATTCCAGATTCCCAGGCCCATGTGAGAACTGCCTGGCTGTAAGCCCAGCATCTGGAACGCATACTTCAGCCAAATGTCTCTCCCAAAGGACCTGGGAACTTCCACTACTGCCTCAGAATGGACTTTCCACCCTCTTATCCCATTCTGCCTCTGACCTACCAGCTGTAAAGAGCATCCTTTGTTGACAGAATGAAGTGAGAGAGCGATGGACAATTACTTTCCTTTCTTTGGACTGTGATTTTCACATCATATTGCCTCCTCGTGTTAACTACGGCTTGTAAAAGCCAACTTACTTTCCAGTGGTGACCACCCAGGCTCAGAATCCTGCCACAGTGCTTTTCACTGTGACCATGGGCCACATGAATCTGGGTATCTCAGGCAGGAATAGGCTTCTTTGCATAGAAAGAGAAGGTGATACTATACAATTTCTCGGGGGCTTTTAGGTCTCTAATTCTTAGGGCTAATAGTAGCATCTTTCAACTTGTTAATGCTACAGAAAGTCCAATGAATGACTTGATTTCATAGATGGCATATTCATAAATGAGACATGGGCTTCTATGAACATGAGGGAAATAGCTTGGATGTTACAACAAGATACGCTGGGTAGAAATGACTATGCAAAACTACTGTCTCCAGTCCTGAAATAATTCACATATTTGAGGTGAATAGAATGAGGAAAAGGGCTGAGCCAAACTCAGAGCAATTTGGACTCTAGTCGGGAGGACAATGACTAGCAAGATTATGGCATAGGTAGGGCAAAAAGAAGGTCCCAAGAGCTACAGCAAAGCAACAGCACATAAGTGTCATGCCCTGCCTTTTCTTTCCTTCTTTCTTTCTTTCTTTCTTTCTTTCGTTCTTTCTTTCTTTCTTTCTTTCTTTCTTTCTTCCTTCCTTCCTTCCTTCCTTCCTTCCTTCCTTCCTTCCTTCTTCCTTCCTTCCTTCCTTTCCCCTGAGACATGGTTTCTTAGTGAAGCCTTGGTTGTCTGAGACCAGGCTGGCCTCGAACTCACAGAGATCCACCTGCCTCTGCCTCCCTGAGTGCTGGGATTACAGACATGTGCCACCATGTCCAGCTTGTTCTATTTCTAATTCTGCCCAACAGTCTAGAATCTCTGCTCTAGATTCTCTATGAAATTAATGTCCACCATGAGGCATTAAATCTCATGTCCAGGAACAGGGATTCTGAAACCACTGTGTCCCAGTGTCACCTGTGTTACCTAAGTGTAACTAGGTTTTTGGCAACCTATTATGCCTGGCTCCCAATAAGCCATCACAATGCTGCTAATGACCACTTACTATGGATTAAATACAGTTGCTTTTTTTATACTGTTCATTTCCTATCACAAATATAGTAACTGGCAA